>NC_043707.1:83917403-84018044 GCF_006229205.1 Suricata suricatta
TATATTGACTAAGGAGTTTTGCTCTATCTGAACCATTGTTCTGGTTTCAGTTTAGCTCATTCACAGATCTATGGCTGTTTGGGGGGTGCCTCTGATTTGTGCCTTTCATCTCGCCTGTGGGATCATGGGCTGGCCTGGACAAGAGCTTTTCTTGGTAATTTCAAAAGTACAGGTAGCTAAAAAAAATACTGAAGACATTTTTTTAAAGTCTAAGCTGAGAAATACCACACTGTCAGCCTCATTTTATTGGTCAGCAAGCTAAAAGGAGTCAAGACACAGGGAAGGAAGCTGTGTCCACAGTGAGAGGGTTCAGCAAAGTTACAGGGTAGAGTGTCTGGCTGTGGGAGGGGTGACTTATTGAGACTGGTAATACAATTTGACGCATATGCTAAGAGGCAAGTAATTTTCTCATTTCCATTTTATAGATGAGGAAACTTAGGTACAACATAAAAGTTAAAAACCTTACCCAGCTTTTAGAAAGCTTACATCTGGTTGAAGATATGACAAAAGTATAATTTTAACATAAATAGAGCATGTAAGTAGTATATCATCTAAAGAAAAATAGAATTTTCAATAATTGCTATAGCAGCATAGAAAAATAGTCACCATTGTGAGATGTAGAATTTGAAGCTGACCATGAAACATGGATGGAATTTGAATAATCAGAGAGAAGAAAGATGGCATTGACATAGAATAATGGGATACAAGCAGGCATTATGTCCATGTGTTTGTGGGGCAGTGAGTAGACTGGAGCCAATGGAATGTTTGAAAAAAGGAGGTATAGGATATTTGGCTTAGAAATCAAGATCAGTGATTAAATTTGCCTCTTGGGGAGAATTGATTGTTGTGGGGCTGTGCTGAGAAACCAACTTGCTGGTTATTATGTTACATAAGTATAATATTAAGAAACCCAAATTTAGGTGGTATAAGAAATGAAAGAGCTGTTGTGGGACACATTGAGAGTGAAGAGTAAATAGGTTTGCTAACATATCCCATAGTAGGAAGATGCCTGGGAATTGTTAAATTTAACCACAAGGTTTTGAGCATGAGTTTAATGAGCCTATGCACCGAAACAAGAATATTAGGAAGAGGGTCTGGGCTGGTGGGGAGAAAGATGCTGATTTTGGTTCTGCATATGCTGAGTTTTAGATAATAATTGGGTAATATAAAAATGCAATTTTCCAGCAGAGAATTAGAAATTAGGAGGTGGCATTCATAAAGAGAGAAGAGGGGAATATTCAGGCATCATTTACCATGAGGTCAGGGTGAAAGTTCTGAGATAAATATTGGAGGGTTGGTATGTTGGAAAGAGCTTGAGGGTCAGAAACAAAGCCTGGAGGAATGCTGCCATTGGGGAAAATGAGACATATGAAAAGGGTGACCCTAAAAGGAGCACAAGTTTGATTATCAGGGCACCAGAGGCAGATGGTATAGGGAACGGAAACTAAGAGCAGATACGTTTTTAAATGTGTAATTGGCCTCACATGACTCACATGAACATGTAAGAAATTTATTTGCCTTGATTTTTTAAACATAATCAATAAATTGTTGACCTAAAGGTCTTCCAATAAATTCTAGAGGTTTGATTTGACAGAAAAAATGAATGGCTGGAGAGGATATAAAGGAAACAACAGAGACCAATTCCGAAGTTCAGAAATGCATAAAGGCAGCACAGTGGTTACCAGTGAGCAGAGTAGGGTCAGTAGTGTGCCCCTAGGGGAGAAGAAGGTAGAAGTCTTTGAGGATAGTCTTAGAAGGGGCATGTGAGCTTTTGTCCTACTTTTACACCTCCCTGACTTTACTTTTGTGGTGAAGAGGAAGATAAATGCTCATGCATGTCAACAGTATCCAATTTTGTTCATTATTAGCTTCTGCAAAAGAAAAGTTACCTTGAAACAATGTATATCATCACAGTATAACAGAATGTATGTCTAATTTTAGATAGATTATATTTTATATCATATGTTCATTATCCTATCAAAAACTTCAAATATACTACTGATAACAGTAGATGATTTAATGTAAATATATTAAGAATGTTATAAATCCAGATTATTTAAACCATATCTAAAACAACTAAAAAAATCATGCAAATGTCTTGCAAGTCCTATTAGTTTGTCTTTCTGGAATTCTTTACATAATTAAATCAATAAATATTCTCAATTCTGGGGTAGGTGTTGGAAAGAAAACTGTGTACAAACTGTCATGTCTCCATAATTATTATGAATGTAAAATACATGTTTTATGTATGTGCAAACACAGATATGAATAGATACACAAATGAGATAATACTTTGTTTAATTAATACTGCCCATAATTTAAGTCACTGAATGACACGCATACTGTTTCATTGGATGCTTACACTAGAATATTTTTGTAGTAGATCAGTACTTACAGAAGATGTGCTCTTTGATCCTCTGTGTACTCTTTTTCATTTAATTCCTTTCTTAATGTTTATTTTTGAGAGCGAGACAGAGCATAAGCAGGAGAGAGGCAGAGAGAAAAGAAGACAGAATTTGAACCACAGAGCCCTTAGAAGCACAGAGCCAGTTGCAGGGCTCAAACCCACAAATCACTAGTTTATGACCTGAGCTGAGGTTGGCCTTTTAACCGACTGTGCCACCCACGTGCCCCTCATTCTTGATAAATTTTAAATTGTGAAGCAGTTGCCAACAGTTATTTCAAATAGGAAATACCTTTAACTTAGATCCTGAATCATTAGTATGTAGACTTTCTTCTCTTTAAATTTTTGAGCTAATGCCCTTGAGATGGAAATAATAATAATAATAATAATAATAATAATAATAATAATAATATGCAGTGCTGGAAACTTTCATGAAATTTTATATCTGATTCTTTTCTCTATTTCATCAGGTAGCTGAGGAAATCCTGTGCAGAGTCTCCATATTAGAATGTACCTGTCAGGATAATAAAAAATGTAATGAACACATCTGATAAGCAGGTGATTTTTAGAGCTAGGAATTCTCTTAATAGAGGGGGGAAAAGAAGCATTACAATGTTGCAAGACACAATCTAAGCAAGAAGAGCTTTAAGAGGCCTCAAGCCTCTGTGAGTCATTGGTGTCCTGATTTAGCCTCTTGTTCTTGCAAGCTGTCAAGTAGAATTGGTAGAGGGCAAGGGAAAAGCTGTGACAAGGTGCCATGGAGAGGAGAACTAATTGGGATTCTGCAAGCCAGCTGCTGCGTGAGTTCAGAAAAGGCGACCACCTAATGAAATACCCTGTCTTTAGGGACAGTCCATGAAAATCAGAAAATACAATCGGCCATTGATCACAAATTCACCTCTGTGATTTTAAAGTAAAATTAATTGTTGAGGATAAAAGAAGAGAAAAAGAGTAGTTATTGTTTCAATTAAACTTGACAAACTATTCTTCTGAGTCTAAATCCCTCCCTCTAAAAGATGAACAAAAACAAAACATTTGTGCAATACCTTGACTGCCAGTTTTGCTGTATCAAATACATTTTTATATCATTAAAAAATATATATCCTTTTAAAAACTTTGGAGAACTAGGTTAATACTATCTTTAATATTTTTAGGGTCTTCAGCTTCTAGAAAGGGAACCCTTTTCCAGTAACCATTGTTAAAAAATGAAAATAGCAAGCTGTGCTTCATCTCACCGTCATTGTCTGCACTTCCCCACAGAGGTCCTGTTGGCCCTCCTCATACTGTATACATTATGGGTATTCCATCATGGTTATAAAAATGACCTGTGAATAGAGGGACATTTTCAGAAGACATAGGCCAAAAAAAAGGGAATGTGTTTTATAATTACAATAATATTGGGGTTTTTTTGTTTGTTTTCATTTGTTGGGGAATTTTTTTTATCCAGAAGGTTGGAATATTAATACTTTGGGAAGGAGAAAAATAGCCAGTATGAGTAAGCTTATAAATAAATTATTATTTTCATATACTATTGGTATAAAGATTAAATTTATATGTATCAATTTCTATAAAAAGAAAATAATTCAAAACATGAAATTATATATGCATAATTACATTCAATTTAATATTGGTTGTAATAATAAAAATTTGGGAATAAATAAAACAAATGTCAGTAATAGGAAAATTGCTGAACTGTGGTATACACTAAACCACTAGATTTAGCTTCTCAACCTCAGAGGCATAGCATTCTAGTAAATTTAGCTAGGAACTAAGCATCATCTTTAACTTTTCCTGTTTAGTTACTCATCATATTACATCATACTTGCCCGGGTTTGAATCTTAACTTTGCCAGTTGCTAACTATACATCATGAGTGACATTCCTTACACTCTCCATGCCCCCAGTTTCTTTATTTCTAAGAATAGCTAACTCATTAGGTTAACTAAGATCATATAACTACCATTTCTGTGTCTGACAGGTAACAGCTCTCAAAGAATATTAGTTATCATTGTTGTTAAAAAATGGTATAGTCATTTCTTTAGTTATCCCATGTAGAATGTTCATTGAATCCATCTTGAAACTGACTATTTTTTTACATTTATTTATTTTTGAGAGACAGAGAGAGGCAGAGCACAAGTGAGGAAGGGGCAGAGAGAGAGAGGGAGACACAGAATCTAAAGCAGTCTTTAGGCTCCGAGCTGTCAGCACAGAGCCTGACACGGGTCTTGAACCCATGGACTATGAGATCATGACATGAGCTGAAGTCAGACACCTAACCGACTGAGCCACTCAGGTGCCCTGAAACTGATTTTTAATTATTCCCAAACTTTGATTCTTTTCCTGTTGAAATCCAACTCTTACTTTGTAGCCAATAATATGGTCTATCTGTTTGGCTATTTCATTCTCCTGCATAAAACCCTCTCAGTGATAGGGGTGCGTGGATGACTCAGTTGGTTAAATGTCCAGCTCTTGCTTTCAGCTCAGGTCATGATCTCATGGTTCGTGAGTTTGAGCCCCATGTCAGGCTCAGTACCGACAGTTCAGAGCCTGCTTGAAATTCTCTCTCTCTCTTTCCCTCTCTCTCTACTCCTCACCCACTCTGTATAGCTCAAAATAAATAAACAAAATAAATTAAAAAACAATTCTCAGTGATCTACCCTGGCATATATGTCAACACATGTGGGGCCTCTCATGATTTTCCCTGCTTAAAATTGCAGGCTCATTTCTACCACTGCTTTCTATTTCATGTCCTACCCATCCTGAAGTGATTATTCTTTCTCTTGTAGAATGCCAAACTGTTTTTCTTAAGCCTCTCCCTCCATTGTTTGAGAGTACTGACCTATATCCAATGTTAACTGGTTAACTTCTACTTATTCATTAACAGTTAGCTCAATGAACTTGACATTCTTCTGGAGCTATGCTTAGTTAAGTGTCCCTTTTCTGAATTCTTATCATGTTATGTGTCTAAGTCACCACAGTTACAACCTTACATTTTAATTATCTGTGTCCTTCTTTGCAATAGAGTTTGGGCTCATTGATGACAAATTCTTAGGAGTATGCATTCCTAGTGACTCGCAGTGCTCAGAGCGTAGTAGCTGCTCTGCAAATGTTTTGACTAAATAGATGTGGAGTTGATAGAATTGTGAAAATTGTAAATGTACTTATGAAAAATCATTTGGTCAAAGGGAAATATTTGTGATATTTGGGAAGGTGAAATAAAGCAAGAGGCAAAATTCTGTTTAGATTTTATTTTTTAATTTATTTTTTAAATAATTTGTTGTCAAATTGGTTTCCATATAATACTCAGTGCTCTTCCCCACAAGTGTCTGCCTCCATCACCACCACCTCCCTTCCCCCTCCCCCTCCCCCATCAACCCTCGGTTCGTTTTCAGTATTCATTAGTCTCTCAGGTTTTGGTCCCTCTCTCTCCCCAACTTTCTTTCCCCCTTCCCCTCCCCATGGTTCTCCAATAGGTTTTTCCTGTTCTCCTGTTAGACCTATAAGTGCAAACATATGGTATCTGTCCTTCTCCGCTTGACTTATTTCACTTAGCATGACACCCTTGAGGTCCATCCACTTTCCTACAAATGGCCAGATTTCATTCTTTCTCATTGCCATGTAGTACTCCATTGTGTATATATACCACATCTTCTTGATCCACTCATCAGGTGATGGACATTTAGGCTCTTTCCATGATTTGGCTATTGTTGACAGTGCTTCTAGGAACATTGAGGTACATGTGCCCCTATGCATCAGCACTTCTGTATCCTTTGGGTAAATCCCTAGCAGTGCTATTGCTGGGTCATAGAAGAGTTCTATTGATAGTTTTTGAGGAACCTCCACACTGTTTTCCAGAGCAGCTGCACCAGTTTACATTACCACCAACAGTGTAGGAGGGTACGCGTTTCTCCACATCCTCACCAGCATCTGGAGTCTCTCAATTTGTTCATTTTAGCCACTCTGACTGGCATGAGGTGGTATCTTAGTGTGGTTTTGATTTGTATTTCCCTGATGATGAGTGATGCTGAGCATCGTTTTATGTGCCTGTAGGCCATCTGGATGTCCTCTTTGGAGAAGTGTCTGTTTCTGTCTTCTGCCCATTTCTTCATGGATTATTCGTTATTCAGGTGTGGAGTTTGGTGAGTTCCTTGTAGATTTTGGATACTGGCCCTTTATCTGATATGTCATTTGCAACTATCTTTTCCCATTCCGTTGGTTGCCTATTAGTTTTCTTGATTGTTTCCTTTGTAGTGCAGAAGCTTTTTATCTTGATGAGGTCCCAATAGTTCATTTTTGCCTTCATTTTCCTTGCCTTTGGGGGTGTGTCATATAGGAAATTGCTGCAGTTGAGGTCAAGGAGGTTGCTGCCTACTTTCTCCACAAGGGTTTTGATGGTTTCCTATCTCCCATTCAGGTCTTTCAGCCATTTTGAGTTGATTTTTGTGTATGGTGTAAGAAAGTGGTCTAGGTTAATTCTTCTGCATGTTGCTGTCCAGTTCTCCCAGCACCACCTGCTAAAGAGGCAGTCTTTTTTCCACTGGATACTCTTTCCAGCTTTGTCAAAAATTAATTGGCCATACATTTGTGGGCCCAGTTCTGGGTTCTCTATTCTATTGTCTGTTTTTGTGCCAATACCATACTCTCTTGATGATGACAGCTTTGTAGTAGAGACTAAAGTCTGGGATTGTGATGCCTCCTGTTTTGGTTTTCTTCTTCAATATTACTTTGGCTATTCGAGATCTTTTGTGGTTCCATACAAAATTGAGGATAACTTTGAGAAGAATGCTGGTGCAATTTTGATGGGGATTGCATTGAATGTGTAGATTGCTTTGGGTAGTAATGACATTTTCACTATGTTTATTCTTCCAATCCATGGGCATGGAATGCTTTTCCATTTCTTGGTGTCTTCTTCAATTTCTTTCATAAGTTTTCTATAGTTTTCATCATATAGGTCTTTTATATCCTTGGTTAGGTTTACTCCTAGGTATTTTATGGTTTTTCATGCAATTGTGAATGGGATCAGTTTCTTGATTTCTCTTTCCACTGCTTCATTATTGGTGTATAGGAATTTTACATATCATTGTTAGAACTATGTAAAACATTAGAGGGGGAAAACAGCATTGGCCAATGAATATCATTAAAAGAGATTTTGTAATTAATTACCAAGAAATATATAATATATATTTCAGTATTAGTGAAACCAATGTAACTTAGAAAATCTTCCAAAAATATTTAGTCCTCTTCTGGTTGTTGATTGTCTTCTATGCCCTGTAATGTGTCTTACAGAGTTCAAAAACCCTCACTTCCTGTAGTTATGTACATAAGGATGACATGGATCCGTTCAAACTAATGACGTACAAGAGTTGTATTCACAGTGCCCAGGCCTCACCCCAAGGTTGGTTTAAGAGGTGACGGGTATGGAATCTCTCAATTCAAAAAGCATGAAAAGCTTAGGGAAAAGCATGAAAGAATCAAGTTTTAGAAAATCAGCCATAGTCCCAAATTCCAATGTCTTTGTTTTCTAAAATTTCTAAAAATTATAGTCAGCCCCTAATAGTTAGAGAATATCAGCACTTATATTTACATGCTTCTTAAGTTTACCACCAATGTACACGCTTATTTGAAACAAACCCCTAGTTTTATTCTCTAACATACTGTATCTCAGCATTTTTCCTTGAAACTTCAATCAATCTGGTGCTATCACCTCAGTAGCAATTTTAGATATTAAACAGAGGGAAAGTGAACATTTTTTCCATTTAGGTGGCTTTGGAAACCATTTCTGAAAGCCTAATTAGGTTATTTAGCTTGTCACCCTCATAATTAGAGGAAAGGACAGAATGGACAGAGTACTGACTGGAATCAGGAGACCAGTGGTAATTTCTAGATGTGATTTCCCTTCTCTGTAAGTTAATTTTGGATAATAAATAGCTTCTGATCAATCTGTGAGCATTGCTTGAATCAACTCATATACTGTCATGATCCTTTGCTGATAGTTGGACAGGCACATATAGTAATTTCAATGTTCCGTTATATTTATTTATCTAAAAAAATTTACATTTATTAATTTTTGAGAGACAGAGAGAGACAGAGCCTGAGCAGGGGAGGGGTGGAGAGAGAGGGAGACACAGAATCTGAAGCAGGCTCCAGGCTCTGAGCTGTCAGCAGAGAGCCTGATACAGACCTCAAACCCACGAACTGTAACATCGTGACCTGAGCTGAAGTCGGATGCTTAGCTGACTGAGTCATCCAGATGACCCAATGTTCCATTATATTTAAAGGAACTTTATAATTTACAAAATTATTTCAAGTACACCTCATCTGGACTGAGTACACAATTATTAGTGCCTGAAACATCCACACATTGCACCTGAAGTCTTACAAAGTTTAGACAACTTGCCAAAGCGGAGTGAACTCTTGCCTTTCAAGTCTGTACCTTTTTTTTATCTCCCCAGTATCCCATACTGCCTCTCTTGCACTGTGGAAATATGGTAAAACAGATATTTAAAGCTATGAAAAAATCTTCTTCTCTACTTTTTAAAAAATTGTTACATAAAATAACTTCTTGGCTTTTTGATCCAATAACATTAGGATCCAAACTTATAACATTATTTGGAAAGAGTAATGTGTTTTAAAATAAATGCACTTAATTTAGTAGGATTAAAAGATCTCTGTTCTAGTCCAAATCCAGAAGGTTGACTGGCTTGAGGAATGCCAGTGAGTTTTTCAGGTCTGTTTACTCACCTGAAATATAGGATGTAAAAAGTGTCCAGTATAGCAAAACTATGGAGAAAGTAAAAAGATTAGAGGTAAAGAGGGATGGAGGGATTATTAGGCAGAGTACAAATGATTTTTAGAACAGAAAAACTGTTTTGTAAAGCGCTATAATGGTGGACATATCATTATACATTTTTCAAAACTAATATAACATACAACACCAAGAGTGAATCCTAATGTGAATTATAGATTTTGGGTGTTAATTATGGGTCAATACAGGCTATCAGTTATAACAAATATACCATGTCAGCACAGGTTTTTAGAGTGGGGGATGTTGTATGTAGGAGGGTATGGGGGAAATATAGGAACTGTGAGCTTAAAACTGTTCTAGAAAATAAAATCAGCATAAAAAATCAGGATGATAAATCATACAGCTTTACACCAGTAAATGAAAAACCTTAAAATAGAAAATGAAAAAAAATACACACTACCCAAGTGTGCCTGTGTCAAATGGTTGTGACATCAAATGAGAGAATGAGAAAATGCATTGATAATTATAGAGCACTCCAGAAAGTTACAATTTTATTAGCATTGCCCATATCTATTTTATTTTCATCTATTTTTTACTATTTAATAGAACAAGAATAACAATCAAAAAGTTATAATGAGATACATAGCCAAGATTTGAACTGGAGACGAAACCATTGCCTACAATGTAGACAGTTTTAAAAATGAGGGAGAAGAAAAGAGATGAATTAGTTATTGTAGAAATTTTCTTTTTTTAATTAAACTTTTAAAATCATATTTTAAGGAATGTGTTTATTATAGTTCTGTGGAGGCAGCTAATACTGCATTAAATTACAGTGAAATAAATTAGTCCCCAGAACACATGAACATGTTAACTTACTTGGCAAAAGGGAGTTCAAATATTAGATAGAATTAAGATTGCAAAACAGTTACTTTTGCCATGGGGAGATTATCCTGGGTTTTCCAGGCAAGGCTACTGTAATCACAAGTGTCCTTAAAAGTGGAAGAGGGAAGATGAAGAGAAACAGAAAGATGGTAACATGGAAGGACTCAGCCCCAAGTAGCTGGTTGTGGAGATGGCAGAAGGGACCATGAAGTAAGAATGTGAGCAGCCTCTAGAAAATAGAAAAGACAAGGGAGCTAGTGTCCCCCTGTATTGCATCCAGATGGAATGCAGCTCTACTAATACCTTTGTTTTTAGCCCAGTGAGACCCAGTTAAGATTTCTGACCTCCTTACCTGTAATAAGTTTGTGTTATCCCAAGCGAGTTGGTTTGTAGTAAATTGTTACAATAGCAATAGGACACTAATACAATATGCTTAGCATTACAAGGACAGAATGTAATATTTTTATTCAATTGTTATAATAAGTTTATTTTTTCTTTTGTTTTTTATTATGACAAACTAATTTTGAAGCCCTGTGTGCATAGTAGAGGCCTGTTTGAGCAGATTGCGTCTGATGTTGGAGCTTTATTTATGAAGAAGGAATCATACCCTCATCATGATGATTAATATAGTATTTTATTTGGATATGAACAATTATAGTTATATGGAGCTGGATATGAAGTTGGTTTAAGTGTCTTTAAAAGTTTCATGTTTGTATGCTAACAGTATCTCGTTTACTTGGAAAAATACTATATTTTTGCAAATGGAAGCAGATGAAATAATGGTATTTGGTTATAATGACAAAACTACTTAAATGATAGAAGAAGAACTAGCCTAGGTTTTTTTCCTTCTCTTTTTTTTACACAGGTATTTCATCTACCATCATAATGTGGATGTAGAAAGAATACTATAATCATTTTATTGTAAAATAATCCTATTGGTTTAATTAAAACAAAACAAAGACCTAAATCATTAACATTCTGCAATCCTGATGATTTCATTCTGCCACCCAGTGCAGATATCAAAATAGCTTTGTTTCAATCCACTAGTTTTCCCCTTCAGTTTTCTGTTAAGACAACTTTAAAATCAGTGGCCTGACACATTTGGTGTCCATTTATCTTTCTAGAAGTCACTTGACATTAGAAGTTGAGCTGTAGGGAACACTGGATTCACAAGCAGATCAACATTTTGGCAACCTGATAAAAATGTCCACTTGTTGAAAGTATAGTTTGTTATTTTAATATGCATTTCTCATAACTTTTTAATATTTTCCCATAAAACTTCCACAAAAACATTAATATTCTTTTAACAGTTCTTGGAAATATATTGATTTTCCTAAGTTAGGAGTGCTGAAGTTGATTCTAAATAAATGTCTGACTATGTTGAAGTGTTGATGTTTTCATAAATAACTTACTTTTATCCTATCTATATGCAGGGTATCACTGGCTTTTTTCATGAGTCAATTATAACAGTATTCTATCTATGGTGAACCAAACCAAACCAAACCAAACCAAACCAAGCAAAACCAAACCAAACCAAACAAAAAAAGTAATTTGAGAGAAATCATTTAAATTAACAGCAGATAAAGAATTGACAGCAACAATTAATTTCAGAATCCTCTAGAATCACGTGTAAGTTTCTGGTAGCCAAACATTTACCTTCCAATGCTATTTCTACTTGTTGACAGCTTCTGAACTCAACCTTACTCAATGTATCTTTGAAAGAATACCCAATAGATGTCAGAAAGGGTAAAAGGATACTTTGCCTGTCTTTATATACCATTACAGCTTTTTGATGCTCCTATATACACTCAAATATTAAAAAAAATACAGCATTCTAATGTGTTAAAAATGAGATTCTTGTTACTGAAGTAATAGTTGTAGCAATTGTTGGATTCTGTTTCTTGAATGTGTAATTTTTCTTTAGTTTTTGATTCTTCCACATAAATTAGCTTGGAGGAAATTCCCTCATGCTTCTGGCAGGGGCAAAGTAGCTATTTTGAAATATACTCAGATCTTTCTTGCCAGAGTCTAACTGGTTGGGTTTTACCAGATTCTAAGTGACCTGGGGAAGTGGCACTACCTAACTCCAGTCCTCTATAGTCTTCCTGTCTCATCTAAGGGTGGGTATTGGGGAGAAGAAGAACAAAAAATACTTGTTAAAGACATAGCCTAGGGGTACAGACTCTTTAAAAGACAGACCTAATCATAGGAACATATAATTCTTCCTTTCTCACCATACCTCAGGACCTCATCAGTAGAACTCCTGTATAATAATGGGTGAACAGAACCAAAAGAAGTGCATATCTTAGATCTCATTCAATAAGAAATCTCTACAGAAACCCAAGAATACAGGGGCTTCATAATCAAGGACACCAGAGGAAATGTTAGCCTCTCATACCTATAGATGTGACAAACAGTATGTATGGCAACTTAGCAAACTTGGATACTTAAGTGTAAAACTGTAAAGAAATGAATTTTTTCCATTGCTCTTTGACAATAAACAGGGCTTAAAAGTACTCTCATTTAAAAGATTAAGTATGTTCCTGACTTAGTACCCCCTTAAAAGTTTCTGAGTTCCAAGAATGAGAGTGCTTATTCCACATTTCATTTTGAACACTTACCATGAGCTGGACAAGGCATTACTGTAGAGATCACCACAACTCCATTCCTTTCCTCATGGAGCTTACATTCTACCTGGGGACATGGAAATAGATAAGTGAGTAAAACTTATAGTATGTTATATAGCAATAAGTTCTATAAAATAAATCAGGTAAAAGTAATGAGTGAGTTTACAATTTCAAAGAAGATGGCCAAGAAAGGTCTTGAAAAGGTGATATTTACAGACAGGTCTGGAATAAGATTCATGTCAATTAAAAAAAAAAAACAAAGATGTAGATGAAATTATTATTCCTTAATTAAAAAAAATATTTTAGTGCCTAGAGGATGTGTGAAACCCTGAGTATTTTGAAGGAGCACAGAACTACCTAAGGTGGGAGAAAGTTTTCTAAACCCTGGAGAGCTTATAACCTTTCAAAGCATATATTTAGAGTTTTGCCAACAGAGATTTTTAAAAGAGGCAAAAATAAAGAAATTTTATATAAGTCTAAATAAAATATTTTATATAAGGCATGCACACATACAGATTTGAATTCTCTGATTAACTATAAACTCCTAAAACCAGTATTAATGGTCTCACACATTATTTTTCAATGTCTTGGTCTTAAGAGATTCCTCTTACTCCTCTTCTACTCAACATTTGTGTGCTAAGTCTTTCAGTTGTCTTTCTACTCATCTCTAATTTGTCAGTGAACTTTTAACTGACATTTGTTAAAGTTCACTAAATTTGGAAAAGATTCTCAAGGATTAGGAAGTGTCAGACATAATTCTGTGTTAAAAACAACAGGTCAGAAGGAAAGCCTTCATTAGTCTAGATCCATTTAATGGAGAGTTTGGCTTAAACTGTGGGTCACATAAAAACCCTTGCAGAAAAGAAAAATACTACTTGCATAAAGATAACCATTGGAGAATTTATACTTCATTAACCTGTTGAATCCTGTAAAAGGTCAGAAGCAAAAATAATATTAAAAACCATAAGGAAGAATTCAGTAGAGGTAATATACTTAATTCCTAAATTATAAGATTACATGCTAAATTGGGCCTGAGGCAAAATATCTTAGAATAGATAATAGATAATAATAGATAAAACTCAAAGTAAATTACCATATACTTGTATATCCATTATTACATTAATATATAAAATAATAAGTTGTTTTCTCAGGACATTGGATATTAAATATTGTGCAATAGGGCAGTATTTAATAGAATGGCCTGTAGGTTTCAGCTTGCTGATTTTCAAGGAAAAAATTGCCTAAAGGCGATTAAAAATATGAATGTAATTTTTAAAGGTCTGGTTCATAGATATATAAATATTTCCTAATACATATATTATAAAATTTTGTTCAACAATGATACTTAGTATATTTTTTATAATAACTATTGAATATGTATGAATAAGTGACTCCTTGCAACTTCCTACTAATTGTCCTTACTTTTTTATTATGGGGGGATACATTTAATACATTTTTCTTATGGCAGACTTTTTATAAAATCTAAAAACCAATGTCCTGTCCTCTTCTCTCTCTTTTGCATTTTCAGTTATTCTATTTTATCCTGATTATTTCAGCTACCTTGCATTTGATAAAGTTTCCAAACCTTCACCAATTTGGTGGTTACTTTTTCCACCTCAGAGTTTCAGTAGATTGAAGCCCCAGTACTGTGGGGAATTTTCTTCCTTTGGCCTGCACATATAATCTCACTGATTCTACCTAAATTAGTGTTAACTTTTTTTTTCCTTCCTTCCTTCCTTCCGTCCATCCATCTGTCCCTTCCTTCCTTCCTTCCTTCCTTCCTTCCTTCCTTCCTTCCTTTCTTCTTTTGTTTTCTGCAACTGTACTGAGGGTCCACAAATTAAGAAAACAGAGAGACAGAGACAAAACATTTTTATTTTCCTCTCTTCAGATTTGTTCCTGTATGTTTACTTGTGTGTGTGTCCAGAGAGAGGAGGATAGGAGAGGACAAGAAAGGAGACTGACTTTTCTTTCATGTCAGTAGTTTCTCTCTAGGACCTAATATAAACACCTAAATAATGGCCTTGTTTCTCTATTTTTGGTATAGAAGTTACTGAAAAATTTGTAAAGAACCTAATATATAAATTTGGAACAATTAATATATTAGAAATACATTTGTATACACCGATAAATATAGAGTGACACATTAATTTGAAGGACAACAATTGATTCAAAAGTGTGAGTGACAATGTGATCCTCAAAATTTCATATAAGGATATTAAGAGAAAATCTTTCAAAGTTTGTTTAAATTTTATTTTTAAAGAGACTCAGTTAAAATAAACTGTGTCTTTGGCAAACAGAAGCTTTTACTGAAAAGATGCAAGAAACCTCAAATTGGAAGGTAATTAATTTTACAGTGACAAGAAGAAGAAGGAGAAAGAAAACAATATATATCATTTAACTTTTCCTCTTTTGCTTTACATATATTAATTTAATCATTTTAATTTGTATAAAATCTCACAAATGGAATACCACTGTCTATGGTGCATTTAACCTATTCTATTTAGTTTACTAAATTTATTCTATTTGGTTTATCCTATTTTGTCTACTTAGAAAATACAGTAATACTGTGTGAAATTATTCAATTCCCAACTGCTTATTTACTCATAGTTCAGTAATTTTTAAGTTATATTTCCTGACTATTGTTTTTTGACATCTCTCTAGTATAAAAAGATGAGTGATTTTTTGAAAGCATTTCTCTTTATTCTGTGAGATTTTTGTGTCCCTTTGTAAAAGGTGAAACCTAAAGAAATCAATTCAAAGAAAAGACTACAGGAAGCTTTGTTTGTGATACAGGTAATGTGAGGGAACATTGTGGTTTGGTCATATAGAATTCCATTCTTCCTTTTGAAATAGTCCTCTGGCTCTGAGGAACTGCTTCACATCTCAAGCTAGGTATATTACCTGAGTGGTGGTGGCCATGTTGACACAATTTCATCTCTGGACCTCCAGGTGTTGGCTAAGCATTAGATTCTGACTCAAGGTATGTTGGTCATAGAGCTTGACCATTTTTGGCCCATAAATATTAATTCAGGAGATAGTCATTTGACCCAGATTATTCAATTGTTATGTGGGATTTTACCTTTTTAACCTGATGCATGGCTGTAAGAGTCCCTTTTCAGTGATAAAATTAAAGGTGTTAGTCAAAAGCTTCCCTTGTTCTAAATTTGAAGAGAAATCTCTGTTTTGAAATATCTTGTTAAGAGAACAAGCACCATGGCAAATAGGTGGGGATATTAGTGCCTAGTCTCTAATTCAGTAAACCCTACCTCTACGATTGTCCTTCCTAATTATATAGACTCTTTTTGTCTATGGTACTTTAAATCGAATTTCTGACACTGGAAATCAAAACAGTTCTTAGTAATACAGTTAACCGAACAAAAATATTCTGTGTTCACTCATACCTAATAAAAAGCCAGCAGGATAGTTGGAAGGGGAGGTAGATATTTAGAAATTATCCACAGTCCACCTTTACTTCTTGCTACCTATCTCACAAACTAGCAACACCTAAAGTTTGAGAATAGTGGAGAGGATACTTCTCAAATCAAGAAAGATATTTTAGGGGTGCCTGGGTGGTCAGTTGGTTGAGCATCTGACTTCGGCTCAGGTCATGATCTCACAGTCTGTGAGTTTGAACCCTGAATCGGGCTCTGTGCTGACAGCTCAGAGCCTGGAGCCTGCTTGGGATTCTGTATCCTCTCATCTCTCTGTTCTGTCCCTACCTGTTCTCTGTATCTCTCTGTCTCAAAAATAAATAAACATTAAAAAGAGATATTTTATTAAAAATCTATGGCTCCATTGCCAGTTTTACAAATATTTAAATACCAAGAATGGATGCCATGCTTTGCTGCAAAATCTATTGTAAGCTTTTCAAAAGTCAGATTTGGTGGGTCTCTTGGGTGGCTCAATTAATTAAGCATCACACTTTGACTCAGGTCATGATCTCATGGTTCATGAGTTTGAGGCCCGTATCAGGCTCTGCCCTGACAGCATGGAGCATACTTGGGATACTCTCTCTGTCACTTCTCTGCTCATGCTCTCTCTTTCTCTCTCTCTCTCTGGAAAATAAATAAAATAAGCATAAAAAAAAGTCAGACTTGGTAAAGAAGAAGCAGTTTCCTAAGAAAAGAATGAAAGCGGTTAAAAAGAGTTAACTAGGGGAGAGTGTAATCACAAAGGAAAGCAGAGTAGGAAGTGCTCCATGTCATGATGCAGGTACAGATAGATGCACCTAAAGGAAACTGGTAATGCCTTGCCCTGCCCAGCGTTCCCTGGATGTACTATTGGATTAATGACCCAGGGAACCTGGAGTAGTAGCTACAGTAGAGTCACTAGTCCTTAAACTGCTCAAGGCAATCTGTCTATATCCTTGCTTCCTCACTTGTCTTTATGAACTCATATTTTATTAATATAAACATATTTAATGTTGGTTTGACCCACTATTTCATTTCCAGTACAATATATCTTTGTATATCAAAATGTTTTACCATGAAAGTATTTTCTAAACATAAGTGACCTTTCTAATTAAAATTTCTAATGCAATAATTCATAAATCAGTTGGAGACAATTGTTGTTGTTTTGCCAGTTTTCTTTTCAGTAATTTTAGTTATTAATTATCATTTCCCAGCAGATATTGTTCTGATAAATTCTAATTATTTAATAGAATACCAATAATGATAAACCTAATATCATGAGCTATGTTAAGGCACTTTCTATACCAGCAATCCTATAGACAAGGGAATGGAATAATTACCAAGAATAAGATTTTAAAGGGTGTTTGTAAGGGGAACCTGGATGGCTCAGTTGGTTATCTTATTTGATATCGACTTAGGTCATGATGTCATGGTTCATGGGATCAAGACTTGCAGTGATGGGGCTCCTGGGTGGCTCAGTTGGTTGGGAGTCAGGCTTCAGCTCAGGTCGTGATCTCATGTTCGTGAGTTCGGGCCCTGCGTTGGGCTCTGTGCTGACAGCTCAGAGCCTGGAGTCTGTCTTTGGATTCTGTGTCTCCCTCTTTCTCTGACCCTCCCCTGCTCCCCATTGTCTCTCTCTCTCTCTCTCTCTCTCTCTCTCTCTCTCTCTCAAGAAAAAAATACAATATTAAAAAAATTAAAAAACAAAAGACCTGTGTTAAGCTTTTTCTGATACCACAGAGTCTACATGGGATTCTCTCTCTCCCTCTCTCTCTGCTCCTCCCCTCTGAAAATAAATTAAATAAACTTTAAATTAAAAAAATGGTTGTAAAAACAGATAGTAAGCATTTTATTTACTTTTATTTGGGAAGTTATTTACAGTGATACTTAGCGTAAGCATATAACATTTAAGAAACTTCTCTTTCCTGTCAGAATTTTTAATGTTATACACAATAGTCTAAACTATATTAGTTTAAAATCCCAAATTGATATACTTTATTTGGTTTTCCTTACCATGATTTCTTTATATACTGCTTTAAAAAAAGTAAGAAAACAAGGTGGAAATCGTAAAACAATAACAGCCATAAGTGTAAGTATTTGAGACCCTGATGTACCACAAAAGAGTAAGCATTAGGTGTTTTATAGAAAAAGTGTAAATTCTAACAGCAAAGAAAATATTTAAGTAGCACTCATTTCATGAGATTTTCAGTTGAATCTTAAAGTATTTGTAAGAGTAAAATGATAGATATTTGGAGGCTGGTAAAAGATTGGATATAATTTGATGTGGGGACACAAAATGCCAGAATATTGGGGAAATATCAGAGTTGGTCTCAGATGCTTATGAAAAAGAACTTGAGATAAGTTGATCCTAAGACTGCAGACACCAAGTGGAGACAATCAGTAGGGAGGATAAACAGGTAATAATGCCTGGTCTTAGACCACTCAAGCACTATCCTGCTTCTAACATCAAAAAACGTTTAAGTCAACTGGGTAAATTCTGAATGTAAGCTACATTCTTTTAGAAATGCATTAGGCCTTCTCAATGGTCATTTAGGATCTCAGAGCAGCAGTTAACACAAGGTAAGCTTTAGTTGAAGGACATAATAGGCTCCAAGCAAGGCTCAAGGGACATTTCTTTCAGTGGCCTGCACACTTGCTGAGCCTGATGAAAGCCTATCTTCATATCCACCCTTGTGCTGTCTGATTTTTAAACCACTTTATTTTTACTTAATTTTTTAAAAAATGCCTGTCTGAAGATTTATGTAAGTAGAATAACTTTATACTTCTTGTATCCTGGGAGTATTTACGCCTGTGGTATCTCTGAATGTCAAGCTCAAACCTGTATTTACAAGAAAATGTTCATTGTCTACAGTGGTGTTTTTCTTTTGTTTTTGTAATTGTTTATTTTTCATTTCATAGTAGAAAATATGACCCAGGATGCAATAATCAAATAACATATTATACTTTTACTTTCTTATGTTAAGAATTAAAAAATAAAGAAAAAGCATATATGTGCATTTTAATTAACTTTTTTTACTTGATAGAGAGAGAGAGGAGAAGGAGGGAGGAGAGAGAGAGAGAGAGAGAGAGAGAGAGAGAGAGAGAGAGAGAGAGAGAATCTAAAGCCGTTTCCACAATCAGTGTGGAACCTGATGCTGGGCTCAGTCCCACAACCCTGGGATCATGACCTGAGCTGAAATCAAGAGTTGGACGCTCAACCAACTGGGCCACCCAGGTGCCCCTATATGTGCATATTGGACCCAAGAAGTATAGTGTATCATTTGCCTTGACATTGTTTAAGAGAAGGACAGGATTCATGTTTAGTAGTTTCAACTTATCTTTTATAATGTAGCACCTTCAAATAATTTAATAAATCAGATAAAGAGGACACCCTTTACTCCAACTCTAGTTTAGCATCTAAAGTGTACTGAAAGAACATTCTTATGTCTCTGTTTTATGTGCTTTGCAAACTTCTAGCTTGAACATTTTCAGTAGCCAATCCTTTCTCATCATATTTGTGTGGTTAGGGCATAGGGCATGGTAGAAAGAAAGCAAGTAAAGGAAAAATAAGCATAAAATAGCAACAGAAATTATTTTAAAGCATACGGTTCTTAACCAAAGACTTTACTGCTAGTGCTTAACTTCATGTCACAGATTAGCAATAAAGGCTGTGGAGGCTAGATTAGGGTCTGGGCCTCAATGCTTACCAAAAATGACCTTAGGTAGGTCATACATACTGAGTTTCTTTATATGTAAAGCAAGAACAAAATAGTATCTGTCACAAGGATTAAGTGACAATTTAATATGTGTAATCATCCTCATATGCTTATTGTAAAAGAAACATAATCTGGAAAACTAAATAGCATGCTGAAACTCAGGATGCACTGCTACAGAATACTGATGAATAAGTGCATTACACATTTCTGGTAAATCTCACATATTTTTCTGATTGTTTTCCAGAAAAACTGGCTTTTCTAAAGCTGTATTATGTGGCTTTATTTCACAAATGCAAAATAAATGAGAACTAATATAAGCTTGTATTTTCTTAAAAATGTTTTTAATGTTTATTTATTTTTGAGAGATAAAGAGACAGAGCACAAGCAGAGAGGATCAGACAGAGAAGGAGACAAGAATCTAAAGCAGATGTCAGGCTTCGAGCTGTGAGGACAGAGCCTGATGCGGGGTTCAAACCCACAAACTGCGAGATTATGACTTGACCCAAAGTCAGAACCACTCAGGTACCCCTAAACCAATATTCTACACACCAGCAATCTATAACATTCCTGGAAGAATGTCTAAAACGTGACATTCCTATTTTATCAGCAAACAGTATCTCTCTCGAGAAATGTGAAATTTTCATGAGTGGTATTTTAATTCAATATGATATACATAGGGTACATTATTTTTAATTTATTCTAGTACTCATAGCCTATATGAGTTCACACAGCAAGATCACAATGACTGATAGTTTCCAAATTCTTCATGTTCAAGTCTCTATTGGTCTAATTGCTTCAGCTTTTCTCCTGAGGATTTCTGGCACGTTCTAGAGCTTGTTTCCTGTGTTTTTAAGAAAAAACAAATTCTCCTTTTCTTCTTCTCTGGCCTCCCATTTTCTTGGCCATACTTCTGTGTTTGATGCCCACATTACATAAGATGTCATTGCTGAACACAGTTTTTATTGATGACTATCGCTCTAGACTTGGGACATTGAAGCAATTTCTCTATCACTTTCTTGTGTACTCAGTTGATATCTAGTTTAATTTAAATCAATTATTTAAGGCTTGTTACAGTTACTACTTCTTCTATAATTTCTGATAGCACAATTAAGCCTAAATTACAACTTTTTACACCAGTTGGATGAATATTTACAGATCATGCAGGGTCAGTGGAAAACACAGAGAGACATAATGCCTGTCCTGCATCTAAGGCTGGGTTTCAAAACAGCTCTAGTATCGATATTTTGAACCAGATATTCTTCAAATTGGTGACTGCCCTGTGCATCGTAGGACATTTAGCAGCATCTCTGGCTTAGCTGCGTGTGGAATAGTTCTAAGTAATAGCAATCAGAAATGTCTTCAGACATTGCCAGATGCCTCCTGCAAAACCCCCAGTTGAGACCCACTAATTGGGGGATAAGAACCAGTTTACTCCTAACCCTTGAAATATTCCAAGCCATCACATACCTAAGAATCCAGACCCAAATTTCCACAAACCCCAAAATCCAGACAGACATTCTTCCTCCTTCTGAGGGCCATCTCCTGGTATCTTCCTTGCTGCCCCAGGAATAGCCTCTTTCCAAAGCATGGATCCTTGTGCCTTCCAAGTCCATCTCTTTTCAAAATCAATCCCAGACTATGATGAAGAAACTCTCAGAGCTACAGATTCTTTCTGGCAGTAATTTGTTCCATCCAAGTTTCTGGATATTCAGAAACAAGTGCTCAAAGTAACAACTCAGTAAACATATAATAGAAGTATCCGTGTTAATTGAACATTACTAAACAGCAGTTTTCTGTTTCTTTCACAGAATTCAGTCTGCCATAGATAAGTCTCCATAGATACTTGCTATGGAGCTACTTAATTAATAGTTTCACCTTGGAGTTTTTATTTGTTTGTTTCCTGAGAACCAGAGGGCTGACAATAACAACAAAACCCCAAGTCTTAGCTCTCAAGTGCAGAAGCTTGCATGGTTTTATATGGCATTCTTCTACCTTCATATACTCATAAATTCTAGCCTCAAAAGGAAAATTTGGTTACACAATGCCATTTTTTGAAAACATTCTGAGAAATCTCCATTCATATAAAAGACTTTCTAGGGGCACCTGGGTGGCTACATTGGTTAAGTGTTTGATTTTGGCTCAGGTCATGATCTCACTGCTCATGGGCTTGAGCCCTGCGTTGGGCTCTGGGCTGACAGCTCAGAGCCTGGAGCCTACTGCAAATTCTGTGTCTTCCTCTCTCACTGTGCTCCCCCACTCATGTTCTGTCTCTATCTCTCTCTCAAAAATGAATAAATACTTAAAAAAAGAAAAAAAGAAAAAGCCTTCTAAGTACCTTTCTGGAACAACAACAACAACAACAACAAAAACAAGTAAAATCTCCATTGTTAGTATTTTCAGTGACATGATAGTATCAAAATATAATCTACGTGTGTATTATTGGAATTTGGCTTTGTTTTAATGTTCTAAATTTGTTTTAAACAATATTTTTGAAACAGAGAGAGAGAGAGAGAGTGGAACAGGTGAGAGAGAAAGGGGGATAGAGGATCTGAAGCGGGCTCTGCACCTACAGCAGACAGCCTGATGCAGGGCTCGAACTCATGAACTGTGAGCTCATGATCCGAGCCGAAGGCGGACGGACGCTTAACTGACTGAGTGACCCACGAGTCCCCCAAATTTGGATTTTAATGCTTAGACTATTTGATTTATTTTTGTGGATTATCTGGGATGTCTCCTACTGAAATACATTTTTAATTTAAAAATAATTTCATATAGAGTCATATAAACAGCAAAATCCCTGAAATGTAATATTCTTTTTAAAGTTGTAGTTCTTATAATTGCATATTGAATTTGTAAGGGTAAGGAGAACTAATGAAACTATTGAAATATTTTTAGACTTTGTAAAGTTTAATTTGCCTTCCCACCTGGGCACTTTAGGGAATTTAAAAGTATTTTGATATAATATTCCAGTGAGAAAAGTCATCACCAAACGGTCTGTTCTTTTTAGTGCTAATATTGTTCACGCATCAACACCTGCTTCATCCGAGATGGTAGCAGCTGTTTGAGTTGGAAAAAGGAATGAAACCTTGATAGTTTCACACTCAGTACTACTGCATAATGAGCGAAGCCAGCTTCTGAAAATCCATCTTGTCTTTTGGAGGAAAGAGACATTGATCATACAATCTTTGATTATTCATTCAGACATGAATAGTTAGAAAAATATGAAGATTAGTTTTTCAAAATACATATTAAATGGACAAATGTATCAAATGGTTTAACCATGGTTATGCTTTATCTTAGTGTCAAACAAATAGGCAATGCTTTTGGAAGTTACAATATACCTTAATTTTAGCTTGGTTTATGGTATGGATGGTTGATGGTTGTGATTTGTTTGTTTTTATTCAAGAGCTATACTAATTCAAAAATATAAAATATAAAGTCTAAAATGGTATTGCATCATTAAAATTTGTGCATTTGCCCATATGTGTCTTTCTTACAGTATCTCATTTACGTATGAGTAGTCATGTCCTCTCCAAGTATTTTTTTAAGGTTTTATTTAAATTCCAGTTATTTAACATATGGTGTAGTATTACTTTCAAGTGTACAATATAGTGATTCTACACATCCTCCCAAATACTTTAAAGTTTGTAGAAAATAACCATAGCATCTTTTATCAAGATGTGTTCAAATAAATTAGGTGGCATCAGACACAAAGAGAATTAAAATACATATTGCCTAAGCAAAGCTCTGCATTCAGCCATGTTCTTTAAATTCATTGAGACCAAATATTTGATTTGTGGAGAATGGGCATGTGACACTACTTGCAGTGTTTAGTGTTTGAAGTTAGCCAGCAATTGCCCTTCTTACTGAAGTCCTGTAATCCTTTATACTTGGAGTTGTCCTTGAAGACAATGGGGAGGTTTTGAGTTGTGCAGAATTCAGTGACCCATTTACTTTACAGATGTGAACCCAATATTGCACCTGTGTTCTGGAGTGCCTGTTTTGCCTCTGAGTGATATTCAAGGTGTTGTGTTTAATCAACCAAGACCTATATGGTTTGGCCTATCATTTTCTTAGAGATAAGAGTTTCTTATGAAGGATAGAGGTTATAGAAAAATAAGAAGACTATTGGAAATACTCCTCCTCATCTTAAATAGTCTGATCCTCTGCCAGAAATAAAAGTTTACAGCTGAGAATATACTATAAATAGAATTTTAATCCAAAGTATAAAAATTGAGAAGGCAATAGACACCTACAACCCCAGAAAAAAAGCTTATGTCTAACCTTTAGTAGACATTTAGGATCTATTATACTAATTTCACATTATCTAGGCAAAGTACTCACCACCTGCAGCCTCAGCAGATGTATTTCCCAGTCTCATAAGAACCTTACACCTGTGTTTGATTTCATCTCAGGTTCAGTTTAACATGCTGAATTAGATCCTCTTAGGTCTCATCGTTATTGACTGGATTCTTAGACTAAATTCATACCGCAGAGTATTTACCATTTTAAAACACCCAGCAATATCTCGGTTCAATTCTGGTCATCATATTTTAAAACTCAACTAAAGTAATGACCTTGGGAAACTTGATCAACTAATGTATACTGTAGATCATAAGTTTTTATTATTCATTTTCATGCTAGCTCAGTGCATTGCATGAATGGTCTTCCAATCTGGAATCTGGTGACCTAGAAAAAGGGCTTACTTTTTTTATTTCTGGATAGACAGTTATATTCCAATTCTATCCAATTTAAAACTGCTTCCAAAATTTTAGGAGTAAATGCATTGCAGAGGGTCAAAGAGGGGAATGGGGAACAGAAGGCCCAGGAATCATTGAGTGGACTGGACGTCAGCTGGTGAGATGGGCTGGACCACTGTGTCACACACAATGTGTAAAACTATCCTGCACCACCACCACTTCAACTATGTCAGTGGCAAATTGGGCCCTGCTGTCTCAGCCTGCCCATAGGGCAGCTGAGTAAGAACCACACCAGCACCCGGGAGCTGCACTATAGGGAACACTTTCTGCTGAATATCCTGCTTCCATACTACATCATCTAAGAGGTTTTTACATCCCTCCAATATTACAACATATAATATTAATAAAGTAGTTCCTCAGGATGTCTTTTGACTCTGAGCCAAAGCTTCAAAAACTCTAAGGGCTGTGCCCATCTTTCACAGAAGACAACACACACACTCTATCAGGTGGCAAAGACTGCCTGGCCTGATATAGATCTTTTCAGATGTGTGACTGGAGAGACATTCCAGGATCCCGAACCCTTTCCATGACTAATCTCCACGTGCTTTTTTTCTCTATGGGCCTACATTCTGGCTTTGAGTAACCCTTGCTCTGTCTTCCAGTACTTCCCTGGATCACATGGTGACAGTGTGGGAGATTTGCTCAAACAACTAATACCAGCTACTTTCTTTTCTTTAAGCAGGCCATCATATGTGTAGCTTTCTTCTTAAGTAGATATGTGGCAGGGATAACTTTGCCAGGCTGGCTTCTGTTTTTGGCTTGAACAAGGAATGGACAAATCTTCAAAGGGAATCAAATAGCATGTGTCAGTGTTGATGAACTGAACGGCAATCCTTGCAAATAATAGCACATAATGAGTCAGTGCTTCCTTGGATTGGTAGCTAGCAGTGGCTCTGATTAGGGCCCCACTAAGTTCCTTTTGTCAGTGTCTTCATCATGATAGCCCAGCTGCCTTGTTCCCATTAAATAGAATGTTTAACCTAGCCTGGCTCCGATTTAACAAATACTCTTTCCATACTAAGAACAGTGCTTTTATAATCATGCACCAGCTGTCAGAGGAAAGAGTACAATGGCTAAACTTACACATATACCTGTGTATATTTCAAGTCTACTTGAAAGTCACAACATGCAGAATCTGGACCTCATGGTCATAAAAGAAAGTGGGTAAAATGCTGAAATTAGGGATTGGATTAATATTTGCATTAAATATCTTTATCATAATGTTTATTATTGATGTCTGAATGAAAATATATTTTAGAAGTTTGAGGCATTTCTATTAATCTCCTATACAACATAAACAAAGAGAATAAAACATGAGCTCTGCTTTATTTGGAATTCAGCACGTAATCTGAAAGTGTAGGACATTTTACATCAAATAAGGTATAGATAATTTATTTGTTATCATCAGATTTTTAGAAAGCAGACAGCAATGGAAAACAAAATTTTGATGTTCAAAATAAAAAGGGAAATATTTGTCATCGAGTTTATTCATTTGTGTGAAACTTTATCCTCTTCCATTTGTTCTAAACTATTAATGCTGCTAACTGGTTCATATTATATAGAATTTATGAGATGAAAGCAAGACCATCTCAGAACCAATGTCGTGCTTTGGTTGAAAAAAAAAGAAAAGGAAAAAAGGAAAAGAGACTATGGTAATAAAGCAATGGCAAAAAATGAAAATGTAGCTTGCCTTTATTAAAGAAATAGACCATGTGTATAGAATCTGCCACAGACATAGTACAGTTCTATCAAGAAAAGTCAGTCTCTCACTGTGGGAAAGGGGAAAGAGTTTGCAGAATAGAAAAATGTATTTAAAAGGTAAAACAGTTTATTTACAAGAAATGAGATAATAATTGTTTTCAGTGCCTACCAAAACATGTTTTGTTCAAAGCCTATGTTGAGTCATTCCTCTGAAACCTTGAGTAAAGGTACTAGATAGTCTTATTGACTCTCAAACCCCAAAATAGTGGTGAGTGCTAGAGTAATTTTTATATTAATTGAAGGTTTACAACAGGATCTGAAATCCTGTAAATCCTGTAATGATTGTAACAGGTATAGGCATAATATACCACATCTATGAAAGTTTTTCAATCTTTCAGTTGTATATTAATACATACATCTATAGTATATAGTACTTTCTCCTGGAAGATTCATGTTAACTTCTTATAAGAGTGGCAGATCTTTTCTAAGATAAGTTTCTTGTAAGTGAAACTCCTTTATAAACAGGAACATCCTTATACTTAGATATTCTGCAAAGGTTTTTTGTTTTCTTTTGCTTTGCTTTGCTTTGCTGGGCTTGATATGCTTATCTTGGTTTGGTCTGGGAAGGATGTGTAAATGACTTAGCACTAACAAAATATTTATCACTTAAAGTTGTAGGATGCACGGGGCCAGGACTATGTGTATGTCAGTGACAACTAGAGCTATAGGCTTGGCACAAAGCAGGTATTTGAAGTATATTTGTAAATAAGAGTTAGTTCCTGTGTCCCCATTAAATTTGGTGAGGGGGAGAACTGAAAATGATTTAGTTAAATGTCTAAGGTATATCACAGTGACCAGGAGTCCCTAGAAGAACTTAAATGTGAAATGTAGAAGTATCACATGTATGCCTTATCTACTTCAAATTTTGCTGCAGGCCTTCTTATTTCCTGGATAAATCAAATGTGACACTTCATTTAGACCTGCTTCCTCACTTTTTCTCCATCTTTCCTGTCAATTTAATGTTTGATGTTTCATGTTAATAGCTACACACTATTGAACATTTCTCTGTGTCAGGCGCCAATGTGACATTACTTTTGTAATGTCATATAGTGTCTGTGAAGTACTTCTTATTATCCCCATTTTGCAGAAAACAAAACTGAAGCTTAGATTAGGTAAATTAGTTGTCCAAATTCTGTGCATTTAATTCAGTATATCATTTTTCCTGTGAAGAGCTTGAAAGCCTAAACTGACTCTAAATATTAGAATAGATTATTTCTGGTCTCCCAAATGTATTAAAAATATTTTATCCTGGAGGACAATGAAAAGAAACACTTTATTTTCAATTGGTAATCTCAATAGGTGAAAATACCCAAATGAATCATATTATAGTTAATATATAATTTTTGAAAAATGTGGATTATGATAAAAATGACCTGCTCTAAAGAGATGCTATCATTGCTCTTTTCAAAATGGAGACTTAATTGTTCTTAGGATAATTGACTAGGCCACTAGGTTATGTGATTTGGGCTACTCGTGACATTTCTTCCTTTAAATTGTGAATGGATATTTTATGAAGGATGAGCTTCTTCCACTGAAGTCAGTAGTTAATTTTTCAGTGTCCTTTAACTGCTAACACTTGCAGTGAGCATTTTTATTACTAAAGAAAGATGCTCTTGGAACCACTACTGGGATAAGCGTCATAGTGGTTTTAGCAATAACGAAAAGGTTAGAATAATTAGAAAGTGCTCATGGCATTATGTAGATGTATGAATTTCTGGTACATTATGAAACAGTTTTAAAGGATTGGAGAAAAAGCAGAATTAAAATAATCAAAGCACAATCTAATTTTAAATCATAAGGTTCATTTGAGGATTGTTATTTTCTATCATTTATTTTTTTTCCTTAGGGACAGATTTGCAGAATTATTCTCTAATATTTATCATTGCATATATTACATTTTATGTTTATTATTATATTCAAACAATAAAGTTTTTCATATCCATTCTTCTAATAATAGGCTCATCTTTCATCTATCCAGTTGAAATATGGCATGCTGACATTCATGCTGAAGGATAATTTATTAATGTATTAATGTACCCAGTGACCTGTGGACATCTAATAACTGCCAAAACAGCAGGGCTCAGAATTGCCTTGTGAGTCATACTACCCTAAAGTTATGTATGATCTTAGGATATGACTCTGAGATGTCATTATAACGTTCCATATACACATTCATATTCTGAATGAAGTAAAATTTTCCATGAATTTCACAGTTCATTTTGTAGGTGAATTTTGTAGATGTTCACACTACTTAAAAATTATTTCAGATTTGGTGAATTATTTTAGTTGGGCATTTCTGGACTCTTTCCTAGTAGGGGTATGTGTGCTATGCTTCAGGCTTAGAAATCTGACTGAAAGGATTCAAGAGCTTTCAGAATTACCTTAACGACAGAAATAAACTCTACAAGAGGCTCTGGAAAGGCTGGTTTTGACAATAACAAGCCAATCATGAACTAGAAGTCAGAAAAAATTATTTGGGTACTTATTTGAGTGTCAGTGAATTTGGTTGAAACAAAGTCTTGGATTCTTTGGGATTTCACCTTAGGGACTTAGGGACAGTAGTCTTAAATCTGTCCATCTTTATTGCCATACTCATTGCCTTGCTCACCTCTTACCAAAAGTTAGAAACAACCAAATTCACTTACCAATCTTCTCTTGGTCCAGATCTATCCCAGCCACTATGTAGCCTTTCTCTACACATCTTGAAAGGTATTTACACTTTTTAATTATATTTAATTATATTTCATTTTATTGTGTGTACAGTAATGTGAATGTGCATATTTTAAAGAACTGAAAATCACCAGCAAATCTTAACTTTTTACTGTTTTTTAGCCAAATGTAGCTGTAGGATTCCAGGCTTTTCCATGAACTTTAATCAACCAGGTTACAGGGCCATTCACTTTACAAAGTGACTGCCAGCCAAGTATCACCAAAAATACCCCTATTCAAAAATTCAAGATTCAAAATAGATATAATAAAATGTGTTATATTGTCTTTGACATTTGCTAAGGTACCTGGTAAACTTATTCAGTATTGTTTTATCAACAGTCATCAAATAGGTATTAGAAATAGGATTCTGCTTGGGCACCTGGGTGGCTCAGTCAGTTGAACATCTGACTCTTGATTTTAGCTCTGGTGATGATCTTGGGGTTCATAAGTTTGAACCCTTCTTCAGCCTCTGCACTAATAGTAAGGAGCTTGCTTGGAATTCTGTTTCTTACCCTCACTGTGCCCCTTCCTGCCTCTCAAAATAAATAAACTTAAGAAAAAGAAATAGGATTCTCCTTAAGTTAATTTAGTTCATTTTTGCAATAGTTATATTTATTCACTGTAGAAGCAAAACTTCTTATCAAAGCCCCTTAAACTTAACACCCTTAAGAAGAAATCTCAGCCAGATTTCCTCCTTTATTATACATTCTTTTTAAATGAAGCAATGAACGGCTTTTCTTCTCAAGTCAATGTGTGTCAGTTACAAATTCATAGTACCTTTATAGATTGAAAGTCTTGTGCTTCATGACAGGTGTCAGGATTGGTGGTAATTCAAATTAATATTGAAGAATAATAAGTGAATGGTAGAGGAAACTTGGAAAATCTTTTCTGAAACACTCAGCTTTGGGAACTTAACAACCATGAAAATGAATTGCTACTACCCAAAATACAGAAGAGTTCAAAGTAATAACAGATGAAGAGAAAAACACAAAGATAAGTGTAACTTGGTACTCAGGTTATAAACTGACTTGTCATATAAGGCTATTAGTTTTTGATAGACTTAAAATACAAACTTTGTAGGTAAGTTTAAGTGTTTTGTGTCTCAATTTTTCTGAACAATATCATATGTTAAAATATTTTATTTTTCAACATTTATTTAAATTTAGTATATAAATAACATATGACATAGAACACCTGATGATATTAAGAACTTTCTGTATTTGCCTTAAAAAATTTCACAAAACCTTTAGGAAGTATTGTATCAATGACAATTATTTTTGAAGAACTCACATATGTCTAAATGTACACTTTTTAGGGGTTCCTGGGTGGCTCAGCCTGTTGAGCATCCGTCAGACTCTTGGTTTCAGTTCAGGTCATGATCTCACTTTGTGGGTTTAAGCCCTGTATCGGGCTCCACATGGACAGTGCAGAACCTGCTTATTCCTTCTCTTATTCCTTCTCTCTCTAAAATAAATAAGTAAACATAAAAAATAAATGTATACTTTTAAAATAAAGTTTTTTATTGCCTAAATATGACTTATGCGTGCGCGCGCGCACACACACACACACACACACACACACACACACACACGCATAGTGCTGTTTCTGCTGGTAAGAGAGATTAACTAAGTCAACCATGACCAAAATGCATTAATTGGAAGTATAGGTTAATGAAGAGAGTATAATAAGTCCTTGGGGACTGGAAAGAAATTGCACATGATCATATAGTAGGAAATTCCACTTTTCTCAATATGCTACTTATAAATGTAGTCTCTGAATTATATGAATGCACACAAATGACATGTGCTGTGTGCACTTATGCCATCTAGCCACCAGTGTTAAAGGGAAATAAAACAACTTTACAGATATAGTATTGCGTTGACGCAGTAAAAAAATTGCCATGCCATGAATTAAAATATAATTTTGTATAGACATTTCACACCATTTACTACCAACACAACCAGTAGAAAAAAAGAAATACCAGAAATCACATTGCATATATATCATTGTATATCACATTGCATATACTGAACAATGATATCCTTCAACTTTCAGAAAAAAAGATGAAGGTAATTCAATAATTTAATTCTGGAATGATAATACAAGTCATAGCAGATAAAATTCTTAAGTAGAAAATAAAATTAGGCATGAAAAGTGGGTGGAATTAGTAAAAGGAAGCCCTAATTGGAGTGACAGTCATTAAGGGAAAAATCCTTTAAAAGAGGAAGTAGAGTGATATTTTAGCAGTGTTGTTTTATGATCATTCTGAGTAAGAATAAAAAAGGATAATGGAGATGGAGAATAAAGATTAGAATGAGATCACACAGAAAACACAAAATGCCCACTTAGTGATGGAGAGGCAAAAACTAAATTTGTATCACCCTAGCCCATCAAAATGTAACACCAAAATGTCCCACTTCACAGAGCAGACAAAAACAACATTTATTTAAGAAAAGTATGATACATGCATACTCACCTGTCAACTTAAAGTTTGCACATGGACGCTTCAGTGCGCCCAACAAAACTCCCTGCTTCATACCACCTTGCAAAATCTATTTTCTGCTATCACATTTAGTGTTCACAGCTAAGAAAAATGCTGTTCAACAACTCGACTCACTTGAAATGAACTCCCAGTGATTAATGCATCTGGAATAAAAATAAAACTACAGTGCATACCTTAATGAAGGCAGAAGAACACACACCATATAAATTTTAAGTAGTTGACTCTGAGAACGGTGTTTTTGAGCATTTGTTTCTACTTCTATTCAGCATTGTTGAGATGTGTTAGTATTACTTTATCCTTGATATTTAAAGAAGTTCTTAGCATTAAGTTATTTCTCAGAAAATTTCCTTTTTCACTTTCATTGAAAACCATGGAGACTTACTCTTTATAAAACCCTAGATTTGCTATTGTGAATCCCAAAGTCTTCCATACAGTTCTTTGTTGAAACTGACAACTGCATGACTCTGACATGCTTTTATCAAGGGTTCTTTTGATAGCTTAATATATGCAGATTATAGGAGGACAGTACAGCCTTAGGGTTGAGCTGCATATCTAGATTTGAATGAAAGACCAAGATCAAGTCTTCTCGTTTACTTTTCTAAGGTAAGGAAAATTATAGAGAAATCAGAAAACAATAGTATTGGTACTAGGGGTTGTGGAGGAGCAATCAGAGAAGCAAGAAGATGTTTCCAAAGAATGCAGATTCCTTCTTTCTAATGTAGAGATCAATATGCTTCTGTTCAGCAATATTCTTGTCTCTATAGTTTGGATATTCTTGTGAGAATGGTGAGAAGCTGTCTGGGAAGAAGTGTTTGAATCTACATAGTTTGGTTATAAATAGAGTACTGATAAGGGATACAAATTGCGGTAAAACTCTAAAAAGTTTTTGCTTTGCTTCCTTCATGTGTGAAATACGTGGATACCTGATTGCAAAAGTGTATGTCCCATGCATATGTAAATTCTATGTTCTGAATTTTCAATTCATTTCCCAGAGCAATTAACAGTTTATGTACTTATATATGGTTCATTATGGATACTGTTTAATAGTGTTTCTTATAGTTTCATGATTCTATTCTATTTACATTAGTAAGATATACTTCAAATACAGGTAGTATTGAAAAATATAAGATAATTTTGAATGATTATATGTTTTCCTCACCACTATATCCAGACATATCCCCATAGTTTAGTACAGGCCTAACCATTTAACAATATATATTTAAGAAAAAGAATGAATGAATGAATGAGTGATATAATTTGGCATGCATGCAAGTCATATAAGGTTTGCATAATTTAGAGGGAGCAGAAAGATCATTTATGTATAAAACATTGACTCAGAATTGGTTACGCTTTTATTTTTTAGAATCATTTAGGAAAGGATTTTTTTTAATCCTACTCCAGAACACCTGAAGAATATAGCACAACTCCATCAAAAATGGAATTGATGTCCTAGGGGGAAAGGGTGATGAGAAAGTCATTGTGACAAATCCTTTCTGAAATGAAAAGCACTGAATATATACATTTAAAACCATTTCCTTCATTGTCAGTGTATTTTTCTTGGAATTAGGTCAGAATGACTTAAATATATGATATAATGAGATACTAAAAAGTTGAGTAAAATGTATACCTGGAACAATAATTTTGTTTTTTTTAATAATTATTTAGAATATATTTATTATTGGTAAAAAGAATGGCTGCATTAAGTGATAGAAAAATGGCTGATTTTGTGAATCAGACAAGTGGGTTTTTAATCATTAAATGCAGATTCTACAAAAAGCTAATCAGAAAAACAATCACCTAATACAATTTTTGCATATTATATAAATTTAAAAATTTAAAATTATTTTCATTTCATTATGAACGGTCAGGGAATGTAAGGTCCTGTAATGTTTAGCTGCATTGACTCCTTATTTCCCACTCATGCTGTTTTATCCAGAATGAATATGTATTATTTTATGTATCTATATCTTCTCATCGTTAAACTTAACTCTTTAAGCATGACTGCCTTGATTGTTGAATATGGAAGTAGTATTTGGGGTGGATGGCCCAGATTTTCAGGGGAAATCTACTTATATAAATCTGACAGGATTACTAAGCATAATTTAGGGCATATGTAAGACAGGTTCTCCATTTATCAGCATTGAAAATATGTTTATGGGGACACCTAGATGGCTCAGTCAGTGGAGTCCTACTCTTGATTTCGGCTCAGATCATGATCTCATGGTTTGTGAGTTGGAGCCCTGTTGTGCACCCACGTACAGAGCCTGCTTGCAATTCTCTCCCTCTCTTAAGTGTTTGTGCACATGCTTTCCCTCTCTCTCTCTCAAAATAAATAAACTTAAAAACAATATGTGTTTATGTACATCTGCATTTTTCTTTGCCTTGTTTTTCAAGTAGTTCAGAAATGAAGCAGGAAAGAGAGAATAACCATTGAGTCCCTCAGTTTCAACAAAAATTTTTCTGCCAAAACTTAGAAACGATTTTTTATTGTGTTAAGAACACTGACATGAGATTTAAATTCTAACAAATGTTTTAATATATAGTATAATTAACTGTAGTCTTGTGTGGTACAGCAGATCTGAAGAACTTAATCATTTTGTAGATCTGAATCTTTATAACCAATGAACAACTCCCTATTTTCCCCTCCCCCCAGACACCCACCATTCTACTTTTTGCTTCTGTGGCTTAGACTGTTTTAGGTTTCTCAGGTACAGGGAATCATGGACTATTTGTTCTTCTGTAACTGATTTATTTCACTTAGTATAATATACTAAAAGTTTGTACATGTTGTTGCACATGGCAAGAGTTCCATCTTTTTGAGGTTCAAATAATATTCCATTGTTTATATGTTCAATAATTTATTTATCCATGTATCCATCAAAGGACACACTTCCATTGTTTCCATATCTTGGCTATTTAGACTAATGCTCCAGTAAACATGGGAGTGCAGGTATCTCTTTTGATTTAATTTTGGGGGAATATGTAATAAGAAGTAGGATTACTGGATCCTTGATTGTTCTATTTTGATATTTGGAGGAACCACCAAAGTTTTCCATAGAAGCTGTGCCATTTAACATTCACACCAATAGTATACATCCACTAAGTCTTGTTACTTTTAATTTTTTTGAAAAGTCTTTTGGGCATTCATTTGTGTTCTTGGAGGACATAACTATTCAGTCTTTTGCCATTTTTTAATAGGAGTTTTTGTTTGTTGGTTTTGGCTATTGAGTTATAAGAGTTTCTTATATATTTTGGGTATTAACTCTTACAGAGAGAAAGTTGGAAAATATTTTCTCCCATTTTACAGGTTTCCTTTTCATTTTATTGATTGTTTCAGTTGCTGTCCAGAAGCTTTCTAGTTTGATATAGTTCATTTGTTAATTTCTGCTATTATTCCTGTGTTTTTGGTATCTTATCTAAGAAAGCATTGCCAAGACCAAAATTAAGAAGAATTTTTCCCGTTTTCTCCTAGGAGTTTTACAGTTTTAGATCTTATATATATATTTTTAAATAGTTTATTGTCAAATTGGTTTCCATACAATACCCAGTGCTCTTCCCCACAAGTGCCCTTCTCCATTACCACCGCCTCTTTTCCCCTCCCCCTCCCACTTCAACCCTCCATTCGTTTTCAATATTCAGTAGTCTCTCAGGTTTTGCATCCCTCTCTCTCTCCAACTCTTTCTTTAGTCAATTTTGAGTTGATTGTTGTGTATATTGCAAGATAAGGGTCCAATTTTATTGGTTTACATATGGATATGCAGTTTTCTCACACCGTTTGTTGAGGAGACCATTATTAACCTTTGTGAATTCTTGGCTCCCTGTTGAAGTTAAGCTAACTGTGTATGTATGGAATATTTTTAGGCTCTGTTTTGTTCCATTGGTCATATATGTCTGTCCTTATGCCAGTACCATACTGTTTTGATTGCTTTAGCTTTGTAATATATTTTCAGATCAGAAAGCGTGATGCCTACAGCTTCACTCTGCTTTCTCAAGATTATAATGGCTACTGGGGGTCTTTTGTGATTATACATAGATTTGGGAATTATTCTTTTCCTTTTCTGAGAAAACTTCCATGTGGATTTTGATGGGGATAGCATTGTTTTAGGTAGTATGGACATTTTAACAATATTAAATCTTCTAGTACAAGAACATAGATGTCTTTTCATATGTCCATGTCTTTAATTTCTGTCACTGACATTTTGTAATTTTCAGTGCACAAGTCTTTTAACTCCTTGATTAAGTTTACTCCTAAGTTTGATTGGTTTTGATGCTATTGTAAATGGGATTGTGTTTTTAATTTCCTTTTGTTGTACATTAGTTTGGATAGACTTATACACATATAGTTTTGGATAGAAATGTGACTGTTTTGTGTGTTTTGATGTTATATTCTGCAACTTTACTGAATTCATTTGTTAACTTTAACTTTTTGTGTATGTGGAATCTTTAAGATTTTCTACATATGAACATTTCATCTGCAACAAAAGATAATTTACTTTTTCCTTTCCAATTTGATGTATTTTATTTTATTTTTATTTTTAATTTGTGTGTTTGGCAAATTATTCTGGCTTATACTTTTTTAATTATGATGAATAGGAGTAGAGAAAGTGGGTATCTTTGTCTTCTTCTTGATCACAGAGAAAAAGCTTTCAGTCTTGCACTGTTGAGTATGATGTTAACTGTGGGCTTGCCATATATGGCCTTGCCATATGTGGTCCCTATAATATTGAAGTACATTCCTTTTATACATAATTTGTTGAAGGTTTTATCATGAAAATTTGTTGAATTTTGGTTTTGTCATCTGCTGTTTCTGTTACATGCTATTGAGAAGATTGTTTTATTTTTATTCTTCATTCTGTTAATATGGGCTATCATATTTATTTGTAGATGTTGGGCCATCCTTGCCTTCTAGGAATAAATCCCACTGAATATAGCTTATGATCTTTTTATTATGCTGTTAAATTTGGTTTGCTAGTATCTTGCTGAAGATTTTTACATCTCTTTTCATCAGGAATTTGGGCCTATAGTTTTCTATTCTTCAGCCTTTGTCTTGTTTGATATGAGAATGATGCTAGCCTCCAAAGATGAATTAGGAAATGTCTTCTCCTTTTCCATTCTTTTGGAAGAGTTGAAAGATTAGTGTTAATTCTTAAACATGTGAAACCATTTAACCATCACCTTCTTTCTTTGGAAGTAGGAATGTATTTTCTTTTAAAAAAGGAGAAGGGAGCTCTTATTTCAATATTTAAATCAGAACACCATTGTCCACAAATTTTAGCAAAGTTTTCTATGATGAGATTTGTACATATTTTCATCAAATTTTTATAAAACTTCTTATTTGATTTCAAAGAAAAATAATATATATATTATTCTATATAAATAAAACTATATGGATATAGGTATACCATCTATTATATTATTATATTATATTATTATAATATTATAAATATATGTTTTATATGTAATATATGTTATAATACAATCTGTATTTTCAAATTTTTATTAAACTTCTTTGGTTTCAAAGAAAAATAATATATTATATTATTGTTGTATTATATTTTATGTTATATATCATAACATGTAATATGTAAATATATTATACTATATAAATATATAAATATAAATTATAATATATGATATATAAACATACATGCTATATAACATATATAAATAAAACTGCATATGGATATAGATATGCCATCAATTATATTATCATGATAATATAATTGTATATTATATACACTTATGATATTACTATATTATTATAAAGAAAACTGTATATAGATATAGATATCCCATCTGTCTACCTGAGAGCTCATTACCGGATTGCATAGTCGAATGATGTTAACTCTTTTATGACCTGTTTTACACATCACCAAGCTACTGCCCTTTTATCTTAAATAGTTAATTATTTAAACATATAAACATGACAACCTATATTCTCATTATGTTACTGTCTGGAAGAGCTGATAAAAAGTCTTAGAAAGCATATTTAAAAAATTTTGACAGAATGTCCTCTGTGATTCTGACACATGAAAAGATTCTGTACATATCTACTGAATTAATGAATGAATAAACACATTTTTTAAATTATGAGGTTTCATGGATCCTTGGATGTGAGATGAAAAGAAACTCATCTCATTAACAATTTGAAAAACTTAAAAACAAAGATGACTGAAGTTACTATAGTTGTTTCTTTTGCATTTTCACTTTTGTTCCCAAATTATCAAGTACTATGTTATTTTTCTATATCGGTGTTTATGTATTAATAAATTTAATTTGGGGGAAGTTTAGTCAGGCAACAGTCTACTAAAAAATTTCCAAAACTAAAAAAAAATGTTATAAAGGTTCACAAGAATGATGAACCATAATTAGATTTAATTTTTCTGTTAATTCATTTTAATGATGTAAATTTTATTGCTTGCCACTTGAAGAGTAATAGCTCCACAGGTAGAACTCTATACTTTGTATTTTTGGGGCATAAATTGACTTATTTTGTATGTAGTTTGATTAAGTATTTATTCACTAAATACAAATCATTCATAATAATATTTTAATCTTCACTATAATCCTAAGGACAGACACTATTGTAATCCCCATTTTTCTCAAGAGAAATCGAGCACATAAAAAGTTAATAAATTGCCTCATACTATGCAGCAGAAGCTTGAGGCTGGATTATGAATCCATGTATGGTGGCTCTGGAGTCTGTGATCTTAGTAAATTGGAATCCTAAATCTCTGAGAAGCCCTTTGTAAATAGATTGGTCCCGTCACTTTACTAGTCAATTTGTGGTCTTTTTGCCATTGCCTAATAGATACTGAGGAAATATTTCTTTCCAAACAATGAGCGGTATTTTAATGTTTCATCATTCATGTTCTTGATTGTATTTGTTTGTGTACTTTTCACCATCTCCTTCACCAAGTGCCCCTCGTGTGTTAGTTCCTATACTCTGCATTACTCAGAACCAGAAGAGTGCTTGAGTTTGATTACCTGAAGAGAGAGAAGGGGCTAAGGAACATACTGAGAATTAGTTACTCATATATTATGAAAGGCTAAGCAAAATTAAAATAAAACAAAATATTGTAAGTTCAGTCTCATTCCATATGTGGCACCATTTATGAAATTTGTCTGATGTTAAGTGACCTTCAATTTGTTTCTCTGTCAGTCATTAAATACATGTTTATGTATCACCTAATTTCCAGTCACTATTCCAGGTATGGAAATGAAACAACACAATAAAAGATAGACATATGTTGCCATACAAATGTGCGCATGTGCACACACACACCATCAGTGATCATTAACTACTCCATACATCTGGGGAAAATGTAAGCTAATCAGACAATGTAATTAATTTGAATGTGCTAGTGAGAAATACTCTAATAGGAATTCTTGGATTCTTTCCTTTCTTTTCTTTTTTCTTTATTTTGAGGAGGGAGAGGGGAAGAGAGAGACAGAGAGGGAGGGAGAGGGAGAGAGAAAATCCCAAGCAAGGCTCAATTCCACAAACTGTGAGATCATGACCTGAGCTAAAATCTGGAATCGATCACTAAACTGACTGAGACACCCAGGTATCCTGGATCCTCTCTTTTAAAGTATCCATTTTAACTAAAAGAATGTGGTTTTACATAAACATAACTGGACCAGGAACCAAAACACTTAGTTTAAGCCTGGTTTAGTATTTGAGTTGCTGTTGTTATTAGGATTAAATGAGGTTGTTTATGTAAAGTCCCCTGGAAAATAATAGATATTCAACAAATTGGTTATAGCGTTTGTATCAAAAGACTAGGTATTTTAAAACCATTAAGTGACATGTATTCTCTCTCTTATCTTACAAGTGTATCTCGATCTTATCTATCATCTATCTATCTATCTATCTTCTATCTATCAGATTATGATTGATTAGCAATTGGCTTGTTTGCTCCCTTACTAAAGTGGCTCTTGTGGTGGAAAAACGTGTCTTTTACAATGATTCATCAACATCATAGCAGGTTGTAGACCAAATGCTCTGGTAGCATGGCTTCACTATGTCCTAAAATTATATCCAATAAATGAATATTGTTGGAGATAAATCTTATATTTTCCATGTCCATATATCTCTACTTCCATATGTAAATATTCAGAATTACCTTTTTCTTGGTAAAAAGCAGAGAAAAATAGAAGCAAAAGCAAAAGAAATCATACTCTGATAGAGTGGGACCTCCCCAAAGAAAAATTAAATTATATAGTCTAGGGGCACCCTGGTGGCTCAGTTGGTTAAGCGTCCGACTTCGGCTCAGGTCATGATCTCACAGTTAGTGAGTTTGAGCCCTGCTTTGGGCTCTGTGCTGACAGCTCAGAGTGTGGAGCCTGCTTTGGAGTCTGTCTTGTTCTCTCTCTGCACCTCTCCCACTTGTGCTCTGTCTCTCTCTGTCTCTCAAAAATAAAAATTTTAAGAAAAAAATTATACAGTCTAAGTACCAATCACCCCCTCGGTCAGGAGAGCATGGAGTTGAAGTATGGGGACGTAGAATAAACTATGAACTATGGGTTCCCTTCCCTTTCTGCTGTTTTGTTCTCTGATACAGAGTTACTATGTTAAAGAGATAGTTATACTATTGGTTTATTTATGATGATTGGGTGGGTACAGTGTTCATGCAGTCACTCCATTCTTTTTCTTTACTAGCTTCTGACTTTTTTATTATCCTGCTTTCCTTTTTGCTATAAATTGTTAATTATTATCTTGATAGCACTGGGTAAAACTTCTATTAACTGTCATTGTTTGACTAGCAGTTATGAAGATTTACTTTTGCTGAACCCCTGCTGTACGAGACAGCCATAAACCAAGGGACAGAGTCCACTAAAGAAAAGCCTTTCTCCTTTTGAGGCCCTCAACTCAAGTGAATGTGTATGTTTCCAGGTCTTTTTGGAGGCTGTTTATTGAGGGACTGCAGATTTTTGACAAAAGGGTGTGGTTACCAGCATTTAAGCAGAGAGTTCCATTAATCAAATGCTCGAGAAATCTGTTGCTTTAAGCTGTCAGCTTTTGACTCATATTAGTATCATTGATGTTCTAAAATAAAGTTTAATAAAAAGTTCCAGTGATTTAATAGTGATCCCGTTGACTGCAGAATATTTTAACAAGAGAATAGTTTATTCAAATTTTAGTAACCAATTCCCAAATAAGTTCAAGATAATACATACCATTAAGGGTGAATTGATGAAGCTTTTTATTGAATGTGTGATTTTTAAATATATATTTTAATGTAATTCCTTGGTATAAATTCGTATCATGTTAATACTAGAAAATCTTAATAAAATGTAACATTTATATTTAATAATTCCTTGGAAATGACATGTACAGAAATTTGCTTATTTCACAAAATTTTCTCACATTTCCAAAGGACTGGCCCATATGTTTTCAATTGCATCTTTAGTATTCATGGCCTGAGTTTCTCTAATACTGAACTACTTCTTGGCTCTCTGATTTTACCATATGGGTTACATATGGATTGCACAGGAGTCTTTTTTCCCTTACCCTTTTCTAACATACCATTCCTAATTTAATATGCTCCCTAGCACTTCATGCATAAATTCACCATTATGCAATGATGAACATTACATTACATATACTATTGGTGTACACAATGTTAGGGTCTCTATCTTTAATCTTTGTATTCATAGCATGTACCAGGTCATCTAGCACATGCTATGGGTTCAGTATATGATTTGTTGGAAACAAATTAACAACTTTAATTCTTTTTCAAATCTAAATATAAGTCCCTGTTAGAGAGTTATACTGAAAGAATGAATAGGTGAAAACTTTCCTTTAACTAAATGTGTTAGTTATTAATAATATACCATGTCCAATTGATGATGACCAAAAATTAATTATTATTTTGTGTCTATTGCATTGCATACACAGAATTATTTGACTACATTATTTCTTTAATGAAATTTAACAATATATTTTTGCTTACATGAAAGAGAATTTTAATTTATAAGTATCTAAAAATTAATGCATATTTATTTTTGAGAGAGAGATAGAGAGAGCAAGAGGTGTGGAGGGGCAGAGAGAGAGGGAGACACAGAATCCAAAGCAGGCTGTGGCTCTGACTTGTCAGCACAGAGTTCCATAGACGGCTCAAACTGACAAACTGCGAGATCATAACCTGAGCCGAAGTCAGGCCCTCAAGCGACTGAGCCATCCAGGTGCCCCAGAAAATTTTTAATTTAGCTTTTAAAAAGCTATCTAAGGAAAAGCAGTTTTAATATTGCTCATATTACTTGGTATAAACTCAGTTTTCTTATATTAAATATGCACGTATTTTTAGACTGTCTCTAAAAGTTTACTACTAAAAATATAAAAGTCTTTTTGGATTCTTCTTTAGGTTAGATCTCTGCCCCAAAACTTAAGTCTTTGTTTAGTTTGAACTCATTTCTAGAGTTATCTTGCTATTCCAATTAACTTCTAGTATCATTTTACCATTGAACTCATTTCGTTTACTCTAACTCATCTGTTAATTTCTGGAAAGCAAAAGTAACAGTTACAACCATCTGTTGCTTAAACAAGAGAAAACTTAATACTTTTAAGCAAAAATATACCTTTGTATATACCTATATTTATATAATTAAAATATGGGAAAACTTTCAGCAAATGGAAGATTTCTAGTTTCACTATGAAAATAATAAAAGTGTTCTTCAATGACACCCCTTCTATTTTTTTTTCTTCATACACAGTTATAAGTCATTTGAGGCTCAGAGTTTGACCAAGAAAAGAAATTAGGCTGGGAAATTGGTAAGATGACATATAGGTTCATAAATTAAATCCTGCATCCATAGTGAGTTTCTGTATGTGGATTATACAGATCATTCAGACTTCTTTAGAACTAAAGTCTCCCTCAAAATAATCTGACCATTTAATCTTTGATTATAGATATAATTTAATAGTTGAGTTTGATTCTTCTAAACATTAGCAAACAAAAATGCCATGATAATCTTAGCTATTGGGTGGACTCCAAATACTAGGGAGAGTGTATATCGGCTCTTGGTACCAACCAACACTGAATATCCAAAACACATTAGTGAAAATTTTAAGTCTAAACCTAGCTGTTGTCAAAAAAGGCATAGAAACAGAATAGAAATAATGTAATTGAGATTACTTGTAGTATATAAGAAAGACAGGGTATAAGGAAATGAATACTCTTTTTTTAATAATTTCTGCTGGATCACTTTTCTAATTTTTAATGCCTATGATAAAAAATATTTATGACAATAAAATAAATTAATTAAAAGTTTAAAGAACAACATAAACACTGTACCCACCAAATAGATTTAATAATTGCTGACACATTGCAATATTTATTTTATATCTTTTATTTTTAAAGGGATGAAGAAACATTATGAATGAGTAAGAAAATTATAGAGAGTAAAATATGATAGATAACTCTAGGAACCTTTCATTCCATCTATTCCCTCTTCTCCTAAACTTGAGGTATTTCATAAGCAGCGTGAAGTTAGAACAGCTCTTTGCCTTCTATGTTATACTGTATATAATAAGAACTGTCTGTTTAGTATACTTAAAAGATGCATAAATTGTATGAAACATTGTCTATATTTTGGCCTTTGCTTTATTTCAGTAACATACCATTTTGGTGTCTTATTCATATTTAAAATAATGCTCTGGTTCATTCATGTTCTCTGCTTTAGAATACTGTATGAATATACTTTACATGTTCTTTGTTTTCTTAAAGAAAACTTTTATGTTATGCTTGTTGTGCCTTTAATGACTTCTTATCCTTCTCCTCTTTCTCACAGTACAATTTCTAAATTGTACATATTTCTGGTTTTATAATATAACTATTATCCTTAGGTTTTTAACAAGTACTTCCGACCTGACAATACACAAAAGTGGCCAGTAGCACTATGTTACATCCAGATATTTCAGGGATATCAGAATGCCTGAATCCCAATTAGCCACACATGAAATTTTTATTATTATTCTACGTTGTTTTAATTCTTGCTCATTTTAACTCACCATGGAAATTATTGCGGTGGTGTTTTTACAGAACAGGCCTATATAGATTTGCCAAAACATATCAAAGTCTTTGCTTTTCATTGGTTTTAACATCCTACTCCTTCCTCACAAATTCCATTTTTCCTTTTCTTTTCCATCCTTTATGGTACATTCAACAACAATTCATGAAAAAACATACTATTTTGTCAGAAAGTGTTTTCGTTTTTCCCTAACTCATGAATGATGATAGTTCAGTTGGGTCTAGACTTCAAGAGTCACAGATCTTTTCCTTAAGAATCTTGTAAATGTTGTTATATTACCCTGTTTATTAATGTTATTGATTAAAAGTCACCCATTAATCTAATTGTTGTTCCTTTATGTAGGTATCCTGACATCTCCTCTGTTTGTAGAGTAGATGTTGTTTTCTTTACCTACTTAATCATTGTAAACATAACCCCTATCAGAATGTTCTATTATTTAGGACAGAGGCACCAGTTCTATTTCCTTATACTAATCCATTGCTTCATCTGATTTGTAATATTACAGTATTAAGTGCATCTTGACCAGGTATTTTCTTTTCTTTCCATTTGCTCTTTTTGGTCCTTTGTGTGGAACATGCATCATGGACTTTTGACATATATTTAGTTTACATTGTAATTTTAGTCACAGAGCCTAAGTAGAAGAAGGCTCATAAACTCTTCCCTGGATAGGTGGTAGGAACCTTCTTTGTTGCTTTTCTTCACAAAAGGAATAGTTTTCTAACCCTACCATCTTAAGGCAGATGTTGCCCTTCAACGTCAACACACTATTCCTCCTGAAGTCTTTGTTTGCCCTCCCCATATGGTAATTTTACCTCCTTAGTCCACCCTTAAATTCTGTATCCAGGTCCAGTACTCCCCCAACCTCTGCAGGTCAAACATTATTATTTAAATCTGGTTCTAAATTCTGTTTCTAGCATCAGATAATTCTTTTTCTAATTTAATATATTTTTTTAAAAATGTACATCCATGTTAGTTAGCATATAGTGCAACAATGATTTTAGAAGTAGATTCTTTAATGCCCCTTACCCATTCAGGTAATTCTTTATGTCTTAATTTTTGGAACTTCCAAAACGTGAATATTCCTAAGTTGTTTTATAAAATATGTTATTCAGCATTCTGTATTTCTATAAATACAGAATATATTTCTATATTCTATATTTGTTATATGATAGGGCTTCAGATCGGCTAAGGCTGTTTGTTGTCAGATGCACCACATTACTTACTTAATTTTATAATCATGTCCATGTCATTAACTAAAATTACTGTTACTATATATAGTAAGGGACATGGTGCATGTGCGTTCCTGAGCCTTAAGAATTATTATGTCACACTTATGTGTGCATGAGTGTTTGTGTGTTTGTGTGTATGTATATGTTCAGGATGGTGAATTTGGGGTATTCTTTTTTCTAGTAGGTATTTAAACAAATATTTAATTCAGGTCATTCATTAAATCGATTATCAATGTAAGCACTTTCTGACTAGATATAAGCTATTAGAAAATTTTTCCAAATACTCACTTATACTGAAATATAATTATGCCTTGGAAAAAAAAAGGAAATGGGTGGAATGGTACTTTGATTTTCTCCTTTAATGTATGTTTTATTATGTATTGGGAAAAATCTGAATTACTTTGTGAAATACTTATAGTAAAATGTGTTGGAGGCAGATTAAATGCTTCAGCTTTGATTTTAACTATTAATGAAACTTGGCAGTCATTTCATCTTCTTTTTTTATTTGTTTAGTTGTGGTTTTTTTAGGATTTTGTTTTATTGAAGCATACTGATGTACAATAAACTGCTCAATTTGAAAATGTGCAGTTGTGTATAATTGTGTGAATATATACAAATGAAACCGTCACTGCAATTAAAAAGGTGAGCATACACTTCATCCCTCAAACTTTCCTTATGCTCCCTGTTAATCTGTTTCTCCCATCTTTTACTGCTATCCCTACCTAGTCTCCAGCCAAACACTGATCTGCTTCCTGTTTATAGAATAGCTTGCATTTTCTGGAATATTATATAAATGCTATCTTACGGTATGTGTTTTACTATATAGGGATACCCAGATTGTCTATTTGTTTGTGAGTAAATACTGGTCATTGGTATCTTTCAAAGAATTTATCAAACTTGCTGAATTTGTTGACATAAAATTTTTCTTAATACTATCTTCTTATATGTTTAATATATGTAGAATTTGTAATGATGTTACCATGTTCATTCTTGCTAATGATAAGCTGTTTCCTCCCTCTTATTTTTTTGATTAATATGACCAGAAGTTGCACAATTTCTTTCATTTTTTCTTAACCAACTTTTGGCTTATCTGTTTTGTTTTCTAGCTCTTCAGTTTCTACGGTGATCTGTATCATATCCTTTCTTCTCATTACTTTGGGCCTGATTTTCTCTTCTTTTTTGTCATAGTTTTCACTAATACTTAAATATAACCAGTGTAGAGGGGCACCTTGGTGGCTCAGTTGGTTGGGCATCCAACTTTGGCTTAGGTCATGATCTCATGGTTTGTGGGTTTGTGCCCTATGTCAGACTCTGTGCTGACAGCTCGGAGCCTGGAGCCTTCTTTGGATTCTGTGTCTCCCTCTCTCTCTAGCTCTCCCCTGTTTACACTCTCTCTGTCTCCCAAAAATAAATAAACATTAAAAAAATTAAAAAATATAACCAGTGAAGATAAATAAGTGATTAAGTAAAATAACAAAGATAATATATAAATTTTATGCTAATAATCATTTAGTATATATAGTGCCATAATGTCATATTAATTTATTAAGATGACATTTGAATGAATTTCTTATAACAAATAAGTTTTATAAGAAATATGGTCTTTTTATTAAGGCAAACTGTTATAACACTTTTTCTAAATTATTTGGAAATATGTAAGCATTGCTTAATAATTTTTAAAAATTAAAAAGTATTGTAAAATTTATATGAAATTTACTTTCATAAGTTATTTTACTCAATAATTCAAGTGTACTATACTAAAGTTACTGCCCTTTTAAACTATTAGCTACAAAAGTCAAAGCAGAAGTCATTTTCATTGTTATTTATGTTTCAATATTTCAGCTTTTTCCTAAAATGCTAGAATTTTTCTTTGGCTATTAAAATATTAACTTATTAGAACATTGAGTTCAGTTACAAAATTTTAATTATGCCACTTTTTAAAGATACCAAATACTATTGAGTACCATAACATAATAATATATTTGTTACAACTTTGAGTAGATAGATTTGGGTGGAAGACCAACTCCACTACTTGATACAAATGAATGTGGTTTTTTTTGAGCAACCTTCATATTTTTCTCTATAGTGACTGTACCGATTTACATTCCTTACTAACAGTGCACAGGTTCCCTTTTCACCACAACCTCACCAACAGTTATTATCTCTTGTCTATTTAATGATAGCCATTCTATAAAGTGATATCTCATTGTGATTTTTATTATTTGCGTTCCCCTGATCATTAGTGATGTCAAGCACCCTTTCATGTAACTGGCTGGCCATTTGTATGTCTTATGGGTATATATCAAAGGAAATGAAAATGAAATCTCAAAGAGATATCTGCATCCCCGTATTTATTGTTCTTTTATTCATAATTGACAAGATATGGAAATAGCCTAAGTGTCCATCCACAGATGAATGGGCACAGAAGATGTGAGATATGAAAATAGACATAGAAATTATATGGAATTTTATTCAGCCATGAAAAAGAAGAGAATCTTTTCATTTGCAACAACATGGTTGGACCCTGAGAGTGTCATTGGTAATGGAAATAAATGAGAGAGAGGTATAAATGAGAGAGAGAGAGAAATACTATATGGTTTCATTTATATGTGGATTTTTAAAACATTAGACTTGGAGAATCAGTTGTTACCAGGGACTGAGAGGTGCAGGAAATGGGGAGAAGTGGATCACTGGTTACAAATTTCCAATTATAATGTGAATAAGTTCTGGATATCTAATATATGGTGTGGTGGTTATAGTTAAAAATAGTATATTAGAAACTTGAGATTTGCTAAGTGGCTGTGAAATGTCCTCATCACAAAAACGGCATGGTAATTATGTAATGTAATAGAGATAGAGGTGTTTACTAATGCTGTGGTGGTAATTATTTTGCAGTATATGTGTAATAAAGCAACACATTGTACAACTTAAACTTATACAACGTGTGGCGCCTGGGTGGCTCTGTTGGTTAAGCGTCCGACTTTGGCTCAGGTCATGATCTCATGGTTTGTGGGTTTGCGCCCCCCATCAGGCTCTGTGCTGACAGCTAGCTCAGAGCCTGGAGCCTGTCTTCAGATTCTGTGTCTCCCTCCCTGCTCATGCTCTCTCTCTCTTTCTCTCTAAAATAATAAAAACAGTAAAAAAAATTAAAAAGAACTTATACAATGTTATATGCCAATTATAGTTCAATAAAGTTGGAAAAAGTATTGTATTATACAATGCAAAAAAAGTCTACACTGTTTCCTCCCTTTTGCTTACTTCCATAAAAGAATATTTTTTTAGAAAAGCAAACATTTTCCATTGCATTATTATGCTTTCTAAAAATGTACAGTTAATGTCAAAATGTACATTTTTATATATGAAGAGTTTTTTAAATTTATCAATGCATATCAAAAGAATTTACTTCCAAGCAGTAATTTAAGACACAGGAGCTCTGTATTTAAAGCTAATCAAATTTATGGTGGATTTTCCCCTACATATCCACAAGAGTTCCAAACCAAATAATTTAAAGGTATGGATTGACTAGCAACACTGGTTATAGGTCTTTATTCACAAATGAATACAGTCATGACAAAATGATTGTTGAATTTTAAAAGAATGGTATTTATGCAGTGTTAAAACCAAAAAAAAAAGCTGTAATTTTTCAAGGAAAAAAGAATATAAGAATAAATCTAAGAGAGAAATCAGCCAGGGATATTTCTTTTCTTCTAATTAATAACATCTCAAAGATAAAAGACCTTCAAGAATATTTCATGATGGTTCACTGAGGGGAAAAGAAGAAATTGATTATCCTTCTCCACTCTTGACTAGGATTGTTATTGTTTGTACTTCACTAAATAAATAGATCTTTGTAATTCTCTGGCCCCTGTACTGTGCCCTTTAGATTCTGTTTTCAGTTTTAAAATCATCTTTCAATTTTATATTCACTATTAATTACTTTTATAGAAGTTAACAATTGCTTTTTGAAAATATGTGTATGTATGTATCTATATGTATATAGACATGTGTGTACATACATATATTCATTCTTGATTATTATAAAATTAGTTGAGAGTACATGATTCCTCCTTTGCTCACTTATTGAAGTTACAAGTTACCCTATGTTAATACTAAAGTGCATGAGTAGCGGGGTCATATTAATTAAGGAAGTGGCATTTCAGAAACTTACTACGACAACTTCACTTTTAAATTTCTTTTCTAGACCATGGTTATTCTCTGAATGGTTTGCAGGCTTAGTTGCAACAACTCTGTAAAGATGCTAGTCTTAACGTACTTACTCTAAGGGTGTTGTTTTTTTTTTTTCTTTAAAGGCTCAGGTTCCTGTATTATTATGAAATACCCTTTTCTCTTCCCTTTTTCTTCTGATCTTAAGTTTGCTGTCTTCTAAATATAGCCACTTCATGATATTTCAGGCAAAATGACCTAGGAAATCAAATGCAACCCTCTATAAAGAAAGTAAATACATGTGAGTCTCTAATTCCACATTTACTCGGTTAAAGTATGGAGGCGATCTCATGAACTCACATTTCATTTGTGTCCAGTTCATATTCATGGACAATAGAAGTAAAATTACGCTATGGGTTACTTAATCTACTATATAGTGCATTCACTAATGCAAGCATAAGCAATGAAAAGTACATGTGATATATTCCTATATTTATCACCTAAGCACATTAATATTATAAGGTTGTTTTTAAAAAATCAATTTATTAGATGTGGTTTTTTGGTTGTTGATTTTGTTTTATTTAAACCATTTTACAAAGGAAACAGACACTAAAAATTCCCACAATATCTCTTCCTTATTTCATAAAAATTAAGTTGGACTATTTCTATAGTTACTTTTAATCCTCAAGTTCCACCAAAATATAGAAGTACTTTATTCGAGGATAAAATATTCATGTGACTATTATACCTTGGGGAATCCTTGTTTAGAAAGGCCGACCCGAGTTGGAATGTATTTTATCTTACTTAATATAAAACTCATGACTCAAGTGATAAAATTCTTTGTCTCTGCCTCCATGGATTTCAGGTCTACTGCCAGCTTTCATGAAAGTGTGGTGGGCTGACAGAGTAGCTTTCAAGTAGGATAAAAAATCTCTGACCCTTGACAGGTCTTGAGCCTACCATCATTTTGCAGAAGTCATAAGAGGCTTAGGGAGGAAAGCAAACAAACAAATAAACAAACAAGCAAAAAAAAAAACAAACCAAAAACAAAGACAAAACCTAAAATAAAAAACCAACTAGTTCAAGGTCCTGGAAACCATTAATGACAAGTAGAACTTTAACTGTTGTCCTAGGTATGTTATAGTACAACGCTGCATCCAGGTAGAGAAATTTCAGCCCACAATGTTAAATTTATTTTCTCCAGGGAAGTAACTGAAGCTCTATACAGGCAAGAATCTTTCTGGCCATTCAATTCAGTAGTCAAGATTTAATCAGGCATAAAATATAATACATATTCATTAAAATTCAGTCACATCTAACAAATAAGAGACATTTAAAAACTATTGTAATTATTATTCTAGATTTGTGTATCTCCAGTTTTAAATTTATAGTTTGGGGGCACCTGGGTGGCTCAGTCAGTTGAGCATTTGACTTCAGCTCAGGTCATGATCTTATAGTTTGTAGGTTCCAGCCTCGCGTCTAGCTCTGTGCTGACCACTAGCTCAGAGCCTGGAACCTGCTTCAGATTCTGTGTCTCGTTCTATCTCTGCCCCACCCCTGTTCATGCTCTGTCTCTGTCTCTCAAAAATAAGTAAAAGGTAAAAAAAATTAAAATAAATAAATAAAATTGTAGTTTGATTTTAAAAAAATGTTCCTGGAATTTACAAAGATCGGGGAATAATATGGAGATAGTGGTTAAAAACTCTCATTTCCACCATTGCCTTTTTCTCACAAAATGCTCTCCTTCTAACAGTGAAAATTTTTTGATTCTGTGTAAGAATATGAAAACTTTCAATTGGAACATATGTCTCATGAATGTATTATATTACTTCATACATCCTTTGAACACAGTAAGCATTAGCTGCTATATTTGTCTTATTTAATATACTACTTGCACTTTACATATATTCATAATTATATCAATATTTTCTTGCTGTTTTCATAAAATATAATGAAATTGCTATTGTGCCTTAACATTGGAATTTCATAATCTTATTTATAAATAACTTATAGATAGTAGATATGTATAATTCAATATATAGTTTATGGATTAAATTTTAATATTTTATTTGGCTATTTTATATTGTCCTTTGTACCTTAGCACTTCCCTTGGCATACTATAGTAATAATAGTGCTATGAAAATTGTGATTTTTTTTTACTATTTTAACTATTTTAGAAACTGTGAATAAATCTAAGAAAAAAATTGTTTCAGTCTTAAAAATTGTGAAGGTAACTGAAATAAATGCATCACTGCTTATGTGTTCACGTGGCCCTTTATTTGGGACATTCAGTTGTTCACTGTAAAGATGAAAACTATTACCTTTTTTTTTGTTCATTTTTGATAGAGAGAAAGAGTGTGAACAGGGGAGGGACAGAGAGAGGGAGACACAGAATCTGAAGCAGGCTCCAGGCTCTGGGGTGTCAGCAGAGACCCCGACGTGGGGCTTGAACCCATGAACCACGGGATCATGACCTGAGCCGAAGTCATATGCTTAGCCCACTGAACCACCCAGGTGCCCCGATATTACATTTCTTGTACAACATTATTTCTCTTTGTTTTTGTTAGATATGATATAAAAAGTGAATGAGATGTGATCATATGAGTTCATTTAGCAATATCATTTTTATACAGATATTACTCCTCTTAACCTAACAGTGTGTTTACTGGGATTATGTAGTGACATATAAGAACTAACTTCTGACTGTAATATAAATCTTAAACATTTTACCATTATCAATAAATATTTTGGCTGGGGTGCCTGGGTGACTCAGTCGGTTAAGTGTCCAGCTTCAGCTCAGGTCATGATCTCATGGTTCGTGGGTTGGAGCCCCACGTTGGGCTCTGTGCTGATAGCTAGCTCAGAGCCTGGAGCCTGCTTTGGATTCTGTGTCTCCCTCTCTCTCTGACCCTCCCTTACTCATGCTGTCTCTCTCTCTCTCAAAAATAAATAAAACACTAAAAAATAAAAAGAATAAAAAATAAATATTTTGGTTAAGTAAAAATTAGTACTCATTTTAAAATATAACTTCTGTGTTATTCAGTAAGAAAATTATGGTGCCTAAGCCATTTATTTTGTATTGTATGGTGCTGTATTTTCAAGACATTATTTGTGCCATATTTTTATTGGTGAAAGTACTAGCTCAAGATTAATTCCACATCAAATCTCATACACTTGTTAGTAACTCTCTGCAAAATCTGATCTAATTCTACAAATGAAAAGTATTTAGTGCCAAGAATGAGCTAGCATCTATCATCTTATCACTAACATACTTAAAGGCAGCTATGAATACAACATAGTAAGGACAGTAGAATTAGATTTCTGTCATCTTGTATGTCTGTGCAGGCAACCAGATTTCTTTTAGTTAAATTAATCTCTAATCTGTGAGCCAGTTGGTCTTTATTTTCCACTTAGAGGTAGCTATGTGTGACTGGGTTTCCAGTTAACTTTATCTGACACATTGCTCAAGTTTGTTGCTGTTGTTTTTCCTGTTTTGCTTTATTTGTTTTGTCCTTTGTTTCTTATAAGGCAATTTAAATTTGTAAACCAATTTTAAAGGCTTAGGTTTTTCTCTGAGCTAGTGTGGTTTTCAATTCTCTTTAACTGTATCGGGAGGTTCCATCAGAATTCTCTGACTGCACTTGGGGAAGGAAGGCTGCCCATTATGGCAAGAGTTGGTAACCTAGAGAACTGACATTGAACCTAAAGTTAGCCTAGAAGGCACACTGTTTTTGCTTATTGTATGTTCATATATAGAGTGGGAATTTAGGTCCTGGACATTATGGGAGAACGAAAAACCACCTGGTGATGGCTTGTAAGTACTTTTTTTTAATCATCGCAGAACATTTGCAAGCCAGCAGCTTCTGCGGTTGAAGGGAGAAAATATGTTTTCATTCTCTTTCCACTTTCTCAAACATTACATCTCAGATTATATAAACTCTATAAATGATAAATGTCTGGTTTCAAAAAAGATGATTTATACATAAGGTTAAAAGAACATCTATTTCTTAAAGTGGCTGAAACAGCACCAGTACTAACAGAGGCTCAATCATCCCCCTGGGCCAGTGTTTGTTTTACACTTCTGTAACTTTGGATGTGCAGATAATACCAAATAAATCTCTTTTCCCCTTCTGCTTTTGTATGTATTCCAATGTTTACAACCTCAAATACGGTTATAATAAAGAGTTTTTAAAAATTCCATCTTTTAAGTTTCTCCTGTTCTCCTGTTAGACCTATGAGTGCAAACATATGGTATCTGTCCTTCTCTGCCTGACTTATTTCTCTTAGCATGACACCCTCGAGGTCCGTCCACTTTCCTACAAATGGCCATATTTGGAGGACCAGGGGGAGGGGAAGAGGGAAAGAGAGTTGGGGAGAGAGAGGGACACAAAACCTGAGAGACTATTGAATACTGAAAATGAACTGAGAGTTGAAGGGGAAGGGAGGGGGAAAGAGGTGGTGGTGATCGAGGAGGGCACTTGTGGGGAAGAGCACTGGGTGTTGTATGGAAACCAATTTGATAATAAACTATTTAAAAAAACATATACAATAATCCAGCCAAACCAAAAAAAAATAAAATTCCGTCTTTTAAATCAATTACATAATGGAATTTGTTATCACCTTTTAGATAGTGATCGGCTCACATTAAAAACAGTTTACTAGGGTGAGAATCTTACAAAAGAGGCTTGGTTTCTTTGCCTGCATCATGCCTCCATTGAGGTTTTCCTATTGCTTGAAAGCTGGGACAAGCTCTTTGTACTTCTTAAAGTTTACCCTTCTTCATAAACTTTAGAAACTTAATGTGTAGTTTAGTGTTGAATTCTTCATTCATGCCAACACATTTGCCTTTTTCTCTCACATATGACCACCTATATGTAGGGTTTATTATTGCTATGATCCTAGAGTACTTTAAAGCTCTTTATATAATGTGATACTAAGCAAAAGATATTTCTGAGCCTGTTCACATGCTTCTGGGAGAATTTTGCCTTTCTACTTATTATATACACCTACATGGATTATGCTAACATAATTTCAGGGTTATATAATATAAACTTAAACTTTTGTAGCAATAATCTTATTCATGAATATTTTTTTGCTTATATGGCAAATCACTTTCACTACAGCTAAAGATGCATGAAAGTGAATACTTCTAGATAGAAGCAGTTGCAACAGAAGAATTTAGAATCTGTGTTTCCAGTTAAAGGAATAGTTATCAATTTCAAGAACTTTGCATGGAGATTGAATTGTGCTCCCAGGTCTATTTCTGACATGAAACTCATTTCATACTGTGTACAACAAATATCAGATCTTTTAACGAGTATTTCATGAAGTGTTCTATGTTCTCAAAGTATGTTGTGCATTATTTAGACCTATTCATAATATTCTAGAACCTACAAATTGCCCTTATGGAATATAGAATTGTTTTATTTTGTATTTTGAAAATAATGTGTTTCAGTGTAGTCACAGTATAACACCGTTACTACTGGACCTCCCTGCTTTTAGGTTAGGGATCACAAAGGGGAACTGCACACCAGTTGGCTAAGGGCTAATGACATCTGCTGATGTAAATATTTTCTGATATTTACTATAGTATTTCATATTACAATGTACTTTAAAAGTTGCTTCCGTGGGAATAAACCATTCTTACTGGCTTAGTTTCACTCCATTTCATGTCGTGCTAATATTTCCTGTAATTAAAGTTTGTTGCACAAGAACCTGCTGTTAAACCATACATATGATTCATTTATTCTACCTAAAAATGATATATGATCATATATATGCATATGTGTACATATATCCACATATACATAGATATGTGGTCTTCATAAACATGCCCAAGGTCACAAGTTTGTAGATGTTTGTGTACGTGAAAAAGCACAAAGTTACTAAATGAATTGGGAATAAAATTCACGGGTTTTCTGCCGAGTATGAAGCTGCACATTTGTGCATGTTCTTGCAAAGGCCATTTCTTTACAAATGGGGTCCTAGGGGATTATTAACACTAGATGAAGCTTCCTGTTTATTCATCCGCTCTGGGATTTCCCATTTGCCAACACTACAAATGCATTGTAGTATAAATGAGAACAGCTTGTTGAGAGCGGTGGTTTAATGTTTTCTGGAAATAGATGAAGACAACATGTTCTGAGATATTTGTAGCAAAATCCAGTTAGGAGTTTATTGAGTACAGAGAGTTTTTTTTTTTTTTAACAAGCATAGGAAATATGTTCTTGTAGTGGTGTCATTGATAATTACAAATTCTTCATAAAGACTCTAATTATGTATGCTTTAGAGTAAACCTCCTTTTAGGAAAACAACTGATATCCAGTTTGGTATCTAGGTAAGTAATATTTATTTACATAAAAATACAAGAACTTATATATATGTGAACCTTCAAATTCCTGTGCATTGCCCCACTGAAAGAAGCTAAAGTAGAAATAATTTTAGTCATTATAGGTTAATTGGTAAATCCTCCTTATTTCTATTTATCTATCTTAATGGATTTTGAATAGTATCTAGATAATTATAATTTCTTCCTGAAAAGAAAGAGGAGAATAAAATAAAATCTAGCCTAAATTTCTTGCCACGTATTTTGCTTTCTGTACCTTTACATTTTTGCTTATTTAACAATTGTAACCTAGACTTCTGCTTTTTGAGAGGTATATACTAACATCTTAAAAGAGTTGAGTTATAGCTTTCGTTTCCATTTCTCATAGATAGGTAAAGATAATAACCTAGACGTTTGATATGATGTATTTATTATAGTTTTAGTACTTAGTCTGGAGTATAAGCTTGAATGTGCAATGGCATACTTATTAAACTTAAAGTATTGTCTTTTTAATAATTTGGGTTTAGAGCTCTAATACAATATTTTTTTAATTTTATTTTTTTTTAATTTTCAGCAGCTTTAAAGAATAGCAAGAGAAGTTTAGATATTTGATAGGTGAGCCAAAGATTGACCTTTGCTTTTTGGCATGTTGGAAGAGTAATTTTCCTTTCCCCTTCTAAAGTGTTCCTAGCTCATAGGACTAATAATTAAATTAACATGACACAGATTAATAGGAGAAAGTCTAATTTAGCTTCATACTGAGGAGAACCTCACAAAAAGGAAAGAATCAAAGACAGAAGGGTAAAGTGATGTAGATTAGCCATCCTGATCTAAGGAATGGGAAAGGGGCCTGGGGCTTCAAAGGGGTTGAGGGCAATTCACAAAGCAATAAAAAGAAGAGCCGATGTTTGGTAATTAGATGTTTGTCCTGCCACACAGACAGATCACTAGGATAAAAATTTTCCCTGGTAATGGCTTTTATTCTTGGTAATACCTTCAATTTAGATTCTTCTAGGTAGTTAGGGAAGGGCAAAAATTTCTCTAGAGACCCTAAGGTCTTGATTGGCTTTAGTTCAAAATAGTCCACATGCCAAAGTGGCACATTTTGGAGAGACTTGTCCTTAACTTCAAGTATGTGTGGATGTGGGTCTAAGCATTATGTGTGCAAATGCCAATGTAAGAGGTGTATCACAATATAATAGTAAAATTTTGGATATGTCATCACAAGCCTAAGTACATGTAAGAAAAAGTTGTAAGTGAGGAAAAAAAGTTTGATTTATCATAAATTATAGCAGTCTGTAATTGTGAGGGAAGAATAATAATTTTCCTTCCACTCCTCTATGTTCTTGGCGGAGATCCCCTGTAATGAAGAGACAGATAATAGGAGAAAAACAGAAGTCTGGTAACATGCGTGCCTCCTGTATACCTGCGGAAAGACCCTAGAAAACCGAGTGACTCTTCAGAATGACCTAAGCCACCATCCTAAATAACATTTCCAGCTAAAGAAGAAAAAGGTTGTTGGGAGGTGGAAGGGGGTGGTTATGGGAGGTTACCAGGAAAAGCACTGTAGACAGGGGAAGGTTGTTAGGAATGGTTAAGTTCTTGCCTTCTAGATAAGAGTTTTTGGAGATTTAGAGTGATCCTCCTCTTCTTGGGATGGAGAGGGAGACACTCTTACAAATGGAGATTTCCCTTGTAAATGTAAACTGGTTTTTTATAAAAGGATAACTTCTACTCAGTTTTTAGAGCTTTTCCTATGTCTGCTGATCCTTAAAAATAATCAACCTAAAATAATCTTTATGCTAAAGAGGCATATTTTGGGGTGGTATATTCTCTTCTGTTTCATAATGACAGTTGTTTATGTTAACGTACATAATAGAAATATAGGAAAGTGACTAACTATAATGTGAATGCAAAATTATCTCTTTGTACACCCCAGAATTTAAAATTCAAATACAATCTTGGTATATATAAATGTGCAAAAATTTGTTCTGTCTTTCTGTAATGAATTATATTTCATCAAGTATAGTTACCTGCACTACTAATCATTTTTAAAACAATGTTTTATATCACAATATCATAAGTTAAAATGAACAATAAAAATATTTGAAGTCATACACCTTCAAAACAATACATAGTTCACTGCAAATTGCAAGGGTAAGTGAAATGAATTGGGTTTATAAAGAGACCTAATTTCATCTTTTAAATAATAGCCTTTGTTAAACAAGCATCTTAAGAAGTGTTAAATTATGTATTGATATATAAAACATTAATAGGCTGTTTCTATTAGGTAGGTAATTTCATCCTTAATTGTTGATTTTATTTACAGGATAGACGGTACTATTCCAGTTCCCTGGCTTTTCAGTTATACTCTTGAATTTCTTATATATTTTTCCTAAAGGATTCAATGTCATTAGCAAATCATTCTTTCTTTTCATAAAATATATTTTGCAGCCTGACCTTTTCCCTTTTTGCAGTGGATTCAAAATCCTTTCTGTATATAAAGAAAACATGTTTAACTTTCTGTCCCAAATATTCTTTTTACCACAATTATGCATAATATTTTTCTTCCTTTTTGAGATTTAGCATCTTTTAAATTACATGTGAAATAGACATAATGAGATTGGAAAGTGTACAAATTTGAAATATGCAGCTCAATGACTTATTACATATATGAACAGCTAAGTAAACATCATCCAGATTGAGATATAAAATATTCCCATCACCTCAGAAAGTTCTCTCTTGTCAGTTTGCCCACCTATGCAGTGGTAATCATTTCTGGCTTCTATAAACATCGATTTATTTTGCCTGCTCTTGAGTATAATAGAAATAGAAATCAGGCAGTTTTATGATGTCTTCCTTTGTTCAACCTAATATCTGTGGGATTTCTCCATATTGTTGTGTGCATCCGTAGTTTATTTCTCTTTAAATTTTTGTTTCGTGTTCCATTAAGGGAAAACAGAAATGATTAGTAATCTATTCTCCTGAGAGTGAGCATTTGATTGTTTCTAGTTTTTGACCATGTTTTTCTTCTTTTTTAAAGAAGTCTCCATGCCCAGCGTGGAGTTTGGGGCAGGGCTTGAACTCATGACCCTAAGATCAAGACCTGAGCTGAGATCAAGAGTCAGATGCTTAACTTACTGAGCCACTCAGCATCCCTAGTGTTTGATCATATTGAACAAAGCTACTATCAGCATACTTGTATATGTTCTTTGTTGGGCATATGTACTTGTTTCATTCATATACCTGAAATAAAACTGCGGTATCATAGAGTTAGGTTTATGTTCAGCCTTATTGTAGATACAGCCTAATAGTTTCCAAGCTTACATTTCCATCAGCAACTGTGTGAGAATTTCAGTTGCTCCACATTCTTCTTAACACTGTATTTTCAGTCTTGTAACATTTAGACTTTTTGGTGGATGTATAATAACCTTGTAGTTTTATTTTGCATTTCCCTGATAAATAATGATGCTGACCATCTTTTCATATGCTTATTGGCCATCTGGATGGTCTGTTATATGTAGTACCTGTTCAAGACTTCTGGCTATTCTTTAACTTTTTATTTTATATTATTGTTTTTAATATGGTTTGGATATACCAGATAGATAGATAGATATCCCCTTTGACAGACAAATAGATAATGAAAATATTTTCTGCCTCTTTACTCTCTTACTGATTTTTTTGGTCCATGAATTTTTTTAATAGTTTATTATCAAATTGGTTTCCATACAACACCCAGTGCTCTTCCCCATAAGTGCCCTCCTCCATTATCACTACCTACCTTCCCCCTCCCTCTCCCCCTTCAACCCTCGGTTTGTTTTCTGTATTCAGTAGTCTCTCAGGTTTTGCATCCCTCTTTCTCCCCAACTCTCTTTCCCTCTTCCCCTCCCCCTGGTCCTCCATTAGGTCTCTCCTGTACTCCTGTTAGACCTATGAGTGCAAACATTTGGTATCTGTCTTTCTCTGCCTGGCTTATTTCACTTAGCATGACACCCTCGAGGTCCATCCACTTTCCTACAAATGGCCAGATTTCATTCATTCTCATTGCCATATAGTACTCCATTGTGTATATATACCACATCTTCTTGATCCACTCATCAGGTGATGGACATTTAGGCTCTTTCCATATTTTGGCTATGTTGACAGTGCTGCTATGAGGTACATGTGTCCTTATGTGTCAGCACTTCTGTGTCCCTTGGATAAATCCCTAGCAGTGCTATTTCTGGGTCACAGGGGAGTTCTACTGATAGTTTTTTGAGGAACCTCCATACTGTTTTCCAGAGTGCTGCACCATTTTATATTCCCACCAACAGTGTAGGAGGGTGCCCATCTCTCCACATCCTCACCAGCATCTATAGTCTCTTGATTTGTTCATTTTAGCCACTCTGACTGGTGTGAGGTGGTATCTCAGTGTGGTTTGATTTAGTTTTAGCCTCATATGTTGAAAACAAAACGAAACAAGAAACAAACACACATTTCCTCCACAGCACTGTGTTGGCACCTCAAAGGGAGAATACTCAATATTTTACCATTAAACAAGTCACCTGTGGTTTTGTGCTTTTTATTTTTGCAATAGCTTTCCCCCAGTTGTATTGAGATAGAATTGATATTTAACACAGTATTAGTTTAAGTTATACAACATAATGATTTGATATATGCATGTATTATAAAATGATTACCACAATAAATTAAGTTAATATCCATCATCTCACATACTGATGAGAGCTAAGATGTACTTCATTAGCGACTTTCAAATATACTATACAATCACAGTATTTTCAGAGTCTTATATTTCCCTAAAGATCAACAATCTAGTCTTTGTGTTTGTCATCAATACTACTATGGAAGTAGATTAGATATGAGATAATCTGAAGACCTATTTCATTAAAATTATGAATAGCCTGAAAGGTTCTTGCCTTGTCAGGTTATGGCTCAAGACTTCATATTCATTTGAATTATTCTTTTTAATTAATCATTTACACACACTTTATTTTAAACTCACCATAAGACCCACTTAAGTGAAGCTAGTCTCCTGTAACATATCAAGCCATTTTAGAAGATGCCAGTGGAGAGATGTGTCTACAAATCACTATGAAAAGCTCTCTTTGAAGATAGTCCATGGTTTTTCAACTTTGGCTCTATTGGCATTGTGGGTGGATACCCCAAAAGTCTATTATTTGTGGGTGTCTGTGCTGGGTATTGTAAGATATTTATTAATGTCCAAATCCTCAACCCATTATATACCAAGACCAATTCTTTGCCTGTTTTGACAAGCAGAACTATCTCCAGATATTGCTAAGTGTTCCCTATGGGGGGACAGAAAGGATAAAATCACCCCCTTTTGAGAGCCACTTGAGATATTTTGATATTCACAACAATACAAATATTAGCTTTTGTCCTATTTATCTCAATATGGTAACCTGAGCAGTTTTTATATTACTCAAATGGCATGGTTTGCTTCTACTTCAGGGTGTTCTTGTTTTTAGTCTTCATCAATATTCCCCCTTTTTATTTAATACTAAGGCATTCATGTCTTACAATGCTTCCATATGTATTACAGTTCAGGGGTGAGTGGAAGCCTCATGACTTCTTAAAGGAGAATCATGGAAGATATTCGTATTTTAATCTAAGTATATTTACATAAGCCTTGTTATTTTTCCTATTTAACAAATTTAGATGTTTTATTCTTAGCAAAACAATAAATAATGTTTATGATTTTCATCTCAAAGTACCTAGGACTTACTGAGTGTATTAATTTATTATACTTACCTATTTCCATTAGTTTCTCATTCAATACATTGCAAAGTTATAGTATATGATGTTATTCTCTTTCTTTTAATTGGTATTTACACTCGTAACTTCTTTCTCCATGTGTCAAACCCCTCTTCATCCTTCAAGACCCAATTGCTGCTCCTTTAATGAAGACTTCCACAAGCTTATATTAGAGATAAGGAGATCCCCCCCTTATCTTTCTTCCAGAGTGCCTGGTTCAAACGTTTATAATTGCACTTACCACAACTTCATTATAATGTATTGCTTACTGTTAGGTGACTATAACATCATATTCTACAATGAAGTAACTCTATCAATTATCTATTTAGTAATCTGTTGTTGATTATTTATGTTTACTCTCCAAATGAGGATTAAATACTGTCAAGCATCAAATATCTATCTTAATGCCCAACACAGCACTCCTGACAGAAATGTCAGTGCCAAATTTAAAGTATTAAATGTGATGGATTAGACAATCAGACAAAAATAAAATAAAATAACCATTCTTTTTTTTCCCCTTAGTACTGTTTGAAAATTCAAATAGATTAGCTATAATAAAAAGCAATTAGATCCCAGGATATAAGCTCAGAACTAAAACATTTCACCATGATCCAGGAAAACTTAAGATAATTTTTGTATATTACAATAGCCTGAATTTTACAAAATTTGCTAAGAAATAAAATATCTAATCATCAAAATTGCATTTATTTAAAATTTGCTTGGACATATGCCCTGCAATATTTATTGGGGCACTATCAACAATAGCTAAATTGTGGAAAAAGCCCAAATGTCCATCAACTGATGAATGGATAAAGAAGATGTACATACACACACACACACACACACACACACACACATATGTATACACACATACATACACACATACAATGGAGTACTACTTGGTGATCAAAGAGAATGAAATCTTGCTTGGGGACCCCTAGGAGTAAGTCCATGCTCTCAAAAAGTTGTATCTAGCATTGAGAAATAGGAGCTAGTTTGTTGCCTGAAGAGAATTCTCAGTAGTGCATCATGGCTTGCTTCCATTATATCTCCAGTACGCTGATGGAGGTGACTCTCTAGAGTTAGTAGCTGTGGTGTTTAGATAGATAGTTCTCTGTTTCCACAGTATTTCTTTGTCATACTTTATGCCACTTCTCTTAGATAACATTTGGCTGCAGTTTCTAGAGCAGGTGGCACTTGAGAATCAGAAATACCTTGAGGCAAGTGAACATCCTTCTGCTTACAGTCTGGCCTATATAAAGATTGTTAAACTAGCAGGTGTCCGCCCTCAGAAGCATTCTGTCCACAAACCAAAAAGAGATATTTCTTTTCCATTGGGAATATATTTCAGGCTTTGAAGGATTAGGGAACAGAAGAAATTCCCTGAAATATTAGCACTGTTAGGAACATAGCATGTGCAGGTGGATAGGCTGTCCCAAATGCCACTGTCCTTCTGTAGTGAAGGTATCTGTCTAGGCACTATGAGATTTTCCTTTCCTTTTTTTTTGTTCCAGAGATCATGGTTAGAGATCTCTTTGTAGATGTTTTCATTGTACCTAGAATGCTGGAAGGTTAAAGCACAGAAAGCAGTGTCAGTGTGGCTAATTTCTGATTTCTGTTAAAACTGTATTCTTACACAGGTAAAATGGCTGAGTTATTTTCAGAGTGCTACTAATATAAATAAGAGAGTAACAAAAGTAACCACTAAGACTTTCTTAAGGGATCATTGAGGACAAAAAGAAACCATGCAAAACATCTCTAGCTCTAATAAAAGTAATCAATTAATTAGGCACATTTTTAAAAATCAACATAACATTTTAGCATTCACAGGTGCTGCAATGCATGTGAAAACAATGGGATTTCATTGTTCCACTGTATCATGAAATTTGTTATTAAAACTCATCAAGTAGAGATGAAGCTAAGAAGATAGAAGGAAAAAGTAGATTCAGCTCAACATGGTTTACAATACTATCACTAGTTTTTTAAATCAAAGCCCATAGAAAACTTTGTTTTCAGACTAGCAGCACTAAGCTCAGATAAAATGCTTTCTCAGAAGCAAATAACAGTAAGTTATAATGAACTATTTTAGTGTGTCACTTAATAAAACATTTCAATTAATATTCTTGTTTGTCAAGATCAGTGAAAAAGCTTTGTTAAAAATTTCTGTAGATGTGGATATTGGAGAATATTTTAGTGTTAGCAAATTGTTTCGAAAGAAATATGTGGAAATAAATAATATAAACATTTAGAGCAATCATTTGAAGATTTAAATGTTAATCCCCATTTTATAATTAAAATGTATTTTAAGTGTTAAACTGTTATTTGAAAGTCAGTATAAATGGTCTTCTTAAAGAAAATTATTTAAAGTATACTTTCTATTGTTAATAGACATCATTAACAAATAAATGTGTGTATGTGTGTGTGTGTGTGTGTGTGTGTGTGAATTAATGCATGTGTGGCAAGTGGGTGGAAATCATGTTGGGATATTTATTTTTAGGAGATAGTTAAAATAATTATGACTATTTCATTCAATAGATATTTATTGATTATTTTCTATATGTATAATAATGTGCTAATGATTATCTAGTTAAATCATTAGGGATGAATATGACTTTAATGAAATCCAAATTACTAAATCTCAGGTCGTAATTTGGACATTATTATTCACAATTCAAAGGGATCTATGCAAAGCAGTTCTCTTAAAATACTCCCTCTAACGCATTTGCTGCTTTACAGATCATAGTTCACTTTCAAAGAGATTTGATGGATAGATAGATACATTTTAACTTAAAGTCCGTGGCTTTACTTTTTTCTAAATATCTTTTAATGTGCAGAAGTTAAAAAATCAACGGACAGGGGTGCCTCCATCGCTTGCCAGTTAAACATCTGTCTTGATATCGGCTCAGGTCATGATCTCATGGTTGATGAGTTATAATCCCACCCATCACCTATTTGGGATTCTCTCTCCCTCTCTCTCTCCCCCTTCCCCACTCATTCTTTCTCTCCCCTCCCCCCATTTTCAGAGAAATATTCATCGCAATCCAGAGTAATGTGACATTGTTTTACATGCTCAACGGGAAAATCATATAAAGTTATAAAAGGCCAAAATCAGTACATCATTTACGGCCTCTTGAGGACTTCTGTAGCCTTTCACTGACATTTCCCATGTTTAAAAAACCGAGTTTTTCAAGATTCTGCTGATCCCATGTTGGCGTCAAAAACAGCAGTGACATATATGACACTATATTTTTTTTATAAGACTGAACTTGGTAAAAAAAAAAAAGCTGAGCCTTTTCGTAAGCCTATCAACTTCTGTTTACTAATAAACTGTAAGTACAGTGAACTATAAATGATACTGTCCCGTGTGATCAATTTGCTCGAAAGGAAGATATGCTTCTGTATCTGTGGAAGATGGGAAATAGGATACATAGACTAAAGCAGGATCTTCTACAATGCTTTCTTACAATTTAAAATGCTACAAAGGAGTGGAAATTCTTTCTCCAAAGAAGAATCTATTTTTGAGTATGTAATCATTTCAAGTACTGATTTTAATATTCAGTGTCTTAATCAGGGTTATGCATAGAAACAGACCCAATAGGAGATATATAGATCTATATCTAAGTCTCTACATCTATAGAATTCCTATACCTATCTATGTATCTTCTGTTGCTGATTGGGAGTGGTAAGGGTAGAACGCTGCAGTTAGAGATCTTAAATTTAGGCAGTGGAGGGAAGGGTGTGTTAAGTTGAGGGGTGGATTTCATCCTGACTTGTCTGTTTGTGTTCCATTTGGTTCTGGGCATGGGCCTCTGAGGGAGAAGAGGCATGGCACTCTGCTATGGCATAAATGACTCTTTTCTATTCCTGTGCTATGTTGAACTGATGGGGACTGGACCATGTTGCACATAAATATTTTTTTGTTAAAAAAATGAAAGAGAAACAGAGTGACTTATTTTAAGGAGTTGTCTCACATGATTGTGAAGGCTTGGCAAGACTCATGTCTCCAGGGTAGGCCCAGAGAAAAGTTGCCATTTGAATCCAGAAGCGGAATTGCTTCTTGGTTTTTCTTCTGTTAAGACCTTCAAGTTATTGGATGAAACCCATTCACATTGTGGAGGGTAACGTTTTACTCAAAGTCTATTTATGTAAATGATAATCTCATCTAAAAATGCCTTTACAGAAAATTCTAGAATAATATTAAACCAAATATCTGGATACTGTGTCTAGCCAAATTAACACATAAAATTAGCCACCACATTCAGCAAGTTGATCAATTCTGCCACCTTCAAGTATACAATTACTACTTAAATTATTTTATGATTGGTGGGTAATAACATGTCATTACACAAATATTGTGCATAGGAAAACAGAGGATATAGTTCAGTGAGCTATATGGTAAAATTATAAGCACCATGTAACAGTGATGGTTGAAAAAACAGTCTGTGCAGTGCTGTGTTACACAGGAGTGAAATCTAGTCTTTGTATTATTGACTGAGTAACTGACAGCCTGATGGCATTTGCAGAAAATGAAAACCACTTAACTTTGAGAGGACAAATTCTACAGGAACTCCAGGACTAAGGAGACAAAGATCACGATCTGAATCTGCTTAGAAAGAGTAATTCCAAATCCCTTTACTAATGTGGGTACAATTCCTCAGCTTACTCATCTTTCACCACACATTCCCCATGCTCTTACGTACTTTTCCATTTACCTTCTAGTTTCCTTTTCTTTGATGTTGCTTCTCATATTCTTCCTTTTCTAAACATACACACATACAAGCATCAACACCCATGTGCGTGCGCTCACCCACATACATTTCCTATAACAACCTGGTCCCATTCCCAACTCTGACCACCAAGGATAGGAGGTATAAATCTTACTCCACTAACTCAAATGTGCAGTAATTAAGCTTTGTTAACTTTGTGTATTTTCTTTGTTTGTACTTCTGGTTTTGATGCACCATTCATATAGATTGGCTGTAAACTCAATTTTGTTTTGGTTTGGTTTGGTTTTTTGGCCTTCTGCAACTCAAGTTGAGTTGCAATTTCAGAGTTTTATGCAGCAGCATGCTTTGGGGGATTGGTTCACACAGAGTTTGCTAGTAACGATAAGTTCGTAATCCTGGACGTCATGAAAGCTTTCGGTCTAGTGGCTCTTGGTGACTCTCTGTGCCAAGTCGGCACTCTTAACTTTATGCCTTATTGGGCCCCATCTTCCTCGATGCATCATGTGACAAGGCTGAGTATGCAGTACTCAGGTTCCTGGGGAATAAACACATTAAAATCCAAAACGCTAAGTGAAGTAAATCAGAGACTCATTTTGAGTCGTTGCCTCAGAGGGCTTCTTGACAACCAAATAGAAGATACATAGAGAAAATGTTGGTGGGTAGCCATGGAGGTGATGCTAACAGAAGGAACTAGAGAAAAAGGGAAAATAAGAGAAAGCAGCAGTAGGAAGAGTAGGGGAAGTGGGGTTTTGGAAAAAAACTCAAATTCCTCAGCAAGAACGTATTTGAGAGGAGAGCTGAAAGGGGTGCAAGCTCTGCCTCTGCCAAGGGTGGTGATCAATGAGGAAGGGAGGGAAAGGCAGGCGATTTTCATGAGGCACTCCATGTGAGTCGTAAAAAGAAACCGGAGCACAGATATATTGCCCACACTGACTGGAAGAGTTCCAAAAAGGTGAGATCTAAAACCATGACATCTTCAAACTACCTCTAATTGTAGGGCTTTTTCAGATGGAGAACAGAGGAAGCAAAAGAGTGGAGGATGAACTGCAGAGGTCCTAGCAGTAAAATTAGCAATAAATTGAGAATAAATTGATCTTATATGTACAGACACACAGGCACACATAAACACATAGACACATGTATGCATGTATACATACACATACACACACACACCCAGTTGGGGCTTTACATGATGCCATTTTCTATCTTTTGGGAGGATGGAGTAGATTCATTTTCTTTAGCAACCTTCAGACTACTTTATCTTCTCTCCCCACCTGTCTCTAGTCTGGGGAAATCATTCCTTTTTATCTGTATACTTTTTATTATTTGACCTGTCATTTCACCTGTGTATGTCACCTTGTGTATGTTAGCCATTCCTATTGAATTATTAACTAGGCAGGCCTCAAAATTGTTACTAATCATCTCTGCCCAGAAACAGATTAAACGTTCAAAAACCAGTGTTTTCTGGGCACTGTTCTATTTGCAGCTACCCTTTGCTCATTTAAATGGCATTTTTAGATATTGCTCAAAAGATGGACTAAATTGGGCCAGTTATCATTGTGGTGGCTGAGCTCTTATTTTTCCATATTCATGTATAGATGTGTTATTATTACTATCTTTTATATTTACGTGATTTTTCTAATTCTCTTTGCCACCACCATAGTTCAGGTTTTAAATTACTTAGTGAAACAGTGTTTTAAAAAATAGGTTACAACAGTTTTTTCTAGCTCTATTGAGATATTATTGACATATAACATATGTAAGTTTAAAGTATACAATGTGATGATATGATATACATGCGTGTTGCTAAATGATTGCCACAGTGAGGTTAGTTAACATCTCCATTCCTTCACATAATTACTTTTTGTGTGTGTGGCAATACCATTTAAGATCTCTCTTGACAACTCTCAAGGATATGATATGGTACTGTTATTTATAGTCACCATGCTATACCGTAGATCCTCAGAATGTATCTTGTAGCTGGAAATGTGGGGAGATTAATTTTTGGTCAAGAAAACTTGTCTCCCTTAGTGTTAGTGACCAAGACCCATGTTCCTTTGAATCAAGGGTCATGAACTTAGCTATTTATTTCAGTACAAGGGGGAAAGAACTAAATCATTATTTATGTGTCAAAATACTAGCCAAGCCATACAAATAAAATGTCAACTGAGATTCAAATGATGATTAGAAAACTTGGTAGGACTTTAGAAGAAAAAAAAAACTAGGCTATTAGAAATAAAACATGAAGACAGTGAATATGTTATATTAGTTTCATAACTGAATATTTTTTAAAATATTTTTTTAACGTTTTATTTATTTTTAATACAGAGAGAGACAGAGCATGAGAGGGGGAGGGGTAGAGAGAGAAGGAAACACAGAACCGGAAGCAGGCTCCAGGCTCTGAGCTAACTGTTAGCACAGAGCCTGACGCGGGCTGGAACCCACCGACGTGAGATCTGACCTGAGCCGAAGCCGGAGGCTTAACCGACTGAGCCACCCAGGCACCCCTCATAACTGAATATTTTATGGGATAAAGTGAATTATGGAAAAGACAATAAAGATATAGACTATAAAGATAATATACTGAGGATAGAACTCTGATGATCACTGTGCATTTTAAAATAATTATATTAGAAAAAGATAAACAAAGAGATAGATAAAAAGAAGAATAAGACTCAGATCCATCAATATTCTAACCATAACTAAACACTGAAAAAAAATAAAGAATTAGGTCTATTTCGGTAATGCTCAAGTTTGAGAATGAAATAGGCTGCCTTGTGTGATGGATACCATGGGATATGGAATAAAACAAATGAATTTAAAATTTCACTCTGCTACAGAGCCACTCTGTGACTTCATATTGATAACTCTGAATTCCATTTTTTCTGCCTGTAAAATAATTCCTCTTCACAGAATTACAGTGATTTACTCTGAAGACTTGATCATCACCAAAATGAAAACAACCTAGCACATGGTAAGTGGACAGGAAAAATCAGTTACCTTCTCACCACTTCTCTCTGGAAGAAGCACAGGAATGTATGTATGTGTAAATTCCTGTCACAAACATTTCCAGAAGTTGGACAATCATCCTTACCATTCTCTACATTCTTTGCTTGACTCTCAGAAGCTCTGTTGCAAAATCGGTAATTCTCCTGGTCATATCAATAAGGGATTTTGTGGAATGAAAATATTTCTGTGACTGCAGAACTATGGGAACTTCCATAATTTGGATTACAAAATAAAATTAGTTTTTTTATATTTATTATTACTTATTTGTCATGAATGATCTGTATCTGTCAGTCACTATTAAACCTTAATATCTTTGTGCACCCATGTTGGATCTTACTCATCTTTTCATACCATTCTATTTCTAATGCTGCACCTAATACTTATTAAAATTTGAGACAAATTGACTTAATAAGAGTACTTTATGCATGTTGGTATAATTATGCTAATGAATCATTTTTCTCATGATATTAAGTTCATATTCTGCTAGCTCTGAGAAGAGAGAAAAGAAATGAAGCCATATGTTAATTTCTATAAAACCTAGTATGAGAAGCCAAAATAAATCTAATAATTATAATTATAATAGCTAATACACTTACCGCTAATACACTTACATCCCAGACACTGTGCTACCTGCTTTTCATGGGTTATTTTACTTAATCCTCACAACAATTTAGTGAGATTGGCATGCCTTGTACAGATGAGAAAACTAAAGCTTTAGAAATGTTGAGTAACCAGCTCAAGGTCATGTAACTAATGTTCAGTGCACACTGACGCCTGAGAAATCTGCATGTTCTTCCACACAATTACCAAATTTGTGGAACTACCTTTGACTCCTGCTCATTAGGTCAAAACTAAATTAAAAAAAACCAAACAAATAGTGTATGCAACAGGATAGAGTAAGTAATTTATATATTGTGTTTCTTTTTATGTTCATGTTCCCAAAGATAATACTTATGTTTTTACTGACTATATCATGATTTTGAAAATAGCTTTCTACCCATGAATAATAAATTATTGGAGTTAACATATGTATTGAAAAATCATAGATCTAATATTTGCAATATAAGTAAAAATGAGGTGGAAAAGTTGCGGGGATCATCACATTTTTCTATTTCTATTATATTTATTCATAGGTTAAACAGTACCCATAAGTGTCTAAATTAATAGACACCTTTTTTGAAATAATTAGACTTGATTATATAGCTTTTGATTAGTGGGGAAAAAAGCTGTCTTGCTGGTTTACAGTATTTTTAAATTGTGTATAAACTGATTTTTTAAAAAAAGAATTCCACATCAAAAGGCTACTGCTGTAAAAGAATGTCTTCCCATAAAGAACAGTTAATTACCATGGCTACCATAATAAACAAAAAGTTAAACAAATCTGAGAAAGATTTTTTCCTACTTGTTCATCCTTTTAGGTTTTGTTTGTAACTTTATCAAGTATATCTTACTTTAGGGACTAGACAAACATCTGTAATTAAAAGAATAATTCCCAAGTATCATAAAGTAGGCGTGTAGAATTTTTCTTACCATAGGAAACAAGATTCTGGTGTGTTGTATATAATTTTTATACATGGATCTTAAAAGTGCTGGTGGAAATTAAAGTGTAAAATACCTCCTTTTTACTTTAACACCAAACTGAAAATTAATCTCCTGGTGTTTTAGAGTTGCAATATCTCACATGTTTCCTCAGCTGGAGAATGGGCAAGTTCTAGAAGTATTCATTTTAAACCCTTTATTCTTATTAGTGTAGATAAGGGAAGTTTTATATTGTGGACTTGTAAGCATTAACACCAATATTTTCATTTTCTTTTCTATATGCTTGATAATTTGAAACAAGGGCCTTCTAATAATATAAATAGACTTTTACAAACAGGCATAAACCAGTTCAAATGTTTCCCATTGTCCTAATTGCTACATTTTCTTGTTTTAAAATCATGAAAATAAATATGTTCTTTCTCGGTGCCAATTTTGGGTATGTTGTTTAAGTTAGTTCAGAACTGGCAATTGAAGTTAGTGAGTTTTGATTTTCTCCTAATGTGTCCTAATCTTAGGAATAAATTAAAGAGAATTCTCAAGTTGCTGTCTTCATACTAAGAACAATGATATTTCTGAAGCAAATAGAGAGATGAAGAAGTAATAACATGCATTTATAATTTTGGAAGATAAAAGGAATCTTCAAGAAAAGCAGTAACTGTATTTGTCTCAGAAAGACTCCATAGAATCTGTTTGAATGCTGGTATGTTTCTGTAGCCACTTTTCAAGGAGTATTTTTAATTACAATAATTATTTCTGTAGGTGTTAAAAAGAATAGGTTATAAATCCATTGCACTTATCACATGTTGAAATTTAGATGAAATGTTTTTATTTAGGGTCTTTCCTTTTTCCTCTGAACCATTAACCTCAATCTTACTTGGAATAAAATGTAAGATTCAGATAAAACAGAGTGAAATAATAACATAGATGGTGAATTTTTCTTGGAATAGTGTTTTAATATTTAACACAACTGTAAATATTTAAAATCATTACTACTTTTATGTAAGCTTGTTATTTCAGGCTTGCTCCTATGATATTAAGGAATTTGTCCAGACAATCAGGTTATTAAATTACTCTGTACTCTGTTTAGTTGAAAATGTGCTTATGTGAAAATGAGATTAAAATAATGGAATGTCACCTGTTTTCGAGGCATGCTAATGTTTTCTGATAATGTTGCTTGCTTACCTGAGAAGTTATCGGTTTATGGCAAGCAGGAGAAAAAAGACTTTAATGTTAGAATCTGTTAAGTATAGTTGTGTTGTCAGCTGGAGGAAAAAGTTATCTAGAAAAAAGGCTAGATATAGCTGCTTAACTATGACATACACTGGATTAAACTTGCTACCCAACATAGAAGGTCAGGAGGAGGCACAGAGAAGAGCAGTTCATTAAGAATTAGGAGGCTTGGTTTATGGTCTTTTTTTGCCATTATCTGCCTCTGTGACTCTTCGGATAGCTCTCCGCACTCCTAAGGAAGTTGCAATGTCTATTTTTTCTAAAATCTATTCTAGTTCTAATTTCCTATAATTATGCTTTCCATGACATATGACTCTTCAGATATTCCTTAATTGTATAAAGCATTTTCTCTCAATTATCATCTATTTCCCCTTATAGGCAAAACCATATTGTTGAGATGATATAATGGACTCATTTCACTAAAACTTTTAATAGAAATAAATCATATTGAGTTGTTTCAATACACCCTCAGACTCTAGTGTTATAAATTACAAATCATGTATTATTTATCTACATTGAGCATGGTTAAGCACATTGCACATGTGCCATATTTGCCTGTGTGATGGTATCCACCTGAAAATAATCAACTGTGAGACAAAATATGAAAAATTAGAACTAGAAGGAGGGTCTGACTGAGGATGCCTCTGAATGAATTTAGGTAAGAATGTCAACATAGTGAGTTAGAACACAAGAATGAACACAAAGATTAGTTATAAAAAGGAGAAAATCTTTCGGAATCTCCTTGCAACAAATGTCTGATCTTATGGGCGTGAGAGTTCATGAAATGGAAATACAAGGTGATTTAAAAATTATTATTTTTAATAATTCATTCCATTTTTAACTTACTCATTAAGATGTCCTAACAATTGTTTGGCTATTAATTTCATTTTTTGTTCCTCAAAATTTTGGTCTTTACGGAAAACTGGTCGCTCTTTTCTAGAAATCTCTGGTGCACTTAAAAAAATTATTGGACTTATAATAGGAGACAGAACCAGATTTAAAAAAAAAAGACAAAACAGGATAAAGACTCAGCCCAATATATTTTGCTAGATTTGAAGAAAGATGGTATATGTAGAATGAAACAGACATTAGATAAACCAATATGTATTTGTGTGTGTGTGTGAGTGTGTGTGTGTGTGTGTGTGTGATTGAAGATTCTGTTGCTACAATTATGTATTTAAATAAACAAAGCCAAATAGCTTTAGAAAGAAAGTTTTAGAGATGCTATGAATAAGTAAATATTTTTAAATTCAAAGCACAATAGATATGACATCTTTTTGCTTAAAAAAGTACTAAATTTAACTTTTCTTTAAATGAGACTAGAAACCCAGCCAAAGGAAACATATCAAACTTTGGTTTAAGTAGGTAAAAGTGTTTAACATATTTTAAAATTTAATGTAAAAAGTTTCTCTCAAAAATTGCATTTATGCATCTGCCATACTTTTCCCAGACCATTTTTTTCATATTGTTCAGTACTGCTTTGTTTTGTTTTGTTTTGTTTCCCAGAGCAAAGCTTTGTTCTTTAGTGGTTAGGTTTGCTAAAATATATGTAAGACGGTTTTTTGGAGTAGATCATTCTATTTATAAGTATGGTTTCACAAACTCTAGTGTGGTAATTTCACGTAATAAAATTTATAATATTCTTAATGTAAGTTAATTTCCTTCCTATGCTATCACTGCAAAGCAGGTCTGCAATCAGTTGATTCATTGTAACCTACTTTTAAGATGTGTGATTATTTCCCACCTAAATGTTATTCCATTCAAATCATTGTATATAGACTTAATAAGAAGAGAAATTTTCTTATCTGAAAAAAATGGTTTATTGAAGAAGCTGTATAAACCAAGCTTAAACCTTTTATAATTTGAATTTTTCTGGGTTGTTACAAAGCAGCTGAATATCTTTAACCATGACAGGAAGCAAGAAAATTTTATATATCTAAACCTATATTTATAGCTATACTTTAATGACACTTTTGATGTTGATAGAGAGGGAACACTGATAATACTGAATTCTAATAGATACTTCATTCGCAATTGTGTCTAAAGATTTATCCAACATTTAGGACATCAAAGTAGTAAATTAATCTCTACTACCATTGCTCTCGGTCATTCAATCTTTCATTGTCGAAAAATTTGATGAGTTTCTTATTCTAAATGCATTGCTGTCTTCCTTAGTCATATTTTTATTTTAGTTTTCCATTCAAGGCAATGGGAAGAAATTTATATCCTGTCATTTTAGAGGCTAAATCCAATCATCCTAGAAATCAAAACCTTATTATTTGAGTCAATTTTTTTTCTTTCCCACTTCCCCATTACATAGTTGGGATTGAGAACTAATGTCGGAAATTTAATATGAGTAACTTAAACTAACATAGTTAGCAATATCTACTGAACTTTTCCTACATAATGAGGCATGCCTATGAGCAAAGAACTTTGGGGAAGTGGACGTGAAATTTTCACATTGCATGTGCCTGGGTCACTGCTCTCTCAAATTGAATTGGAGTGCTCCAATGCATCTCAGTTTTTCAGCCTACAGAACAGTGTAGCAGAAAAAGTTAACTGAATTTCCAAAAATACACTGAGTTCAAACCCTTATTTCTTTTGTCTCGTAAGTTTCTGATATTATTTATAAGTAATGTGTCATTTTGACTCTGTGCTACGGTTGCCTTTCTTAAATGATGTTTGACGTTATTATCATAGCTTTCTTAGAGCTTAAACCCAGTGAATTAGCTAGTACTTATCTTTGCATTTTTTTCAAGCAAATGCAATAACTTTAGAAAAGTTGTAACCCATTTTTTCCTGTCCAAAAAATTAAGTTTAGATCCTATTTTTCAAGGACATATTTATATTTATCTTAGTTGTATGCAAGTTTTCACTGTCATCTGACATCTTTTATGGATCTTTCATTTTGTTTTCCATTCAAATTTTCCAAAACTTTTAGTCTCAGCAATCATAACATTACCCTTTCTTTTCAGATATGAAATAAATTTTCTCTTACTAACTTAAAGTCCTTTAATATGAACTTCCCCTTTTCTTACCTATGAAACAACCGACTCTATCCTTCCTCCCTTTTTTAAATTTAAGTTTGTTTATTTATTTAGTGTGTGTGTGTGTGTGTGTGTGTGTGTGTGTGTGTGTGTGTGTGACACAGAGAGAGACAGAGAGAGAGAGAGAGAGAGAGAGAGCGCAGGTGAGGGGCAGAGTGAGAGGGAGAGAGAAGGAATCCCAAGCAAGCTCTGCTCTGTCAGCACAGAGTCCAATATGGGGCTTGAACCCATGATCTCAGCCTAAACCAAGAGCCAGATGCTTAACTAACTGGGCCACCTAGTGCTCCCTATTTTGTTTTTTTCCTATCCTTAACTTCATTTGTGCCCTAATTCTCCTCTATCATCATTACCTGTGTAATTATATCTCTCTCTCCCTGTTTAGAAATAATCTTCAACTTTTCCACATCCTGAGGGACTCTGCTGATCCCTAACATATTTTTATTATTCCGTTGATTTTTCCTTCACTTTAAATATCCTTGGCAAAATACTCCATGTGTTTTGCCAGAGTTTTCTTATCACTCACTCCTTATCATCAGACTCCTGCCTTGTTTTGAAATTGTTCTCTCAAATAACAATGTGACTTCATAATCACCACTTATATCCAGGCATAATCTCCAAAACATTCCATATTGAGTGTCATGATTGAGATCATTACCTGAACTGAAATCAAGAACCGGACACTTAACCAACTGAACCATTCAGACATCCCAATATATTACCTTTTCAAAAAATATTTCTTATTTAACTTTTTAAAAATTTAACTTACAATTTCATCTTTATAGCACCATTCCCTGTCGACATATAATCACCTGCTAGATATAGAGAAAGTAAGCCAATTTAAAAGTAGTCCCTTGAGGGGACTTTGGCACAGGTCATGATCTTGCACTTCATAGGTTCAAGCCCTGCATTGGGCTCTGTGCTGATAGCTCAGAGCCTGGAGCCTGCCTCAGATTCTGTGCATCCCTCTCTCTCTGTCCCTCTGCTGCTCATGCTCTGTCTCTCTGTCAAAAATTAATAAAAATAAAATAAATTTAGAAAATAGTTCTTTAAGAGTTTCTTTTTTCATTTTTACTCCTCTCCACAATCTACTTCCCTGCCAAAGCTGAATCAGACAAAGGTTCTCAAGAGTGGCACCTCCCTGACAGAGATGAGTCAAAGGTTCTTAAGGGAGAGTGGGAGGAAAATGAAGACTATCAACCAGAAAAACTAAAAATAGAAACTAATCACTCTCTCATGTCCCACTGAAGAAATTCCAGCTTGAAGCAGGTCTGAATCGAAGTTGGTAACACTGAATCAAGTCTAGCTCTTGATAAGTATATTAGACTTACCATTCTTAGGAAGTTGAGAGGGTGAATGTCTATTATCCATGAGTGAGAAGAAAATTCAGGAATCATGCTGGATATTTCATACATGAGCAGAGAAAGATTTTCTCTATCAATAAAGCATAAAGGATGTGGCGGGAAACAACATAAAATCTGTAGTTTGGTTCCATAGTGAATTGTTTTTTAATGAAATTATTAAATATGCTCTGTCATAATGCCATATTAGAAAAGGAGGATTGGACCCAAGAAGAAATGAAGGCCATATGTTTTAAAAATTTCTTCATTCACTCTTTATTTATGTAGACTCAGTGGAGCATAATACAAAGTGAGAAATAAGCTCATGAAGTGTTAATGCCTTAACCGCCAAGTACCCATGTTCAGTGGAACTATTTTTGCAAATACAGAATACATGATGTAATGTTGTATATTTAAAGAAAAGCACTTTTAATAGGAAGATTAATTAATTAATTAATTAATTAATTAAAAAATAGATAAAACAGGTGCAAGCAATGGTGAACATTCCACACAAAGAACAAGAAAAGGTTAAAGTTATTGCTTATGTTATATATCTTTATCCCCCTACCTATTCATTTTGTTTTGATTTAAAGCAGTTGCCATTAAGTAAACAGTAGAATTTTTTCTTAAAAATTATTTCATGGCATGTATGTGTGGCTCAATTGGCTAAATGTCCATCTCTTGATTGTGGCTCACGTCATGATCTCACAGTTTGTGAGATCGAGCCCTACATTGTGCTCTGCGCTGACAGTGTGGAGTCTGCTTGGGATTCTCTCCCCTTCTTTCTACCTCTCTCTCTCAAAATAAATAAACAAAAAATATTTCATGTAGAAGATCTGTTGCTGAAATGGCTTGCCTTTTCATTTTTTCTAGCATTTATTGAGATGTGGATTCATTTGACTTTCTGTACTATTGCTTCAGCAATACAACTAGAAATAATCAGGTAAATTAGTATATGGGTCAATGTAAATATACTTATATTACTGAAATATAGATATAAAAGTATATGTGCATATATATAGATACATACATATAGGTGTGTATAATATTTTATGTCTTTATTACATAATGAGAGCTGACACTTCAGTTTGCTTTGGTAAGGATTCAGCTAACAAAAATCTTACTTTAAAAGCTTTTCAGTTACAGCCTCATTAGCAGAAAGTTACATAGCTACCATGTTTACAGACTTAGGCTGTTTTTAGTATCTTCCAAATGGGAGTAGTTCATTGAGCTTAAATGCTATTCTCTCCCATTTTATAGGTGCAAGGTCACAGTTATAGCATAGGATATTGCCTATAGCTGAGTTTCTTGTAAAATAGCAAGCCTCCAATACTTATGCAAATTGACACTTTTTCAATTTAGCATTTTAATTTTGAAGGTCACACTCATAAAGACCAGGGAGGCTTTTTTTTTTTACCATAAGGCTTCTGAATTTTTTAGAGCATAATTGAATTGTCTGAACAGGAAGGTGGGTGGGAGGGGATTGAAATACCAGCTATGTCATCTAACTCATCATATTACTTACACAAAATTTTTCATCATGCTAATAAAACTTTTTACGAGTATGCTTCTTTCCTGAATTGGCAATAGCATTCTCTGTAAGGCACACTTGATTGAACGTTGTCGAGTAACCTAAATGTGTCTTTACTTTTCTCTAGGATAGTCTATTTCTCCTGACTGTTGTCAGGATCAAATGTTGCTTATTAGAGTTGCAGGGTCAGCACAGCAGTTTAGATGCGAACCTTAGAAATAGATAAGATGTGGAGGAATGATGGACAGATAGTTATTGAAACATGTAATGACCTCACCTATTTGAAATAGCCATGTTAAGCTGTTAAACCTCAATTAATCACTTAATACAAAAAGAGAATGAAAATGAACTGTAAAGATTTTAGCCATTTCTAATTGGACATCTAGCATTTATTTTAATGAATCCCTACTTTAGGAAGCCTTCAATCTCTTTACTTCTGTGGCCATAGTCAGCATTGCCAGTGCTTTGTTGTTTGAGAGAAGTATTTTTGCTGTTTCAGGAAGAATCTGAAACAAAGCTTTCAGTTATGTCATTCATCGTTCTGGATGAAGTATATCTCTTTTTCTTTCAGCCTTCAAAAAATAATCTATACTTTCCTTTTCTCATTACTCCTTGAAAATGAAAAATTCTTAAAACTTCCCTGGAATCCTGCTTGAGCTTATTTTATTTTGTTCAGAACTTCACCCTGAAGCACAAGTAGGGATTTACTAATTTGGATTTTTAAAGTCCCAAGCTTAGTTTGATATGGTTATTACATTCAAAATTTACCATTTAGCAATTGGTTTAAATGTGTTCCTTTGCTTTTTTCATGTCAAGTATTTTATCATAAATGTCAAAGGAACTGTTGGAGCTGGATACCTCTTTTCCTGCTGGAGAATTCTTGAGTGTCTGTGTTTATTGTGCAGCAAGTTTTTATTTTGATGGATCTTAGATTTTTATTTATTTTTGCTGAAACTCAATTACACAGATGTCTTCTACTGACTTTTGTCTTTAAGATGTTTTATAGGACAGGAGAGAGAAACGTAGAGTCAAGTGCATAAGTTGTGTGTAAGAATTGTGATGGAATGAATTGTCTCTAACCCAAATTCATTATTGAAGCCTTGTCCCCACAGTATGATGGTATTTGGAGGTGGGGCCTCTGGGAAGCAATTAGGGTTGGGTTAAGTCATGAGAATGGGGCTTTGGTCCAATGATATTCATATACAGACGAAAGACAATTGAAGGTGCATGGAGAAGGTGGTTTTCTGGAAGCAAGGAAGAGAGCTCTTACCAGAAACCAAATTTTCTAGCACCTTGATCATGGACTTCCAGGTGCTAGAACCATGAGATAAGTAAATTCTGTTGTTTGAGTCCTCCATTCTGCAGTATTTTGTTGTGGCAGCCTGAGCAGTCTAATGAAAGCATAAATGTGAATATACCTGCAAAAATTTAGCAAGTCTTAACCTATTTTGTCATCAATTGATGAAATTCCATATCATATGAAACACACAACAAATAATTCTAAATAATAAACATGTAACTCAGTACTATTTATGTGTGTATATGATGGAAACCTGGCTATACTACCTGCACAACCGGAACATATCAATAAACTGTCCTTGAAATTAACATGATCACAACAATTCCAGTTTAACTATGTACTAAAATGACTAGGTTCTAGAAAGGCACCCCAACTTCGAACTCTGCACACACTGGATGAATATGTGGTTAATATGATCTTGTGCTGGCTTCTTTCTATGAGTAGAGATATAATGAGTTAATGGCTTGGGGTGATTATAATAATAAAAAAAGAAAAAAGTATTGGAATCAGATAAAATCAATTTTAAGTAAAAGCAAGGACATCCATGTATGTGGTTTTCTCTTCAGGGAATAGTATAGAAAGTTTATGTTGTATTTCTAAAACTTTCCTTGTGGATGTTTTAAAATTAAGTATCGATTTGGTTTCTAGTTACACGCCTGGGCCCTACAGTTCCACTCTTGTCTCTTTATTCCTTAGAAACAGAGAATCAATCAGAGAGAACATTAAACTATATTTTAAAGAGTTATTTAAGCTCATAGAATCAAATTAAGTCATTTTATTTTGGACATCATAGTATTTAAATATCATGTTGGCAATTCTAAGATCATTATTTATGTTTTTGCCTTTTATTTATATTTAGATGGTCACGTGTATATAAATAAATTTGCCACTTAAAATCCAATTCTATAGAATATTATGCCTATAGAAAGTTGTTTGATTTTAAAATTTATTTTAAATTATGTCAACCACAGGTATTTTATGAACTACTTGAAGAACACAAAACTGAATTTGAATGTATCGTATAGAAAATAACATCCGAGGGGTGCCTGGCTGGCTTAGTCAGTAAAGCATGACTCTTGATCTCTGGGTTAGGAGTCTGATCCCCATGTTAAGTGCAGAGATTACTTAAAGAAATAAAATCTAAGCTTCATTTTATCATCTGTAAACAAGTTTACATGCTAACTGCATCAGCAAGAATTAAGTTGGTGAGAAAATCAAAGTTTTAATGTGTATGAAGAAAGGCCAAGTAACTGTACAAAATAAATAAAATATTGGCCCCATGAGGAGAAAAGTTTTTAGGAAGTTTACTAAGCAGGCCTAGTGTGAATGGTAAATTATTTAATGTGCATCACTAAAGAAGAAAATTCATGAGTGTAAAGAGTTTTATTTGTCTTATAATATTTTTATATCATCCAGCTAGGAAATTAACAAGCCTAAGGCTACCATCTATTTACAAATATGTTAATTTATTTTCTTGAAACAATTTCTCTTTTGGTACATTTTCCATTTAAGAAGAAAAAAATATCATAATCTCCAAAACTTACAGTTCCTAACTGGTGAACAAGATATAGATTTTTTTAGGTCCCTCATATTTAAGAAATAAAATATACTTGGGGCGCCCAGGTGGTTCAGTGGGTTAAGCATCCAACTTCTGCTCAGGTCATGATCTTGCGGTTTGTGGGTTCGAGCCCTGCATTGGGCTCTGTGCTGACAGCTCAGAGCCTTGACTCTGCTTCAGATTCTGTGTCTCCCTCTCTCTCTGCCCCTCCCCCATTCATGCTCTGTTTCTCTGTCTCAATAATTGTTAAAAAACATTTTAAAAAAATTTTTAAAAGGAAATAAAATATACTTAAATATATAACCAATGCATTTTAAGTTAGGTAAACAACTATTATGTGAAATAAAATCATCTCCCCTTAATGCAGAATTTTAAAATCTGTCAGAGTGAGAAAAATACTATGAATGTTCACTATTCAAAATAGTCCTAAATTCCTGAAAATTAACCTATGAAACTTTAAAACATAAAATTGTAAATAAAATTAAAGACATTCTATAATTATTGTGATTTTCCTGGTTCAGAATAAATTTTAATTGAAATAATATGTTTTTAAGAGTAAAGAAAACATAACTGAGATGAATAAGAACTTTTGAAAGACTTGAAAAGAATCATAAGATTAAATGCTAAATCTTACATTACTACTAATTTGAAAATGAAATCCTTTAGTAATGTTAATCAGAATCTGGAGATTTTCATTTTACCTAGTTTTATTTTTTATTTTTTGTTGTGTACTTCTAAGGGAAAAGGCTACTTCACCCACAGAAGCTGAATTTTAACACAAATATGAAGCTTGGAGAAAATTATATAGCCTGAAAAGAAGGTTACATGCCGGGTTGGCAGAGGGGGAGAAAAAAGGAGCTATTCCATGACTTGTAATGGACTGCAATCAGAGTAAATCTTCTAATATAACTCTGTTTTACTTGCAATTTATCTGTTATTACTAGATACCATTGTAGACTTTCCAAAAGCTACTGGAAAAACTTGCTGACCAAGCGATGCTAAGACAATTAGATTTAAGTTGGTAAAGGAGAATATTGCTTTCATAAGTTCTGAGTAGATACTCCAAAGAAGAAAATCAGAAAAGGTTAAGGTTTTAGTGTCTGCACTGGGTGACTTTAAGGTAAGTCTTGCAAAGTGTATGATTGGTTGGAATTGGGCAGAACTATGAGGTTTATAGCTTTCGATTGGTGTGCACAGCATTCTGGAAATAGTTCTTAATGAAAAAATCTGTTTTATCTCTTATAAATAAGTATTTATGGTGCCAGGATGTTATGATTTTTTAAACTGACCTTAGTATATAGCAGAGGGAAAGAAAATAGGCCTGTCCTCTGAATTGTTGAACACAGGCCAGAAGAGTATGACTGCTTCCAATAGGGTTTCCCATATGTGCAGTGGATAATATCATTTGTTCTATGATCTTCTTCTTGGTTATTCTTCAGCCTAAACTGAACAAGAAACCATTATGGTCTAGGGACATGATCAATCCAGGTCTATGTAGCTGTTTGATGTGTCATGGACATAGATTTTTTGAAAGTAAATATTCCACATTTTTGTTCCTCTTGTTCAAAGATTGATTTATCTACCATTTTACAACAAGACAGTTGCTATGCAGCAGCATTTAAACTTTGGAAGTCACATTTGACTCTACGACACAGACAAATACTAAGAGAAGGAATATAATCAGAGTTTTGAAGCTAAGACTTAGAATGGGTCAACTCATAAGGTCAATATTCAATGTAAAGTAGCTTGTTCAATTTCATGACCCGTTTAGTCAAGGCATTCTCTAGTCCTAGTGAAATAGTCTGAAACTCCTGTTATCTCTGAACCAAAGCATGTAAGATTCTTCACTCTTTGTAGGCCTTTTTTAAAGCATGAAATGGGAAAACTATGGGTGCTGAAGAAAATAACACACAATTCTCTTTGGTGGTTAAAGTTTTTGAACTCAATCAAGGCCCAGTTGATCTCTTTTTTTATGAAGCTATTTAAGATACCTTTGAAAAGGGAAATTGATGGTTTAAACTGGACCCTGGAAGCATCAGAGGTCTGTGCCATGGAAGAAAATAATGAGGCAGAGCAGAGGAAGTTTGGTGCTCTTCCCTTGACAATCTACATTATTGAATAATCTAGATTGACAGCATTTGTATTACGCTTTGTATGGATATCAAACATATAGCTGTTTTTATTTTTGCTCAGTTAGTCCTCACAGCAGCCCTAAAAGAGAGAGACAGTGTTATAATTCTCACCTGAGACAAATACATTACATTACTTCCAAATATATGTTAGCCAGAGGGTGGTGAGGGTGATGATAGTGGGTTTCAAACCCTGCCTTAGGAGTTTTTCACCTTTAACCGTTATAAAATACGACCTTTCAGGTGACGGATGTGTTAATTAACTCAATGGTGGGAATCCTTATACAATGTTTAAGGTGACCTGTATATCAAATCATCACATTGTACACTTTAAATTTAAATTGTATTTATCAATTACACCTCAATAAAGCTGAAAAATAAAACAAAACACCACTTCTCAAAAGTCAGTAAAACCTACAGGGAAAATAAAAATTAAAAGTAAACAACCCAGGCAAGACTTTATAGAATTTTATTTTGCCTAAAAGTTTTTTAAAATCTTAAAATATTGACCTAGTACAGTAGTTCCCCTTTATTAGTGGTTTTGCTTTCCAAAGGTTTTAGTTCCTAGGGTCAACCACTTTGTTCCGGAAGCAGATGACCCTCATGAGGTTAGTGTCAGAAGGTCAATAGTAGCCTAATGCTACTGCATCATTGCCATGCCTGCACCATTCACCACATTTCATCTCCTCATGGAGGTATTTTATCATCTCACATCATCACAAGAAGAAAGGTGAGTACAGGACAGTGAAACATTTTGAGAGAGAGACCACCTTCACATAACTTTTATTACAGTAAATTGTTATAATTGTCATTAATCTCTTCCTGTGGTAACTTATAAACTAAACTTTATCATAGGTATGTATGTATAGGGGGGAAAAAGCATAGTATTTATAGGGTTTGACACTCCCTGCAGATTCAGCCATCCACTTGGGGTTTTGGAATGTACCCCACAGATAATATATGACTACGAATTATGGACTTTTTGAAGATACACCTTTTACATATGAATATACTTGCTTAAATGAATTAGACCATTAAAATGTCAGAAAGTGTAATTAACAGGTTATTTAGTGACTATTTATGAGTCTTTGATCTTTATTACAAACTATTTTAACATAGAATATTATACTAAGTTATATTTGTTTTGACTCCTTTTAATGTGAAAATAAGACAAAGTTGGGCAAAATTTGACAGCTAGCTTTTAAATGAATCAAACCAAATTTCACCGACTTGTCTAATTAATTCAACCAATTATTCATATAGCTAGATTCCATAATAAGGTTTTTTATATAGTGAAATAATTTAAAATAATCCTTTGCTTTATTATCTTATCTGCTCAGTTTTTGTTTATTTAAGGTCGGGGGTCTCCATAAACCAAGGACAGGAATAAATGAAGCCCATGTTTTTTTGAGAACATTTAAAATGAAATGAAGTTCAGGTTCACCTTGAAACATCAAACATCATTTCTAATTATTTGGTGTTTTTTCAAGCTTAATTGGAAAATTGATCATATAAGACTAGTATTTGAAGTGTAAAGAAATGTGATCCACAGAGAGAAAAAGTACTACAAACTAGGTTTAGCCTTGTGAAAGTCTTAGCAAGATGCTTAGTCATACTTTAAGAAACACATACTTTAGATCACAGCTTAGAGAAAATGAAATTTCTAATCCATGACTTTGGTTATTAAAAGTAAATGTGGGAGCAGAGGAAGCAGACAATAAAAGGTGTAAGGGAGAATTAGAAAGGAAATAGCTATTGTAACAGCTAACTTGGAATGACAGAAGAGCAGCTCTGTGTTCCTTACAAATAAACCCTAATAGGCACTCATAACCTCAGATTGGCGTGGGTGCAGACTTGCTATCAAAATGGCAGCAGTTTTTGAGTCTGTGAATTCCAAAATTTTATGACATATTAAATATGTCTTCAAGAAAGGATTGAAATAGTAATGGTATAAGGTAGTTAATAGTTCTTTTAATATTTCAAAAACAAAACAATCTCCCCCCCCCCCCAGAACATAGTATAAGACATTACGAAGGATATGCCTTGATTTTGAGAAATGTAACCATTATGATGAACTTGGCACTCATGGTAAAACAGAACTTGATCTAAACAGGGATTTTTATTACAAAGGTAAGTAGGGGATTGGATATTCATTTCTTAATATAAAGCATTCAAGGAAAACTTACAATACTAATCAGTTAGCAGAAGTGTTCCTAAATCTTTGGTTGATTCCTACAGTAAAAGATTTGCACTCATAAAAAAGACCAAACAGGAAACTATTGATAAGGACAATATGGCTGTATTCTCTTAGAGAGTGGATAATAGATTTTCTTTTAGATTTCCAAAGTAATGTTTGTGATTCAGTGCAAAATAAGCATGAATTATTGTTGAATTATCTGATGTAGTATTTTAATCCAAAGTAACCATCAATCTATGTACATATTCTAAAATCTGAATTTTAGTGGAATTTTCTATAGTTAATGTAAAAAGACAAGCTTGAAAAATTAGATGTTCTTGCATTTAATCTTCATATTAAATAATGCAATTTCATTATTTTTAAGTTTTACTTTTTAGCTTTCATGCATTGCCATAGGTAGAATAGTTTCTTTTGTATATGCTGGTGGTTGGGAAAATATTGAAATTTGCTGTATTAAAAGGAGAAATCACAAAATGAAGTTATATGATGTTAATAAATGACCTTTTAGAAGTTGTGATGCATTGTTTTAATTATGGTATTTTTAAGGTGTATAATTCCAATATTTGCTTATTTAATCAGTTTACTTATATCACTTTTATTCTACTCTATATGATTATAAATGTTTATATTTCCTATTATTGATATTTTTCTAACATTAGCTTTCTTTAAATATTGGTACCTTTCAAAAGTATAATTGATGAAATTAGTAATTTCTGTGGAAACATTATTATGGAATAATTGGACTATATGGTTTATTTGGTTTGTTAATTTTTAAATGTTTAGGTATACTCAGAAGAAAAATATAATAATTCTAAGTCCTATTTTAGAAGGCACCCAATATGGTTTTTAATAATGTAAAACTACTAACAACATTACTTGAATAGAGTGAATTTGAATACTTATTAAATCATTTCATGGAAACAGATCTGTGGTGAAAGTAGGGGAAAAAAAACCTGAGTAAGATGTATAGATTCTGTGTCAGGAAGAGTAGTTCCTAGGGTTAATTTCTTAGTACAATAGCTTGAACTCAACTAGTACATATGTACGTGTAGTATATGTAAAGAAGGCTGAAGGAGAACCTTCTTTGATTTTGGTAGGACAAGAAAGGGAAGAGAAGGAACAGATGCTAAAATAATGAGATGCTAAGTCCCTGGATTGAGTGCTAGGCACGTAACTAAAACCACACACAAGTAAAGGCTCATAGGATATTTTAGAGGAAAGGTGAGGATACAGCTGCGAGGAAGCATTGAGTTTTAGGCAGGACTCTTGTTTCTTAATGCCAGAGTGCTGAGTTATCTGAGTCAGAGTAGCTCCACCTGAGTGCCAGTACTAAATATATATATTTATGTATTTAATGGGTTATTAAAATTAGTTTCAGAAGCAATTGTTTTTTAATGAGGAAATGGGACTAGAAAACAGCCAGTGAATTTCAGAGTCTCAATGGCAAGCTACTTTTTTTTTTTTTCTGGAGGAATTTCAGAAATAAAGTATTCTGTAGCTGTAAATGTAGAGCTAGACAACTTAATTATCGTTGAGAAAAGTCAGCCTTTGATTCAATTTGGCTTTTGCTCAAGGGTAATGGCCTTTCTTTCTTACCACGGCAACGGCATCACACCAGCCCCGTTTCTTAAAATTCATATCACCGATAAACAAACAACAAACCACCCAGACAGAATAATTGTGATGCCAGCCTAATAAATATTGTCTGGGGCTTTTAGTTGTTGTAGAAGAGGGTCACAACATGCTTTCATAATGAAAATTGAGCTTCATAATTAATCAGTCCAGTTACTGCCAATTCACATTATGAAAACTTACAGCCTGTGTGAAGCATCTGTACTCATTAAATGTTTCATTGAGATAGAAAAAGCAGAAACCTCATTTCTGACTCAACTCAGGGCCTTTGCACAAGTTATCCCTTCTGTCTGGCATACTCTTGCCCATTTTTTCTCTAGCTAATGCCTGCTAATCTCTGAAATCTTAGACTTCTCCACAATCCCCCAACACATATAAATGAATGCCTTCTTACTATTTTCTCTTATAACATGACTCTGATATTTCCCTTCATTGCCCTTTAGATACTTTGTAATTATGTATATATTTGTGAACGTAGTTTTCAGTTTCAGTCATTTTTCCTATTTTTAAGCACCAGAAGAGTATCAGGCTGACACTATTTTATATAAGGCCATGTCTGATCTTTTATTTAAGTGAGAAGTGACACTGTAAGTTATTACAGTAAGAAAAAGGGAGGAAATATATACACATATACTTGGATGCCTTATTTTTACTGACTTTTAAGCAGCAAAATTCTGTGCAACCTATTTTATCGTTCAATTCTTTAAAAAAAGATGAATCAATCGCTTCTGTGATTTTCTTTCTGTTTTGAAGCTAGATGATTATCTTCCTAGAAATGCTAGACTTTATGCTGGTTGAACAACAGCATGCTAATTATCTAACCTTTTCTATGGCAAGGAGCTCATTAAGGAATCCGAACATTAAGTTGAGAATATTTAGTGATAAGATTGATAAACTTGATCTAACCAAGCTGTGGTTTAGTAAAATACTATTTATAAGCAGTGGCCTTGGGGTACCTGGGTTGCTTGGTCGGTTGGATGTCTGACTTTGACTCGGGTCATGATCTCACAGTCCGCAGGCACGGGCCCCACACGGGGCTCTGTGTGGAGAGCTCAGAGTCTAGAGCCTGCTTCGAATTCTGTGTCTCCCTCTCTCTCTCTGCCTCTTCCCAGCTTGTGCTCTCTCTCAATAATAAATAAACTTAAAAAATTTGTTATAAGCAATGGCCTACATGAGCCTTGCTATTTTACAAAATTTTTCTAGGCAGAAAAGTATATTGGCAACATAATGCAGTGTTAGAATATTTTCATATCTCATGAAGTTTTGAAATGTAAGTATAGTTTGCATTTGGAATAATAAACTCCTGACATCACATATACATAATGGCTACAGAACAATCTTCCTTTTAAACATTTGTAAACAACGTATGAGTGTCAATTTGCAAATATTTTCTTCCCCAGATTTACAGAGTCAGAAGCCAGACAGAGTTCACTAAGAAGATACATGATGTGAAATTGTTACATTCATATCCCCAAAATGTTTTACTTTTTGCTTTAACATTTGAGTCTCTCATTTTGAGAAACTTTTATAGTATGTACAAGGCTTTCAAAATATCCAAAGTAAAATTAAAGACTCACCAGTAATGATAAGAATATGAGGAAATTGTACATTGTACTACAACAAAGAAGAAGAGCTTGTCTTTAATGTGTTCATTAAGGATTGGAAATGAGAAAAAGCATAATTGTATTTCACTTGTCAGTTATGCCCTCTTTATTACATAAAACTTTACTAGATAACTTAAAATTTATGGCAATGTAGTTTCTAAAGCATGTTTTTTACAGAAAAAAAAACTGTATATAATAAATAGATAAATTTTTGGTTTAGCTAACTCACAGTGTGTTTTTAACAAGAAGAAGAACACATCAATTCAGAAAGCCTTTTCACTGGTTGATAGAAATAGGATATGGACTAGACTGTAATTTGCTGGTAGTCTTTGCCAAGGATCATAACATAGTCGATTTCATGCCTCACTGTGTGCTGGACGCCCGTCTGCTGAGGACGGTATTTAAGGCTAGTCTTTACTTTTTCTGACATGCTTCCAGTACCCTAATTGTACCGAACTGTGTTCATTACCCTGAACATAGAGCCCTCACCCTCTGTCACTTACTTAACCTGATACAAAATTCATTTTCTTCTTCATCGGTGTTATGGACTGAAAGTTTGTGTTCTCCCAATTTTTTTTTTGGAAACCTTAATCCCCAGTGTGATTTTATTTGCAAAAAGGGCCTGTAAATAGGTAATTAAGGTTAAATGACGTTATAAAGGGTGAGACTCTGATTGGATAAGATTCTTATTCTTATAAAAGGAGACAGCAGAGGACACAGGGACATGACAGCTACCTACATGTCAAGAGAAGAGACCTCAGGATGAATGCTAATACCATGATCTTGGACTTCCCAGGCTCTGGAACTGTGAGAAAATAAATTATTGTTATTTTGATCACCTGATCTAGGGTATTTTTTTATGGTAGCTCCAGCTGACTAATATAATCAGTCTGTTTATTCTGTAAAAATTCTAGAGTTCTTCCTACCTTACCCCGAAACAAAATCAGTTCCTCCCTGCTTTATACTCTCATGAGACTTGGATGCAACTGTAATATGAAAATTTAGAGTCTATCATAATACTCTTGTCTATTAATTCCTGTCTTTCCCATGATGTTGTTCTGTTCTTGAAAATATCAAACTCAGAGTCTTTCTCTAATGTAGGATGGAAGGGAGGAAGGAGGGGAAAAGGAGAGAAAAGAGAGAGAGAGAAGAAAAGACAGATGAAGAAAACAGGAAGGCAGAATCTGGTAAACAGGAAACATAGAATATGATTACATATTATATATATAATAACTATGACAATGGATATCTTAATATATCTGAGAAAATACAATTTTAAATGTGTAAGTCTGACCATCTTTTACTAGGGAAAGTTATAGCTTTGTGGTTATTACTAGTGAAACTTCTCTAGATTTCTAGAAGGATGAAAAATACTGATTGAAACTTTCTTTTATGATTTGGGAGGAGGATGTTGTTCAAGAAAACAAATTTTAAATATTCTAACAAATTTTAAATATTCTAACAAATTTTAAATATTCTCATATATCAGATGTAGGTAATGGTTTATTTTCTCTAAAAACTCCATAGTTGAAAATTATAACTTTGTGACACTGAAAGCTATTGATTATCTCCAGGAGAATCCCTAAAATTTTTAAGAGTTCTGTGTCATTTCATGGAATATCAACTTGATAGCATCTTGGAGATTAGCTCAGTACATTATATCTCAAATGTGAAAACCAGGGCTGCGGGGTTAGATGCCTTACCCAAAGCACCACAGCTCTCTGGTTTACCCAAGGACAAGCCAAGCAGGTTTCTGTTCTGACTCCCTGTAACTGGGCCTAATGCCCGCTGAGAATGTGCTCATTTTAATTTTCATGAATCTAAAGTTGTCGGTTAGGCAAGCTTAGCAAATGTGTTCAGTGAGCAAACTTGCTTCCTGTTAAAAAATTATCCAAATTATCAGGTAGATGATCCTGGAGTTATTTTAATTAAAGGCAATGGAGAAAAAAATTAGGCACTTAAATAGGTTCTTTGGACTCATAAAATTAAAGAGCCGCTTCTGTCAATATGTAGGTGAGAGGTAATTCCTGTAAATGTGAATGTAAATTAACTGTGTAAATTCCCATGCATATTAATTACAAAATAAACCCTCACTACATTATCCTGTATTTCCATTTGCAGGAGCTCTTATTTTTTAAGGAAGAAGAGAGAAAGTGAAAGAAAGAATTCTTCTGTGAACTGAAGTTAGAATATTTTAGCCCTATTTTCTTTTATTTTTTTATCTTCTCTGGCTCCAGACACCAAATATACAGTTATTCTTTGATGAACTTTTTGCCTTAAGTTATTCCATTAATATAATGATTATATACCTGAAGGATTCCAAGTGGCAACATCAATATCTTGGGGGAAGTGATTAATTCTTTAGGGACTCCTCCTGCTCTACATATATTTAAAGAAAGAAATATACAACCGTCCTCTTCATATGAAAATTCTAGTTAGTTATTTGGAGCAGTCAGGAGTGATTTACATTTTTATCCAACTTTTTGATAGAGGTTAAAATCTAATGGTAAGCTATTGGTCATCTGGCAAATCCCTAACTTCTGACATTAATTTCCAATTTGACCACTTACATTAATGATTAAAAGGCTCATAAAATATAATAGTAATCATTTTTCTATTTAAGAAATTAGGAGAATGTCCAACCACAAATCCCTGATGTTAGGTATGATTCAGGATTTCTTATATCAACTAAATATGAAATTAATCAGTAGATTAATTAGTTACATATATTTAATAGCCTATAATTTAATTTTCTGTCTTCAGGACAAGAATTATTTAAAGTGCCCCAAGTGGACATTGGCTATAAGTAATGAGATGGGAATAAAGGGGGAAAAAATTATCAGAAAAAAAAAAAAAAAGCAAGAGGCTTAGATAGAAGTTATTGATATTATCATTGATGAAGAGGGCGTAAGCACTAAAAGTATGGCATTTGAGCTAGGAGGCAAACAGCATTTCATAAGGAAGAAAACCTTTTTATTCTACTAATTTAAAAATTATTCACTTTTATTCCTGTACAATTTGTGGCTTCAAATATGGTATTTATTATATTGCCTTATATGAATTATTCCTTGAAATCATGCTTAAAATTACTGATTCATTTTGTAATGATAAGTAAACTTTTAGTCTAAATATTAAAAGCTAAAAATTAGAGGTGCCTGGTTGGCTCAGTTGGTTGAGAGTCTGACTTTGGGTTAGGTCACGATCTCACGGTTTGTGAGTTCCAGCCCCACGTCCGGCTCTGTGCTGACAGCTTGGAGTCTGGATCCTGCTTCAGATTCTGTGTCTCACTCGCTCTCTGCCCCCCCCCCCGCTTGTGTCCTTTCTCTCTTTCTCTCTCTCTCTCAAAAATAAATAACAAACATTTAAAAAAATATAAAAGCTAAAAATTATGTGCTTATTATGGATGACACTATTTTAATTCTTTTTATAGTTTATTTATTTTTGAGACAGAGAGAGACAGAGCATGATTGGGGGAAGGCCAGAGAGAGAGGGAGACAAAGAATCTGAAATAGGCTCCAAGCTCTGAGCTGTCAGCACAGAACCCTACCTGGGGCTCGAACCCACGAACCGCGAGATCATGACCTGAACCGAAGTCAGACTCTCAACCAACTGAGCCACCCAGGCGCCCCTGGATGACATTATTTTAATCATTTTGTATCTATTAAATCACTTAGTCTGCCAAACAATAAAAGATAGACCCTGTTCCTATCTCCATTTTGCATTTGGGATCCAGAAAGATTTACTAAATTGCTCAGATTCGAATGCTTAGAAGTAGTAGCTGGTGGTTCCAATCTGACTCCAGAGTCGGTCCTCTTCAACTCCATGCCCGTGCTGCACATAGTAAATTCCATGGAATAATAGCAGGGGCATGTTGTAGGAGCTTGTTAGAAATGTAGATTTTAGACTTCACTGTAGACATAATGATTTAATAACTGTATTTTAAAAGATATCCTGGGTGATTGATTATGTCAATACTGCCGGTTAGTAAAACACTTCTTTTAGTACTATGCTATATGTTTTTTATATTAACTGGTAATTATATGTTTCTGTTATGTAAAGAAATTTAAAAACTCTTTGGGGTCAGCACCTTTAAAGCTGTATGTAAATTCAAAGCCAAGATTTCAGATGTTAAACCAATAATTATTATTTTACTATTTAACATTTAATATGCTTTTAAATGGGAAGAATAATGGTTACACATTTGAACTTTTTAAATTTTTTATTTATTTTTTTAACTTTTATTTATTTTTGAGAGAAATAGACATAGCATGAATGGGGGAGGAGTAGAGAGAGAGGGAGACACAGAATCCGAAGCAGGCTCCAGGGTCTAGCTGTCAGCACAGAGCCCGATGTGGGGCTTGAACCCATGGACTGTGAGATCATGACCTGAGCCGAAGTCGGATGCTTAACTGACTGAGCCACCCAGGCGCCCCAACATTTGAACTTTTTAAGGAAGAACTGGATTCATCTGGTTCACTTCTTGCTTACTATTGACCACAAATTCCCTAAAGTTTATTTTCTAATCTTTGACATTTGAGGTGACTCAGACGAAATGTATATGAAATACAGTATCTAAGCAACTGCCTTCTTTATCATTCATAATGCCAGTCCACTGTGATAATCTAAGCCAGTATTTTTTAAATTAAGCATTCATTAGAATCCCTTGGAGATTATGTTGACACCTCCCCCCCCACACACACACTGTTGCCTTAGTCCCCTAAGTATCTGATTTTAGTAAGTTTGGGATGAGATCTGAGAATTTGCATCTTTTTTTTTTCTGTTAAACATGTTTAATATGTTTATTTTTTTTCTTTTATAGTTTATTGTCAAGTTGGTTTCCATAGAACACCCAGTGCTCATCCCCACAAGTGCCCTCCTCCATGCCCATCACCCCCTTTCCCTTCTCCCCCTCCCCCTTCAGCCCTTAGTTTGTTCTCAGTAAGAGAATTTGCATCTTTAACACATTCACAGGTGCTGCTCTTACTACTGGTCTAAGGGCCACACACGAGCAAATCACTTTCCTGCTCTCTGATTTCATCTGCATTGATTCCCAACAGTATTTCCCAAATTAATTTAATTAGCCACTAAGGAAGGCTCTAGGCTATACTAATCTCATTCTACACACAAAACAGCCCTGGGTCTAGAAACTAGTCAGTGAAATGGTTTTTCCAGACTGAGACTTATAAACCATCTGGTAAAATCAACTTCTTAGGAACTTAAGGAAAATCTATATGGACATAGATATTTACTGTTACTCCTCAGTGAGTCATCTTGTTTTTTCTGCCATAGAGGGCATCTCTTCCATATTAAGAAAAAATGTTCTTACAAGATTGTACATGTTTCTGCAAATATGGTCTCTGATGGGTAAATGCCATTCTGTTATTAAATGCTTTGAATATAACCCCTGCACTGTGCATGTGACTTTGTTATGCTGAGGTTAAGACAAACTATTATAAGTATTTTCAGAGGCATAGAATTTTGATACCCTTCAAATTCATTCTGACCAATCATTTTAAAATTGAATAAGGTCTAGAGAATGTTACCAGAAACCACACAGCTTATCATAGCACTAAAATATAATGAAATAATTATAATCTAAATTTCATAAACCCTGATTATGCATTTTTAATCATACTATAATTTACTGTACTGATGACAACTTGTTTGTATTGCCATAAGATACTTTTTAACTTCTTTAGTTTGAAAATTATTAAATATATATGGAAATAAAAGTTACAGATTGAATGATTGATGATAAGTAAAAGAATATAACAAATACAAAATATGTTTATAATATATACAAAATCATATTCCACCCAAAATGGCTCACATAATTTTAAGGAGGGCTGTCAACAAATTAAAGACTGAAGAAATTATCAAATTGATCTGAACAGGGGTGCCTGGGTGGCTCAGTGGGTTAAGTATCTGACTTTGCCTCAGGTCATGATTTCACAGTTTGTGGGTTTGAGCCTGGCATCTGGCTCTGTGCTTACAGCTCGGAGCCCTAGCCTGCTTCGGATTCTGTGTCTCCCTCTTTCTCTGCCCCTCCCCCACTCACACTCTGTCTCTGTCTCAAAATAAAATAAATATTTTTAGGCAGTCTTTCTTTTTCTTTTATGTTTTTTATTTATTTTTGAGATACAGACAGAGATAGCATGAGCAGGGGAGGGTCAGAGAGAGGGAGACACAGAATCCGAAGCAGGCTCCAAGCTCTGAGCTAGCTGTCAGCACAGAGCCTGACGCGGGGCTGGAACCCATGAACCCTGATATCATGACCTGAGCCGAAGCCAGAAGCCAGACGCTTAACCGACTGAGCCACCCAGGAGCCCTGATAAATATTTTTTAAAAAATTGATCTGAACAGTCCTAATTATAAAGAAAACCAAGAAGTCTGTTGTTCAGTACTATCTACTCAGTTAAAAAAAAATGCTGCACAAGTCGTGAAGTCAACAGGTTAGCTGAGTTCATGTGGTAAACAAAACATTTGTTTTCATATTATGAATAAAGTCATACACCTAGTATTTTAGACCACAAGGGTAGTCTAGGAGAGAATATGGATTTTCATTTTCCTTCTGCTTTCTCTCTCTCTCTCTCTCTCTCATTTTTAATTTTGAAAAGGTCCTTAAGAATTACTAACTGAAATCTCTGTAAAACAAAAAATATGGCAACACAACAAATATTGTAAAAATTGAACTCAATTTTGTCCCTATGAATCTGGAAGAGGCTTGTGTAGTACAGTCTGTCTTGTGTTCATTTGAAGAAACCATGTCATCAGCCTTTGGAGAAAGCACATTAATTGATAGTGTTGGCGATAATTACTCATCATTTAGTGATAGAGCTTATAACTTGCCATTCAAATATTTTATTTCAATATCAAAATGACTGTAAATGTCATATGGATGAGAATTGCACACCGTTTTTGTAGGTGATTTCTGAGAAAGGATTGCTGTTAACTCTTCTAAGTGCTCAGTGTTGGAGATAAAGGTCTTGATCTGAATTCTTATTTGTGAGAATATAATTTGTTGGCAAATGTAAAATTTGAAGGATAAATATTATTATTGGCAATGTCTTTTAGTTTATGAATGGATTATATGTAAATTGTGCAATAGAATTACATGATAAAAAAAATATGGAAAGGAAGCCAAAGGTGGAATAGCTTAGGGGAGTAATTGGGTAAGAGAACAAAGGAAGATGCAGTACATACCTGGTCTGACAGCAGCAGCTCAGGATAATAAAAGAAAATTCTTTAGAACGTTTTTCAAAACTGAAACTACAAAGCAAGTAGTTTTTAATAATTGGTTATGATAAATATTTCTAGCACCTACCTAGACCAAAATTAATGCATAGCAAGTTGTTTAAAAGATTTTCAAGGCTGAAACGGCAAATAATGCATGCTTTTTCTGCAAAACCTCATCTTCTTTGTCACTGTTATAACCAATGCCAATCTTTTATCTATATATGTGTAAACCTACGTATGTGTATATGTGCATGTACTCATAACTGCATTGCATTTCTTTCACTTAATGAAATGTCTGATCTTTATTAAAGCAATGCTGTTAATACAAAAAATTTAATATAATCTTTGTTCTTTACATCCCTTGGGGAAATCTGAAAACTGCCCTGAAACCAACTTTATGTATGAAAACCTGAGAATCTGTTCAGCCCGCATTCCATTTTGTCTGTGAATCTGACCATTCTGTAAAATGTCACCAAAAGTATTTTGCTTTCACTAAATTTAATGCCCACTTTTATAATTATTTTCCTTCATTCTAAATGTGGTATTTTCACTGAATGATCTTAGGAATATGTAAATTTTTAACATATTTTAACCATGATCAGTTTTTTTTCTTTTTCTGTTTAAATAATCTGAGTTTTTTTTTCAAGATATGCAAAATTAATTGGTCATTAATTTGGAAAGCATTAAATCCTACTATTCCTTCAAAAGTATTATTAGGCCCATATAAGACATTCTGTAAATATCTTGTTCCTTTAATTAACAAATCATTATTAAGTAAATATTATGGTGGAGTGGTAATATAGGTTCTGGGATATAATTATGAATAAAGCACACCCAGATCTCAGCCCTCATAGAACTTGCTTTCTAATGTAAGTATCCAGACAGACAGGAAAATTAAATATAAGTAAATCACAATATTTTGGCTAATGATAATGACCATTGAAAGTGATGCAGGCGGGGTTCCTGTGTGGCTCAGTTGGTTAAGCATCCGACTTCAGCTCTGGTCATGATCTTGCAGTCTGTGAGTTCAAGCCCTGTATTGAGGTCTGTGCTGACAGCTCAGCTCCTGGAATCTGCTTCAGGTTCTGTGCCCCCCTCTCTCCTTGCCCTTCACCTGCTCATTTTCTGTCTCGCTTTGTCTCTCAAAAATAAATATTGAAAAAATTTTTTACAAAAAGTTTTTTTTAAAAAAGTGATGCAGGAAAGAGCAGTAAGGGTTATAAGTAACAGTTTACAATTTTCTTATGGAATTTCCAGAGAAAATCTGAACAATAAAATAAAATTGATGTAAAGTCCTGAGGAGGGAGCCATGTTGGTATGTCGGAGAACTGTTAATAGTTTGGGAAGTCTAAGATATGTGAGGCCCTTCTGGCTTAACAAACCAGAAGCAATACTTTTTACACTTCAAGGCCAAAAATTAATAGGCGGATCTGAAGGGAAAGCAACAATGCTGAAATGTTTAGATTCTGTATGATTCCAATTCTATTACATTCTGAAGAAAGAAAACTATAGAGATAGTAGAAAGGCCAGTGTCTGCCAGGGATTGGGCGAAGGAGAGATGATAATACATAGAGTGCAGAGGATGTTTAGGGCAGTAAAACTATTCTACACGATACTGAAATGATAGATGTGTATAGTTATATCTTTGTCAAAACCCATATAAGGCACAACACCGAGGTGGACCCTGATGCAAACTATGGAGTTTGGTAGATAATGATATGTCAACCTAAGTTCATCAGTTTTCAGAAATGTACCAGTCTGGTGGGGGTTGTTGAATGAAGGAGGTCATGTTTTGTGGGGACAGAGGGTATGTGGGAACTTTGTACTGTCCATTCAATTTTGCTTTGAACCTAAAATTGCTCTGAAAAGTAAAGGTTATTTGTTAAAAAAGCAAATCATAGAAAGAATCCCTCCTCTGCAAAAATAATGCTAATGAGAAGGGCAAGGACATTTGCTGACAATTAACAAATGCCCACTGTTACTAAAAGAAAATCAGAATTTTTTTATCCAATCTAATTCTAATAATACCTTTCATATATCTAACTTTAAATGTATTTTTAAAAGACAGACATAGATTATCTCACTCTAAAGTATTCTTCCTTGATTATGAAAACATGCTGTTTTAAATGTAAGTAAATGTCATTAGAAGAATTAGCATAGTTCATTTGTTTCTATAATACAGAAATATTGATTCAAAAATTTAAAATCATGAGCTATTGCTATTTTAATTGATTTAAATTCACTTGTTAAAAAGAAATTCAGAGCTACTTTGTGTTTTGAATAAATTGTTATAATAAAGCAGTGACCACTTCGATAAGTCCTTTAGTCCATGATTCCATATTCCAATATTGAGGTATATATTTAAGTCTTTATATGGTAGGTCATTTTAGACGTCAGTCTGTTGGCTTTGATTGAAGGAAATTAAGTTTGAAACAGATGCAAAGATTGTTAAGAAAATGTTTAATTAGGTAATATTTTATGTGGCAGTATATCAGGGACACATTGCATAAGATTACAGTCATCCTTGTTAGGATCCATTCATTTTTTTGTTTTGTGTTGTTATTTTATCAGCATAGATTTTGTATGGTATCCATGTTCATTTTTTTCTGTGAGTAACCCAGGTTGAAGTAATCCTGAGAAAACAAAATACCAACATAACACCAGCATAACTTTTGACAATGATTTTTTGTGTGCCCTTAGAAAATGTAATGTTTTCTATCTCCAAGATGGAATTATGGTTGAAGAGAATAACAAATACCTTTAGATGGAATGTGAATTCTTATATGGACACAAGGAATAATAAGTGACTTTTTACATAAGTTAACATATTCATAAAAATGACTTTTGAATTACAATAACATTATTATCCCTTTTCATTTTAATGTCATTTTCTTAAGAAACATCAAATAGTTACTGAAAAGTATGCATGATAATAGCTGTCAGTTTCCAAGAGGGAGATTATTAAGGAGATTTTTCTGTTGCTCTTTTCCTGAATCTCCTCTCTCCATTCTTTTCCTAGCATTCTTTTCCTAGTCCTGGCTGGTTAAAGAATTCTTATTCTGGGAGGATCTAGAAGGCATGTGGAGTTTCATTATTTAACTTTTAGTTGGAAAATAGCTTCACATATTTTATTTCCATGATCACAGGATGAAGAACCTGGATATAGTTTTAGCAAAATTGTGAACTGGACAAAGCTGGTGTTTAATCCTGTCTGTTTATTTATTTATTTATTATCATTTACACTGCTATACTCCTTGCTGAAATCTCCAAATTCTAAACTTCTCTGCGTCTCTTATAGGATAGACAAAACAGGTTGATATATTCGTTCATCCTAAGGTTTTAGAGACATGTAATAAGGTCTCTTAAAAAAGTGCTTATCATTATTAAAGGTGTCTTGGACAGGCTACGGCTAACATATGTTTATGTGCTTGGAGACTGCAGGAGAAATCAAGGAAGCTACCTCCAGGTCGGAATTCGTCTAAGGATGTGAGCTAGGGCAAAGCATGGAAACGCCATGGCCTCAGTTTCCTAATCTATAAATTATTCATTTACTTATTTAATATGTAATTAACATTCGCCTCTCATGTATCTGACATATATTTTGGAATATGTGGTGAGCAAAAAATAAAAAAATAAAAAAGACAGAAAAGAAACATTATTTATTCTTATGATGCTCATAGTATAGTAGGGAGAGACAGATTAACCAGACTATATAGTTTTAAAATTTGATTATGTGCAATGAAGGGAAATTACAGGGAGCTGTAACTGAAAGTTGTGTGAAGTTTGAGACTATGTAATTTCTGAGGCATCTTCCAGATTTAAAATTTTATGGAATAGTAATTGTAGAATTCTAAATTGGGATGTTAAGAGAGATGAGAGATTTTGAATGGTGGCTAGAGGTGGGAGACTTCACTGAGCCCCTGTTATTTCATTCTAAAGGCAACCTTGTTTTTTGCCTTTAGGTAGGGCAAGGCTGAAGGTGTTATGCCCAAGTTTTCATTATTATCCCCAAAAACCAGAAACCGCCAGGGAGACCGAGTCATGCATGCAAAACCAAAGGGCTTTATTATGGTTTTAGGCTTGCCGGGCCTAAACTCAGGTTCACAGGTTTCACTAGCGCAGCGGATTCGTGCTGAGAGCCCCGAACAAGGGCTGAGTAGGGTTTTTATGGGGTTTGGCAATGAAGGAGTGACAAGAAGTTGTGACATCCAATCATTATTGTATAACAGCGTTGGCAGTAACTCTAACCATACACATTGTCCAGAGTGTTCGTTACTTTTGGTGAGACCCAATTACAACATTTAGAGTACCTTTAAAATCAACCAATTACAGGGCGAGCCTAGGGTCTTGTTCAGCGACCATCTGGTTAACTTTAACATTAGGTAACAGGGTCCTACCTAAAGTTTCCATCTACAGGCTTACCCTTAGGAATGTGGAGAGTGGTAGCTCGCCTTCCCTGATTGGGTGTTGCTAAGGTGGTCTCTCTTGCTCTAGGCAATGTGTAACTCCCTGATAGTTTCGGGGAACTGAAACCTAGGCCTTCTAGACCAGAGGGGAAACTTAAAGCCTGTCATGGAGTCTGTTTGGCTTAGACTTGTATCCTTACAAAGGAAGGTATGTTGTCTCAATGATTCTGTAGTTGTATTTGGTTTCTCCATAATGTCCTGAACTTAAGACTTATGATTACACTGCACTTTCTTTAAGATTTCTAGGAGATAATTCCAGGTCTTTTTAAAATTAAGCCCAAATCCTGCCTATATTTCTCTGAACAGTAAAACTGGAAGTACTTGAATTGCTAGAACTTATCCACAGTGAATCCTTTCATTGATATTATGTTATAGCCTCATGAAACTACTAAACTTTGGATCTGCTTTTTCATGTCTTTGTCCTTTTTGTTTTAACTAGTCCCTTAATCTGAAATACTATGTCTGTCAGTCAGAGATTCATTCTTCATTCCAGGCACAGTGCTATTATGTACCAGAGCCCAGATCGTCCACTAACCTTGCAGAAAGCCTTCCTTGATTTCTACAGGGAAATTTGATAATAAGCATCCTATATTGAATGCTTTCCACATACAAGCCTCTATGCTAAGGACTCTTCGTTTCTATCATTTCACGGAAACCTTGCAATAAGTCTGTGAGATACACCCTCTTATTATTCTTATTTAATAAATGAAGAAATTGCAGCCCATTGCTGATAGATAGCCCAAACTGAATGCAATTCCTGGATTGTAATTCTAGAATCTCAATTGTTAACTGTCGTTTTCATAATACTTAATTCATTATCTCAGCATAGTGCTTACTGTTTACTAATTCATTATACTTTCTAAAGTGCATATATATAGAGAATATATTTTATGACTGCATAAATTAGTGAATTTTTTATGTTGTCTAAAAACCTGAACAAATATTTAATTGGTGCAATATGCTTTGAAAACATATTTCTACTTGATCCACTCATCAGGTGATGGACATTTAGGCTTTTTCCATGTTTTGGCTATTGTTGACATTGCTGCTATGAACA
>NC_043707.1:84018144-84018717 GCF_006229205.1 Suricata suricatta
CAGATGCAATTTCCAGAGAAGACAAACAAAATTTACCTGTGAATTGCTGTACTATTTGGTGGGATTTTTTTTCAATAACAATAACACAGAAGTCATTTGGAATGTGTGAACACTCTGAGCCCTAACAATGGATGGAATTTTTAATTTGAATTTAAAGGGGGTTAGCTGGGTTACATATAAGAAACATTCATCCATTCATTCCATAAAAATATATTGATTATCTATTCTGGGCCAAGAAACTGTGATTCCTGTCTTCCTAAATCTGTCTAGCATACGAAAAACTTTTATTGTTCTAAAAATCTGTGATTATCAAATATTAAATGGGCACCACAATCCAAGAGAGATGTAATAAAAAATAATTTTATATATCATAATAAAATATAGTATTCAATTTTTTATCTATTTTATATATGAAATATCAATAATGCTAATAATATTCAATATATTTACCAATCAGTATAACACAGGCTCCGACAAACTTAAATGCAAATAGAATAACATCGATTTTGTAAGAAATCTGTGGAGTACAGCATCTCGGTCATTTATGTTCACTTGGATATGTGGTTTTCAAGT
>NC_043707.1:84018817-84036343 GCF_006229205.1 Suricata suricatta
GATATTTATACATAAATGGTTAATACATTAGAAATACTGGAAGTTTATAAAGGTAGAAGATTATTTACAGGGCTCTGGTTGGATCAATTGGTTAAGCATCCTAATTTGGCTCAGGTCATGATCTCATGGCTTGTGGGTTTGAGCCCCACATCAGGCTCTGTGCTAACAGCTCATAGCCTGGAACCTGCTTCAGAATCTGTGTCTCCCTCTGTCTCTGCCCTTACCCCACTCACACTTTCTCCTTCAAAAATAAACATTAAAAAAAAAAGAAGGTACAAGGCTACTTCCAATGTGGCATAGTAAATATTATATAAATTTCAAAAACACTTCATGTTAGGTTCTAGAAGAATATCAAGGGGATATGTTTATAATATCAGATCTCGATTGCAAAGATCAACAATTCATATCACATGAATATTACAGAGTTTACAAATTGTCAAAGAAAAAAAGAGAAAACTATCTCTTAATGGTAGTCTGCTAAGTACTTGGAATATTGTTAACTCAAACAAGCTAACAGTTTTCTATCTGATGAAAGAAATACAGTTGGTGGAAAATAGTTCTTCAAATAGACAAATACAATCTTGGATCCTATTAAGATAGCTACAAGGTGAAATGGAATTCAAAAACCTAAGTTGTTTGTTTAGTGATCTCTAATTTTTTTAATAAATAGAAGTTTTAGATTGATAAATTGGTGGATAAATAGCGATCGAGATATGGATATAGAAATAATTAAAGTGAATGAAACAATTTTATTTGGACACTATCAAATATCACATTTTAGTGCATGGATATATATTTTAGTATTGAAAAGCAGAGTTTGAGATTCTCTTTGATACAGGCAGAACACCATAGAGGTGTATTTAGATCTTCATTTTGTTCCTTCATTGCTCTGAATTCAAAGATAAATTGATTGGTTTGAAATGATTCACACTTAGCTCATTTTACCTATATTTATGTCGAATGAATACTGAATGTGAAATACATGTAAATAGGTATTTTAGTGTCTGACTTTAGTTATCAAGTTCCTAAGAAAAAAGATGGATTTCTCTGTAGTTAATTATTTCCTTGCTCTTGCACTAAAATTGTTAAGTAGGACTTATTTATCCTTATATCTGATACTGCTTTTTATTTTAAAAATTTTGGGAAAAATGATTACCAGTTAGCATAACATTTTCCTATGGGCTTTAATAACTGGGACAATGACTTACTTGGGTATATTTCTCTTCCCACTGGTGTATTAATTAAGTAAGATTTACTGTAAATTGGAATTGTTGTGATGTTGTGGAGTAAGTTATGAAAGTTAAAAAATACATAAAATAAAATCTGATTATCAAGCAAGTATAGGTCACTCAAAATCACCTGAGAAGTATATTCTTAAGTAAACCAATGAGGAGGCACCTGGGTGGCCCAGTTGGTTGAATATCCAACCTCGGCTCAGGTCATAATCTTACTGTCCCTGAGTTCAAGCCCTGCGTCAGTCTCTGTGCTTATGGCTCAGAGCCTTGAGCATGTTTCGAATTCTGTGTCTCCCTCTCTCTCTAACCCTCCCCCACTTGTGTTCTCTCTCTTGAAAATGAATAAACATTAAAAATATTTTTAAACAAATAAATAAACCAATGAGTATTAGGAATGCTGAAATTACTGTCACATTTAAACTTGAATTTATGTAATTTTAGTCATAGACATGTGAATATTACCTATCACAGTTACTTAATTTGAATATATAATGCATACACATATATATTCACCTTGTAATAGATAACCTTTGGCGTATATATATTAAATATGCCAATGATTGTTATCTTATTAATGAAATAATACATACATAGATATATTTATATCCCTTTAATTTTACTTTATAGTCACATTGGTGAACTTTCATACTTAAATAAGTGCATTGTTTTTCCTACTAACACCAATGGAGGCAAAAATAGATCCACATCATCCGTAGACTTGAAGGTTATGGTGTGTATGTGTACATGAATGAATTTCCAAAGAACCAAGCATGAATTTTAATGAGATTTTTAGCTCAAAGGTAAAAGATTTAAAATTAGAGTAGTGTTCAGATTATTTTCAGTCATTTTTGTAGCCTTATAGTAAAGTGAACTCACTGAGATGTTGTAATGTTACAGCTGCTTTTTCTGATTTTGATATTGCATACCAGTAAACTTCATTTGACAGCTCTGCTGTGTATGATTTTTGCTGTGACTTGGGTAACTCTGGGTTGAATTAGGGAGTTATAAATTGGTACTTATAGTTGATCATGGATAAAAAAACAACAGACTGTCTAATGGACAGGGATCTCAGAATTATACTCCTTTGAACCCAAGTCATTGTTAGTCCCAAGCTAATAAATAGGGAATAAGCATCTTTTCTGCAGGGTAGTCATTAGTTCTTTCTCATTTCCACTATGTTCTGCTTATTTGTAATTATTTAGTACATTGTAATAAAGAAAAAGACAAATCAATAGATGATTTATCCTATCTTCTAGAGACTGTCCACTATTCATTTCTAGTAATTTTCACTTTCAATTCTTTGTGCTTGATTAGAAAAACAAAACAAAACAAAACAGTGGTGCTTGAGTGGCTCAGTAGGTTAAGCATCCAACTATTGATTTGGGGTCAAGTCATGATGTCACAGCTCATGAGTTCAAGCCCCATGTTGGGCTCTGTGCTGACAGCATGGAGCCTGTTGGAATTCTTTCTCCCGTCTCTGCCTCCACCCCACTCATGCTCTCATGCTTGTGCTCTCTCTTTCTTTCCCTTTCTCTCAAGCTAAATAAATAAACTTAAACACTAAAAAAACAAACAATAAGCTGTTATAAAAACAACCATTTGCTAAGTGAGATTCCCTGAGATAATACAAGTTTGAAGAATTTTTAGAACTTTTTAGTGGAGTTTTAGTGGAGGAAAGGAGAATTGAAGGGGTTCAGTTGGCATTAGATCTGGCTGCAAATCATAAACCCCCCCAAAAGCAGCGGTTCCTTCTATCTTGTTCTACCATCCTCAACAGATGGCTAACATGTCATTGTCCAATGTGGCTACAATATTTGCAGACATCACATTCATGTTCTGCTAACAAAAAAGAGAAAGGAGTATGAGAAAAGCACATAATTTTATTTACAGTTTCGAGAACTTAAATACCAGTTCTACTTATCTCCAACTGGCCAGAATTTTTTAAATGACCATACTTAGTTGTGAAGGATTCTGAGAAATTTGGATTATATTTCAAAGTTTAAAAATTAAAAAAGTTACAATAGAAAAAGGGAGAACTAAAACTGGGGATAGGGAGAACCAACAGTTTCTTCCACAGGGTATTATAACTGGCATCAAATAAAAAAATTAAAAAAATAAATTAAAAAATTGGGACTTAGTTAAACAGATACTTTATTCAGAAGGATTGTTGCAAGAAAGGTGAAAAAGACTTGCAATAAGGGGATGTAGACTTTTGAAATGTGTTTCAACCATGCAGTTTGCAAGCATCTCAAAAGTTAGGAAGAAAAGGGGCTTTTCCCTAAGAGGATGCAGTCAACAAAGCTAGAAGGAACTGCGTGTGTGAAAGTGGAGTGAGCAAGAATACTGTGATAGGACAATAGATCAGAGGATGTTTTACCCTGATGTCACCCAATTTGGAGTTTATGCTGGTTCTAGTTGAGGGCAGGTCTAAGTCGAACAATATTCTTCCTGTGTAGAAGTTTGGTTCACAAGCATTTTGGTCTGATTGAGCAATGGGGACAGGATAGTTCAGGTAATCATTTATGAGGCCAAGAATGAGAATTTGAAGAGTCCATGTTGGGCTTGCCACAGGTATACAAAGAGAGCATCCTTGTGCTTTATTTGAGTCATGTAGGGAAGGATATTTGTTTGCAATAAGCCTTTTCCTGAAACACAAAAGTTTGAGGGTATTTCCCTATACTTCTCAGTTTACTAAGATCACAGGGCTGGGGTAAAAGTCAACGTTGTCACTGAAATGGTAGTAAAGGTAGCTCTAATGTCTAAATTTAATCAGACTAGGATGGATCTTCACAGAGACAATGGATAGCTCAGTGGTGAGGCTAGTTAAGCTTATCCTAAGGAAGGCATTGGTTCAGTCAGTTCGTTTTTGTGGATTATACTAGATGGGTTGTTTCCTGTTATTACTCATACAGGTGAGAGGCTGATCCTCAGACAAGGAATCTGTTCTCAAAGGCAGAACTTGGACATGAATAGGAATTGTTTTCTCTGTCTTTGCTTTACTCCTTTGAGTCTTAACATTCAGTTTATACTTTAACTTTCAGCAAAATTTAAAGATGATCTCTGAATATGAAGACAAGTGGGGGTTTAGGCCAAGCATGCTTGGATGAGCTAATTTTGAACTAAATTATCCAGTGAGACATTGGTTTCTCTGTGTATTCCTTTTTTTGCTACTTCCACATACAGTTCTTAAAATGTACAAAAAATCCTCAAATTTAAGGTTTTTCTGGTATAATAAAGAAGCTACCATGGTGGCAACTGCAGTAGTTTGGAAAGAATTTGGGCGATGATGTCCAGCTGCCATTCCTAAATAAAAGATACCTCTGCTTTGCCATTATTGTTGACATGAAAAGTTATGAGTTAAGAGTTAGCAGCCTTTCTTGAGAATGATATTTTATCCATTATGCCCTGGCTAAGTAAAACCTAGTGATAGATTATAGTAAGGGACCAAATATGTTTTTAACCAATTAAAAAGTGAAAGGAAAAAATAAGGTGAATGGCATTCATAATTACTGACATGGTCTAAGTTGATAGATGTAGTTTAGTGTGGGTCAAAAGGCTTGCTAACCCCTTGCCTCCTTGGAACATTATTCCATGATATGGATGGGGAGGGAAGGAATATTACAAGAAATCATCCATTTTCAAAAGCTTTAATGAACAAAAAAACACATAATAAAATGTGTATGAATAGCTGCTGGCCACTAAATTATTCTATCTCCATAATCATAAGAGGCAGTGTCCTGCCTTTTTAACACATGTCTGCAGTACTCTTTCATAGTTACCTTGCATTCGTTTTTTTAAGCTTATTTATTTTGAGAGAGAGAAAGCTTGAGCAAGCAGAGGAGGGGCAGAGAGATAGAAAGGGAGAGAGAGAGAGAGAGAGAGAGAGAGAGAGAGAGAGAGAGAGAGAGAGAGATGGGGCTCAAGCTCACAAACCATGAGATCATGACCTGAGCCGAAACCAAGAGTTGGAGATTTAACCAACTGAGACACCTAGACGCCCATTACCTTACATTCTTATACAATGCGATATTATAGGCTGGCCGTGTGCATTTTTGACCCAGATGCTAGAATAAGCCATTTTTTCCCAAATAATCCTTGCTCATTTTAGTAGGAAATTAAATCTGGAGACTACAGCTCAATATTAAACATCAGCTTCAATTTATGACTTATTTTATCCTAGGTCAGTTTAAGTACTTATGAATGAATGAGTCTTAAAACTATTATTATATTTTTCTTACACAGATTGCTTTCCTTTTAAATGATATAACCATTTAAACAAAAGAGTAGCCATTTAAACAAAAGGCAGACATATAACTCATGAGTAAACAAATGTTAATATTTCTTATTTGCTTTATATTCTATAGAGTGAGATATGTGCAAAAGTAACAATCATGAAGTTGATGTGAATCATATATAATAAAATAGGTATGGGTGTGTTTTATGTTTAAATGTAGATACATGGCATAATGAGATATGCATTTTTTGTCAACTTGTTTTTGTAGTCAACATGTTGTTTTTGTAGTCAACATGTTAATGCAAAGATATACTTTGATTACTGTATAGTGTTACATTGAATAAATAAACAGCTGGTTAATTATCTATTCTCTTACTAAGAGACTGTTAGGGTTGTGCTGTTTTTGTTCTTATTTACAGTACTGGAACTCGACATTCTACCCCATGACCCTTTGTGCTCCTGTAAAAAAATTTCCTCTTGAGAAAATATCTGCAAGTGAAATTGTCACTCTGAAAGACACATACATGTTCATTGTTCCTAAATATTAATGAATTTCCTTTTCAGATTGGCTTTACAGACTTACACATTTATCAGTATAAGTATTGCCATTTTCCCAAGCCCATATTGTTATTTGGAATGATAAGAGAGTATCTATGGAGTGTTAACATTTTAATTTACATTTTTCTGATTACCAGTAAAATTCTGCAGTTTTTCAGAAGTCTGTTTGGGTTTCTTTCTCATATTTATATTATTGGGCAGTATAGGACTAACCAGGTTTTCTTTTTCATTGCAAGTCAATTTTAGTAATCTATTTCTTTTAGAATATTGACTAGTTCATTTAAATTTTGAAGTTTATTTCCATAAATTAATTCCACTGGTTACATATGTTTATTTTGAAGTTTATTTCCATAAATTAATTCCACTGGTTACATACTATGGTTACATAGTTATATTCAGCCTTTCAATGTACACTTATTTGGCCTTTCCTATTTATTTTCTCCAAGGTTTATTGAAAAATAATTGACATACGACATTGTGTAAGTTTAAGGAGTCAAAGTGATTTGATACACATATATATTGCAAAATGACTACCACAAGAAAATTAGTTAACACATTCATCACATCAGGTAGTTATTTTTTTAAAGATTTTATTTTTAAGTAATCTCTATACCCTGCATAGGGCTCAAAGTCATAAACCCAAGATCAAGAGATGCATGCTGCACTGACTGAGCCATCCAGGCTCCCTGATAATGCCTTTTTTTTTTTTAATGATGAAGGCATTTAAGATTTACTCTCATAGCAGCCTTCAAGTATATAATAAAGTATTATTAGTGTAGTATAGTCACTAGTATATATTAGTATAGTATAGTCACTATGATGGTTATTAGATTCTCAGAATTTGTTCATCTTTCTAACTGGAAGTTTGTACCCTTGGACCAACATCCCATTTTCTCCACTGCTAGCCCTTACCAACCACCATTTTACTCTGTTTCTGAGTTTGGCTTTTTAGGTTACACATACAAGTGAGGTCATATAATATTTTCTTTCTTTTTCTGACTTATTTTGCTTAGCATAATCCCCTCAAGGTCCATCCATGTTGTTGCAAATGACAGAACCTCTCCCTCTCTCTCTTTTTTTTTAATGTTTATTTATTTTTGAGAGAGAAGGAGATAGAGCATGAGCAGGAGATTGGCAGAGAGAAAGAGAGACAGACAGACAGACAGACAGATAATCTAAAGCAGAGTCCAAGCTCTGAACTGTCAGCAAAGAACCCGACATGGGGCTTGAACCAACATACCATGAGATCATGACCTGAGCCAAAGTCAGATGCTCAACCAACTGAACCACCCAGGTGCCCCTAGAATTTCCCTTTTTATGTCTTAATATATCTCATTATATATATGCCACATTTTCTATATCCCTTCATCTTTGTGGACATTTAAGTTGTCTCTAAATCTTGGCTGATGTAAACATGGAAGTACAGGTATCTCTTAGAAATGAGTCATTTAGGGGCGCCTGTGTGGCTCAGTCAGTTAAGCGTCTGGTCTCAGCTCAGGTCATAATCTCACCATTTGTGGGTTCGAGCCCTGCATCGGGCTCTGTGCTGACAACTAGCTCAGAGCCTGGAGCCTGTTTCAGATTCTGTGTCTCCCTCTCTCTCTGACCCTGCCCTGCTCATGTTGTCTCTCTCTGTATCCCAAAAATAAATAAAAAACAGAAAAAATTTTTTAAAAAAGAAGTGAGTGATTTAATTTTCTTGAGATTGCAGAAATGGGATTGCTGGATCATATGTTAATTCTATTTTTAACATCTTGAGGAATATCCATTCTGTTTTCCATAGTGGCTGTACCAATTTATATTTCCTTCTACAGTGCACAATGGTTCCCTTTTTTCCACATCTTCAGCAACATGTATTATTTCTGGCCTTCTTGATAATAGACATCTAATAGGTGAGGTGATATCTCATTGTGGTTCTGATTTGAATTTCTGTGATGATTAGTGATGTTAATATGTTTTCATATATCTGTTGGCCGTTTGAATCTCTTTTTTGGAAAAATGCCTACTCAGGTCCTTTACCCATTTTTAATCAACTAAAACATTTTTTTCATAGCAGCAGGCACAACTTAAGCTTTTGTAGTTGTTGTTATTATTATTTTTTTATTTTTATTATTATTATTATTAGCAGTAGTAGTAGTAGTAGTAGTTGGGATTGAGTTGTAGGAGTTTTTTTTTTATATTAAACCTTTATTAGATACATGGTTTGCAAATATTTTCTCCCATTCCATAGATTGCTATGTCATTTTGTTGTGCAGAAGCCTTTTCTTTGATGTAGTTCGTCTTGTTGATTTTTGCTTTTGTTGCATGCACTTTTGGGTTCATATCCAAAAAAAATCATTGCTAAGACCATTGCCAAGGAACATCTTTCCTATGTTTTCTTCTAGGAGTTTTATAGTTTAGGGTTGGCCTTTTCTACTTTCTTGATCAGTTATTATAAAGTTTATAGAACTTTAGAGTTGCCACATACACACACAAAACAGAATGCCCCTCCCCCCAATACACACAGTGTTTTCTTCTAGGAGTTTTATGGTTTCAGGTTGGCCTTTTCTACTTTCTTGATCAGTTTTATAAAAGTTTATCAATATTATCTGTCTTTATAAAAATAGAAAGAATTATTTTATTTACATTGTTTCATTCAATTTTCGTAACAATTTTTTTTACTACTATTATTCCCAGAGACACTGGAGTTCAGAGAACTTTAGATTTGCCACATACACACACAAAAGAGAACCCTCCCCCCAATACACACAAAAAAACTAGGGAAAGCTTTACATCCTAACTCCAACCCAAGTGTTTTGACTTCAAACTTAGCTCTTTAGCCTGTTTACTAGTGATCAGAAACTGACACTCTTGTTTGTAAAGTTTTCAGGAAAATAAGTCAGTAGGTAGCAGAGAAATTCTATGTAGAGCATATCCAGGCACATTTCCACTTTCCAGCATGTTGACAAATGGACTTCCTAAGGATCAACCAAAATATATTTTTCCATAGCAGCAGGCATAACTTCAGCTTCTGTTGAAAGGACCTGGCTAGTCATCTGTAGCATCCATTCATCCAGATGGTCAGCACCATAACAATTTGGATGAAAATTAGTATATGCAGATGAGCTGTAGATGCTTCACAGCTTGACACTGCTGAAATGATCTTTAAAAAAATGTGCCGGAAAGCTCAGAGCTTTTCTTATTTTGAAATGGAGAAAGAAGCTGCCTTTTATATGTGGTTTTAATTCCGGTATGTAATTTTAATTATCACATTGTGTAATGTTTAAAGGACAATTGTTTTAAGCATATATAACTCACGATTTAGAGGAAAGGTATTCTACTTCAATCAGGCCGACTTGTCTAGTTTCTGTTAAAGTATAGTATAGTAACTATGCTTTGAAACATTAGACAGAAAAGAAACTTCCTTGAAGAAATCATCAAACCTTTAGTCCTTATTTGCTACCCAAAATATTTTTTAATTAAATATGATGAGTTTCTAATCTGCAAAAATAAGATACTTGCAGAACTTTCGTATATCTGTTGGTAGCTCAACATATTGTAATGTCTCCAAAAATATCTAGAATTGTTTAAAAGTAGTTTTCAGAGAAAAAAAAATTTTAACTCATTTTATTCTGTAGTTCAAGTGTTACATCTGTTGGGGATAAAATTAACTAAACTTGCAGTATTTTAAGCTCAAGATTGTTCATATTTATGTCCTTCAAGTTGAATTTAGAATTGTTAGGCAAAATATATACTATATATACCTGAGTCTGAAAAGGATTACCACCTATTTAAATTAGAACCATTAAGAAGGAGAAGGAGGGGGAGAGAGAGGGGGAGGGAGAGATTGGGAGGAAGAAGGAGAAAGCCTTGCTTGAAGTCATAAAGTTATAAATTCAGAATAAAATATAGTAAGGCTAAAAATGGAGAAACTTTTTGAGTTTTACAATATGAGAATGATAATCTATCTTTTAAATGCCATGCTGTAATGAAGACCAATTTGAAACTATAGAATGAAATAAAAATAAATAAAATCTATGCTTACTCACATTTTGAATACATATTATAGGAGTTCATAATGTCATTCTCAAATAATAAGTCAAATTTATACTTTTCCTTACATCAAAAAGCTGGTGCCCTTCCAATGCTGTACGGATAAGAACATAAAAGAAGTTTCTTTTTACTGTCCATACCCAGGGGAAAGAATAATAGAGAATGCCTTTTAGAACTTATAATATCAGTGGATAGAGATATTTTTCTCATTATATAATATATGTGATACATCCATAAAAATGATGGTAAAGAATAATGTTAATAGTCGGATAGGTAAGCTGTATACATTTATCTGAGGTATATGGAAATCTAACAGTTACTTTATGGAACTTCTGATATGGAAAACTATAGCTTGAGTTATAATCAACTGACCAATTAATAAACTTTAGGGGTATAGTCTTAGTCATTCATATATTTTTCAGACCCATTTAATCTATTATTTTCTCTTTTATTACTTTTGGGGTTAACACCATATTTCATCAAATCTGAGATGTTGTTTATGTATTTGTTATATTTATCTGGTTTAATCTATTGTTTAAGGTCTGTGATTTCTTATTTCTGTCTGGAAGATCTATCCTTTAATATAAGTGGGGTGTTAAAGTCTTCTACTATTGTTGCACAGCTTTTTATTTGTATCTTTAGGTATGTTAAATTTTGCTTTATATATTTATGTGTTTATACATTTATGAACTTTATATATATATTATGCTTCCATGCTGCGTGTTTAAATATTTACATCATTCCATCCTCTTGTTGGATTAACCCCCTTATCATTATGTAATGCCCTTCTTGTCTTTTATAGATTTTATTTTAAAAACATTTTTCTCAGGCGTAAGTATAGCTACCCCAGTTTTCTTCATCCTTCCATTTACATGGAGTATTCTTACCTTCCCCCCCCCCCACTGCCTTACACTGTTAGTCTGTGTATGTTCTTTAATCTGAAGTGAGTTTCTTTTTTTTTTAATGTTCTATTTACTTTTGAGAGACAGAGAGACAGAGCATGAGCAGGGAAGGGCAGAGAGAGAAGGAGAAACAGAATCTGAAGCAGGCTCCAGGCTCTGAGCTGTTAGAAAGAGCCCAACGTGAGGCTCAAACTCATGAACCATGAGATCATGACCTGAGCCAAAGTTGGCTGCTTAACTGACTGAGTCACCCAGGTGCCCCTGAAGTGAGTTTCTTTTCTTTTTTTTATCGCAACTATTTTATTTTATTTTTTGTAACTTTTTTCTGTTTATTTATTTATTTTTTTAACATATGCAATTATTTTCCATCATTTACACTACAGTAATTACAATGACACTCCAAACAGAAAAGCAAAGTAAAAAATCAAAACCCCAACTTCTATTTCATATAATTAGATTTACACAGAAATTAGAAGGTTATGTAACAACTAGTTAATCACCTAATTTCACAGCTATCTGAAGTGGCAATTGTTATATAGCAGCTTATCTATGATACATTCAAGATACATGATACAATTTATTACTTGCCCTTAAGCTAAAACTCAGCCTGCTTAATACCTTTCCTTAAATTCCACCTCTATACTACAATATATTTGAGGTCCATGTAAAAAAGTAGCTACCTTTTATATAGGAAATGGATGATTAAGTCTTTGGTGTTGTAAAAGCAATGAAGTAAGTTTTTTATAGGCAGCATATCGATGGGGCTTTTAAAAAATCCATTCAGCCATTCTGCGTCTTTTTATTGGAGAATTTAGTCCATTTATGTTTAAAGTAATTGTTGATAGGTATAGTCTTGTTGCCATTTAATTGTTTTCTGGCTGTTTTGTTGTTCCTTCTCTGTCTCTCTGTCTCTGTCTCTGTCTCTGTCTCTCTCTCTCTCTATGTCTCTCATGCTTTTTGCTATGAGACTTTGTTTTTCATTATCTTTTGTGTATATACTATAGATTTTTCCTTGGTGTTTGCCAATTTAATTATAACAACTTAGTTTTATAATGTTTTAAGTTGATAATAAGTTAAGTTTGAAAGCATTTTAAAGCTCTACAGTTTTCCTCTCACTCATACAACACATTTTGTTTTTGATGACACATTTTGCATCTTTTTATCTCATGTATCCCTTAACTACTTATAGTTACACTTATTTTTACCACTTTTAGTTTTTAGCATTCATACTACCTTTATGTGATGAATTCATTACCTTTACTATAAATTTACCTTTACAGTTAGATTTGTTCTTTCACATGTTTTCCTGTTACTAATTAGTGCCATTTATTTTCAGCTCGAAGAAGTAACTTTAACAGTTTTTATAAGGCTAGTTTAGTGTTCATGAACTCCTATAGTGTTTCCTTGTCTGAAAACTCTTTATCCCTCCTTCATTCTGAATAACTGTGGGATAGAGTTTTCTTGGATGGAAGTTTTTGTTTGTCTGTTTGTTTGGGTTTTTTTTTTTTTGTTTCAGCACTTTGAATATATGCCTAGAGAAAATCCCAACAGGACCCTGCCCCTCTAGCAGACTCTGTACAATTATCAGATGAACCTCCTTCAATATAGTCAGGCTACTTTTCAAACTGCTGCTTTTGCACTGGGCCAGGGGCAAGTGAGTCTGCAGATAGCCTGTCAGGAGTGTTTATAGTTCACCACAGCTCTTTGGGTATTGTGGACGCAAACTCCAATGGTTTTCAAGGTCAAATATTTTGGGAGCTTGTCTCTCTGGTGCAGGTCTTAAGAGTTGGGATGAAAAAAAAAAAGAGTTGGGATGCCTGATGTGTGGTACAAACCCTTTGCTCCCCAGGAAGGAGCTCCAAAGTTGTGAGATCCCTCCTGATTGTGGGTCGCTGCACCGGTGGTGGAGTTTTGGGTGAGACCACATCTTTGCTTCTCCTATCCACCTACTTTCCTTTGCTGATGTGACGAAGCTTTCATCTAGTTTTCAGATCTTTTCAAAAGGGGTCAATGTACAGCTGTAGATTGGGCTTATCCATAGGAGGAGATGAGTTTAGTATCTTCCTGTTTTACCATCTTGAACCTCCTCTTAAATGTCATTTTAAATTGTTATATCAAATTGTATACCTCTCGGGGGCAACTGGCTAGATCAGTTCGTAGAGTATGACTCTTGATGTCAGGGTCATGAGTTTGGGGTGTAGTTGGGAGTATCGTTTACTTAAAGAAAAAGATACTATCACCATAAACCAGCCCTACAATTAAAAACTCAAACATACTAATTTCAAAATCCATCCCTAGTCCCATATTATCTATACTGAGGCTAGGAGACAGAGTAAGAATAAAATAAAAGTGTATTTATAAAAAGTAATGCAAATAATTAAAAATTATATACCACTTGTAATAATTACAATTGCACAGTTCTTATAATATTGCTAACTTTTTTTAGCTATAGGCTTCTCCTTATTTCACTTGAATACTTTAAAATAGGTAGGTAGGTAGGTAGGTAGCTAGGTAGATAGATAGATAGATAGATAGATAGATAGATAGATAGATAATGGCAGAAACAGTCACAGCATAAAAACAAATTGAAATTTAGTAACTGTGGTTGATGTTTAACTCAAGTAATTTTTAAGAATAGTAGCTATTCTGGGCGCCTGGGTGGCTCAGTCGGTTGAGTGTCCGACTTCGGCTCAGGTCAGATCTCACGTTTGTGGGTTCGAGCCCCGCGTCAGGGTCTGTGCTGACAGCTAGCTCAGAGCCTGGAGCCTGCTTCAGAGTCTGTGTCTCCCTCTCTCTCTGCCCCTGTCTGCTCATGCTCTGTCTCTGTCTCAAAAATAAATAAAACATTTTTAAAAATTTAAGAATAGTAGCTATTCCTCTAATTTCTGGGAATGCTGTTAACGTATAGTCCATCAAAGAAATCTTCCTTATTCAAAATCAGGCATTCTCCTCTGGAAGTCTGCATCTAGTGGTTGATCATCACAGGATATATAAAGTCCTGGCACCATGACTCAAATGGGAATAACTACGAAGTCTTCTGTTATCAACAGAGTTCTCCATGGGGTTGGCTGAGGTCTTGTTTAGACTATATCACTGTTCAAATTCTCCCTGTGGTCAATCTTGCCTCCCCCGCTAGGTGCTTAATACCAGGAACATTCCCTAATAAATGTCCTGCTTCCAAATCTCTACTTAGGAGACTGTTCCTTAGGGAGCAGCTTGCCTGGACAGCAAGCTGATCTAAAATTTACAAATGAAGCACATGAAGGTTTTTCTTCATCCAAGGGTACAAAACTTACAAGGTGGGCATATTTTGTGATCATTGTCTGTATGTGGAGATAGAACCCAGGCATATTTCTCCAATTATTTAGTAATATTTGAGTGAGGCTGACCTGGCAGGTTGTGCTATTAGCAACACAAAGGACACTCTGGTTCAGTAAACTAGTGGACAGGGAGTGCTAAAAAATGAGCTCAGATTGATGATTTGAGAACCATATGGGTAATGAACTCAGGTTAAAAACACCAAGTGAAGACACTCAGGTTTTGTTTTATTCAGAAAGCCTGAAATCAGTGCCTTTATAGGCTAGATTGAACCCATTATTTTTTCTCAGGTTTTATTCTGAGGTGAAGATTATATGCAAAGGAATGTAGTTTTATCTCTCTAGAATTTTATTTGTGAAATTGTCCTCCCAATGATTGATGCGGGTCTGTGTGCAAATAAACTTTATTTGTAAATTGCATATTCTGTCGTTTTAAAAGACTTTTGTTAGCATAAATATTTTGAAAGCTGTATCCTGGCATGATAAAGCATTTCCTATGGAATCTACATTTCAGCCACTATTCTAGGTATTGGAAATTCAATGACGATAATGACAGCTCTGGCCCTCAAAGTATTCAAATGTATGGGGGTGGAGTTCATTTATTCTACCTACAGTGCAATATGTTAATGGTATATTCGAGAGATAACAAAAACACAATTCAATGTGATTACAAAAGATAATAATCTTAGTCCAGTGGGGTTTCTTATTACTCAGGGGATTATATTAGAACTGGATTTAAGGGGGAAAATAAGACTTTGCTGTGTAGAAGAAAGTCTATTTCAGTGGTAAGCAACCAAGGTTTAGTAAAAGCAGTATATAATCTTATGAAAGGATTTGTTCTAAAGGTTCTTGGGAGGAACTGAAAAGAATATAAGGAGTTTGGACTTTATTTTAAAGTCTACAGGGACCATCACAAGTTTTGTAAACAAGAGAGCATGATATGTAAATTTGTTTCAGGAAGATTGTAGACAGAAGAAGATGAGAATAGTAAAACTAGAGAGTGAAGACATAAATGTCAGAGACCTTTTAAAAGACTGGTTTTAGAGAGAATATTTGGTTTCTAACTAGGGAAGTAATTATGGAAGTAGGAAAATGCTTTTTTGAAAGGTATTCCAGGGATATATTTAGATGAACTAAGAGACTAATCCAACATAGTTTAAGAATGAGATGAGAAGACAAGGAGACTCAAGAGTGGCACTAAGACTTAGTCTTGCATTGGTGAAGAAGAAGTCTATGGGGATCATCACGGGCGTCTTGTGTGTACAGACAAATTTTAATGGAGATGCTGAGAAGTGACCAAAAGAGCAACTCTTCTTGAGAGGTCTTAATTTTCCAATGTGCTATCTCCTGTTCTATAAAATTAACTATACTTTTGTTTAATATTTTTGTAGATAGCAAATAACAAAGGAATCAAAGTTTAGTTGGATGGGTTTGCATGATACATATTGCTCTTGATGTTCTGGTAGAGTCAAGGATTATGAATACCAGTGTTCACATCTGTGGCACTAGCCTGGGCTTCAATGTCAGAGTGCCATAGAACTTAATATAAAATACCTCAGATTTTACTATTTTTATTTAAAATAGATGATTTTAGAATTCATACATTTTTATTATCTCTTACAGTCCTATTTTTCCTTATATTTAAAACTTTTGCTACATGAAGCAATAAAATTGAAACATAGGAAACTGAATTATTAACATAAAAACTTGCTTGACCAAGTCACCACTGATATCTAATATCCACACAACTTCAAATGAAAATCTTATGATTCTTTGGGGAAAATAGAGAACAAGTTCAAGAGACATAGCCATTAAAAGAGAAGTTCCAATTTTGTAAGTGCAAGGGAGAAAAAAACATCAAACTATGAGTTGAAAAAAGTTCTTAGAGACCTCTAGAAAGCTTGAAGCCAATTTAATTAATGCAACCAACCTACTTTCCTTTGTATGCTCTCAAAAATATCTGTAATCTGAAGATCAGTTTTCTAAAGTTTATGGAATTCTGCAGTATACATTTTTAAACCTAAATAAATTTATATTTTCCATGGAATTAACCTTAGTGCCACACCTTTAAGTGAAGTCGGCTGTTAATTATCCTGTTATAGATTATTATATAAATAAATCATGACCTCATTAGCAAGAAACATACGTGGCCATGTAACAAAGCAATACAACCTAATTTAATAGAAACTATTTAATAGAAATATAAAGACAAATATTTGAAATTATCTTTTGGATTTTGGAATCCTATAAAGAAAGAATTGTATTAGCAAAACTTCCAGGTCACATATCATGAAATTCTGGACAGACTAGATCATTGATGCGCTGCAGGAGTCCTTGCATACATGACTGGTGGCTGTTCAAAGGCTCTTTCTAGAGCAGTTTCGGGGTTAACACGTTAGGACTCCATTACAGATACAAATGAATTTATTTTAGTAAGATACCATTCTCCTTATCCTATAGAGTATTATTTCAGCAGGCAAGACATAGAACATGTACAAACAAAAAAGACAGAAAGACAAGGTATGTGGGGGATAGCGTGGGATGGAGAGACAAGGAGAGTTGTTTTTTTGGTGGATAACAGAAGTAGATTTATGACATGTATATACAGTAAGTTATAAACTGTCTTAATCATGATTCCTTCTTGTAACAGACATAAATAGTTTATATATTTAAACTGATATTAAGAAAATTATTTTAGGTTAATTATGTAGTTACTGATTAAACTCTGAAGGTTTCTTTGTTAATAAGATATTAATCAGAAAACATGATGATTTCTCTTAGAGAAAAATAGTTATTTTTCCAAGAATTAATTGAGCAACATATTACTGGTTTAATGTCTTTAATTTTTCTTCCTATTAAGTAGATATAATATTGAATGTAAATATCTGTTTCGGTAAATTTAAATAATTTAATATTCATGCACCAATATATATTTATATTTAACAAATTTCTCAAAGATAAGTCCACGCTGGTGTTTGGAGAAGAATTTTTAATAAGATTATTGTACAAGTGCTAACAATAATTATTGATAGTTATTAATTCAGGTAAAAGAATTTTTGACCACCGATACTGGTATTCTATTAAAATAGCTTCTGAGATGATGATGATGACAGCTTTGTAGTAGAGGCTAAAGTCTGGGATTGTGATGCCTCCTGTTTTGGTTTTCTTCTTCAATATAACTTTGGCTAATCGGGGTCTTTTGTGGTTCCATACGAATTTGAGGATCATTTGTTCTAGCTTTGAGAAGA
>NC_043707.1:84036443-84039343 GCF_006229205.1 Suricata suricatta
GTTTTCCATGTAGAGTATCATGTCATCTGCAAAAAGTGAAAGTTTGACTTCTTCTTTGCCAATTCTGATGCCTTTTATTTCTTTTTGTTGTCTGATTGCTGATGCTAGGACTTCATGCACTATGTTAAACATACCTGTCGTGTTCCTGATCTCAGGGGGAAAGCTCTCAGTTTTTCCCCATTGAGGATGATATTAGCTGTGGATTTTTCATAAACTGCTCTTATAATGTTTAGGTAAGTTCCTTCTATTCCGACTTTCTCAAGGGTTTTTATTAAGAAAGGGTGCTGTATTTTGTCAAATGCTTTTACTGCATCTATCTACAGGATCATATGGTTTTTATCCTTTCTTTTGTTAATGTGATGGATCACATTGATGGGTTTGTGGATATTGAGCCAGCCCTGTAACCCAGGAATGAATCCCACTTGATCATGATGGATAATTCTTTTTATATGCTGTTGAATTCAATTTGCTAATATCATGTTGAGTATTTTTGCATCTGTATTCATTAAGGATATTGGTCTGCAATTCTCTTTTTTGGCTGGATCTCTGTCTGGTTTAGGTATCAAGGTGATACTGGCTTCATAGAATGAGTTTGGAAGCTTTCCTTCTATTTCTATTTTTTGGAATAGTTTGAGAAGAATGGATATGAGCTCTGCATTAAATGTCTGGTAGAATTCCCCTGGGAAGCCATCTGGCCCTGGGCTCTTATTTGTTGGGAGATGTTTGATAACGGATTCAATTTCTTCACTGGTTATTGGTCTATTCATGCTTTCTATCTCTTCCGGTTTGAATTTTGGTAGTGCATGTGTATTTAGGAATTTGTCCATTTCTTCTGTGTTGTCGAGTTTGTTGGCATATAGTTTTTCATAGTAACCTCTGATGATTGCTTGTATTTCTAAGGGATTGATTGTAACAGATCCTTTTTCATTTATGATTTTGTCTATATGGGTGCTCTCTCTTTTCTTTCTGAGGAGGCTGGCTAGAGGTTTATCGATTTTCTTTATTTTTTCAAAGAACCAACTCTTGGTTTCATTGATCTGCTCGACTGTCCTTTTGGATTCTATATTGTTTATTTCTGCCCTGATCTTTATTATTTCTTTTCATCTGCTGGGTTTGGGGTGCTCTTGCTGCTTCCCTTCTAGTTCCAGTAGGTGCTCTGTTAAGTTTTGTATTTTTGCTTTTTCTAGTTTGCTGAGATTGGCCTGGATTGCAATGTACCTTCCTCTTAGGACTGCCTTGGCTGCATCCCAGAGATTTTCTATTGTTGTATTTCCGTTTTCGTTGGTTTCCCTGTGTTTTTTAATTTCTTCTCTAGTTGTCTGGTTAAAGCAATCATTCTTTAATAGGGTGGTTTTTAACCTCCAGTTTTTTGGAGGTTTTCCAGACTTTTTCCTGTGATTAATTTCAAGTTTCATAGCATTGTGATCTGAAAGTGTGCATGGTATGATCTCTATTTGTTTATACTTATGGAGGGCTGCTTTATGCACTAGTATGTGGTCTATCTTGGAGAATGTGCCATGTGCACTCGAAAAGAAGGTGAATTTCCTATCTTTAGGATGCAGAGTTCTAAATATATCTGTCAGTTCCATATGTTCCAATGTGTCCTTCAGGTCCATTGTTTCCTTAGTGATTTTCTGTCTGGTTGATCTATCCATTGCTGTCAGTGGAGTACTAAAATCTCCTGCAATTAGCACATTTTTGTGAATATGATTGTTTCCTTCTGTGATTAATTGTTTTATGTATTTGGGTGCTCCCAAATTTGGCTCATAGATATTTTTAATTGTTAGCTCTTCCTGATGGAGAGATCCTGTAATTATTATATAATGTCCTTCTTCATCTCTTGTTACTGCCTTTACTTTAAAGTCCAGTTTGTTTGATATAAGTATGGCTAGTCCAGCTTTCTTTTGGCTTCCAGTAGCATGATAGATATTTCTCCATCCCTTTACTTTCAACCTGAAGGTGTCTTCTGGTCGAAAATGAGTCTCCTGTAGACAGCAAATAGATGGGTTTTGTTTTTTGATCCATTCTGCTACCCTGTGTCATTTGGTTGGAGCATTCAGTCCATTTACATTCCATGTTATTATCGAAAAATGTGGGCTTAGAGTCATTGGGTTCTCCCTAGAATTCATGTTTATAGTGGTGTCTCTGGCACCTTGTATTCTTTCCAATCTTTCCCTTATAGAGTCCCTCTTAGAATTTCCTGTAGGGCTGGTTTGGTGGTCATGAATTCTCTCAGTTTTTGTTTATTTGGTTAACACTTTTATCCTTCTATTCTGAATGACAGGCTTGCTGGATAAAGGATTCTTTTTTCTGCTCATCACATTGAGGATTTCCTGCCATTCCTTCCTGGCCTGCTAAGTTTCATTAGATAGGTCTGTAATCACTCTGATAGGTTTCCCTTTGTATGTGAGGGCCCTTTTCTCCCTAGCTGCTTTCAGAATTCTCTCTTTATATATATATATATATATTTTGCCAGTTTCACTATGATACGTCGTGCTGAAGGCCAATTCAAATTACGTCTTAAGGGGGTTCTTTGTGCCTCTTGAATTTGAATGTCTATTTCTTTTCCCAGGTGTGGGAAATTCTCAGTTATAATTTGGTCAAGTATCCCTTCAGGCCCTTTCTCTCTGTCTTCTTCTTCAGGCATTCCTATGAGCCAGATGTTGTTCCTTTTGATTGTATCACTCAGATCTCGAATTCTCCTTTCCTGCTCCTGGATTAATTTCTCTCTCTTTTTTTCAGCTTCCTCTTTATTTTCAGCTTCCTCTTTTGCTATAACTATATCTTCTAATTCACCTATTCTTCTCTCTGCCTCATCAGTCCTTGAGGTGGCTGCCTCCAGTTTGTTATTCACCTCATCTATAGCCTTTTTTAATTCATCACACCTATTTTCAAGGTGC
>NC_043707.1:84039443-84052924 GCF_006229205.1 Suricata suricatta
GTCTCAGTTGATTCTTTGATGTTTTTCTCAACCCCAGCGATTAATTTTATGACAAGTTTTTTAAATTCTTGATCCGGTATGTTGTCTAGATCTGCCTTGAGCGGTTCTGTGGCTGTGACTTCCTCCTGGAAGTTCTTCAGGGGAGAGTTTCTTCGTTTTGTCATTTTTGCTAGTTTTCTGTCTCTTGTCACCTTTATTTTTTTTTAATTTTTTAACATTTTTAATTTATTTTTGATACAGAGAGAGACAGAGCATGAGAGGGGGAGGGGCAGAGAGAGAAGGAGACACAGAACTGGAAGCAGGCTCCAGGCTCTGAGCTAGCTGTCAGCACAGAGCCCAACACGGGGCTCGAACCCACGAATGTCAGATCATGACCCGAGCCGAAGTCGGAGGCCCAACCGACTGAGCCACCCAGGCGCCCCTCTTGTCACCTTTAGAAAGCTCATTGTGTGCTGTGCACCTGTTAATATTTCTCTGTTAACAGAGGCTTATTGACTGTCCATGGCCTGTCGTTTCAGGAAATATTCTCTTAATGGTGTCTCTAGGTTCCTCTTGTTGTGCCTGTGAGTATTTTATTTCCCTACTCAGCAATATTTGGGACTTGCCATCATGCACACTTTGGCTTGTTTCTTGGTATAGTCCTAAGAAGGAAAACAGATAGACAAACACAGAGGGAACAGAAGCACACAGACACACAGACAAATCAAACAAAGAAACACATTAAAAGGGGGAAAGAAAAGAAAGAAAATGGAAAGGAAAGAGACAAAAAGAAGAGAAGAAGAGAAACGAAAAAGAAAAAAAATTAAAAGGGGGTTGGAGACAACAAAAGACAGTGGACAGTCTAAAAGTATATGACCAGTTGAGGGGAGAGGTAAGGATGGGATACAGGATAATATATCTGGATTGCAAGAAGGTGAAAAAAAAAAGAGGGAGAAAGGAGAAAGGAAAATAAGGAGTAAGAATTTAGAAGAATTAAGTACAAAAAGATAAAAATAGAAAAAAATAAATAAAAGGGGATTGGAGACAACAAAGGACAGTAGACAGTCTAAAAGTATATGACCAGTTGAGGGGAGAGGTAAGGATGAGATACAGGAGAATATATCTGGACTGCAAGAAGGTGAAAAAGAAAGGGAGAAAGGAGAAAGGAAAATAAGGAGTAAAAATTTAAAAGAATTAAGTAAAAAAAAAAGGTAATAATAACAAAGAAATAAGTATGAAAAAAGTGAAGAAAAAAAATTTTTTTAAGGAAAAAAAAAAACAACAGCAGCTTCCCCTCATGGATAGGCGTGGTTTGGTGTGGAGGCTGCTCTCAGAGGCTCCGCCTTGGTGTCTGCAGAGATTATAATGGCAGCATACCAAGCTCCGCTGAACTATGCACTGTAGGCCACTCTAATGAGTCTGATCTCCTTGGGCCTCAGTTGAGCAGAGTTGTATTTTCCAGCCCAGCCTCGGTTCAAAGTTCCAGTCCATGCACGTTTATGCTACCACAGATGTATTTGCTTTGGTGGCTGGCTTCTTAGGGGGAGGAATTAGTTCGTCTAGGCTCAGGCAGGGATTTTAGCTGCCCCTGCCTGAGGCGAAATGAGCAGCAGGAGGTGAAGTGCGCACCTTCACAGACCCTACTGCCAAGTCCCCACCCCCAGCCGGGATCGCAATCTCAATGGGGAAAAAAAAAAAGAGTCTCTCTAGGCTTCGGATAGCTGTCACTCACGGTGCTGTGCGCTGCTGGAAATGAGCTGGAAGCTCCTGCAGCCTAAGCGTGCGCCCAGGCCTCCACTGCCGCTGACTCCCTGCGGGGGATCCCGTAGGTGTGGGCCCTATTTTTTCCCTGTGGGCACCCGGGATTCGGGATTTGTGAGGCCAATGCAGGAGGCGAGATGCACCCTGGAAATGAGGTGCGTGGTCCTGCTCCCAAAACCGAGGTCGAAGTGTGCGCCCCTGGCGCAGCCACCACCCGGGGCCACCGCTGTGGCCGCCTCGCCATGCCGCAGCTGTGGCCGCGCTGATTACCCACTGAGATGGCTTAGGGCTGGAAGCTGTTCTTTCCCTTGCGCCACCCGGGTTCAGGATTCCAGCTACCCAGCAGTTATCTATGGAGTGAGTTTCTCTCTCCTATTGCGGCCAAGCGTTCCTTACCTCTTCCCCAGAGACAGTACCACGAGCATGTTCAGTCATTCTGTCCCTTCCCTTTGTCTCTTGGGCTCCGCTTGCATTTGCCCCATGTTGGGCTGGGGCTCCTGCCTCCCCTGCCCGTCTCGGGCTGGCCCGTTTTCAGATCTCCTCAGTTCGCACTCACTCACTCAGATATCCTTGAGGTTCTCTTCTTTCTGGAGTCCGTATTTTCTCCTTCCGCTCTTGAAGATGAGAGTACTGTCCTTCTCAGTTTGATAGATGGGGCAGACGGAGTTTACAGAGCTCCCTTCCTCTCCGCCATCTTGGCTTCTCCCCTCCATTAAATACTTTTTAATGAATATGATCTTCAGCAACAAGAGGTATCATACCCAGTTCAACTAAATTTAAAAATAGACAACAGCTGTTTATTCCTATGTGTTAAGTGGAATAAATCTGGTAAAGACTTTAATTCAAATGACACATTTTAAGGAGAGGTTTTTTTTGTGTGTGTGTTTTTGTTTTTGTTTTCCAGAATGTCATGTCTATTCAAATCCACAAACCTGATATTATTATGCATCACTGACTTTGTTTCTTGTCATGGTGGACAACAAAATTGACAAACTAGAGCATAGATTAGGAAAATCAGCCAGTGTAAAACTGTAGTTCAGGCAGGATTTAGAGCAAGTAAATTGTGAATTATTGCACCTTATCTTCAAAGTTGCATAAATTGAGTAAGTTGTACTTTCTAAAATTGGAGTAGACATCTCGTCAATTTTTTTTTGTAGTAAGAAATGGTTACAGTGTTAAAATACACATTTTATCTTCTGTTTGGTGCTTGAGGTATGACAAGATGAATCTCATCTTTACATAAAATCAAAATGCATTTCACACTGTGAACTTTTTACAAGCCAGTTTGAGCAGAACACTCATTAAGAGTAATGGAAATTGAACATATACAGACACTGTTACACCACAACAAAATTTAAATCTCTAAAGTATAAGATATTACCAAGCATGAAATATTCATGAGTTGAGTTGGGATCTTAAAATTAAAAGGTATATAATTTGGTTTACAAATCAGATCGATCTTTCCCATGTTTGCAGAACTTGCTATTTTGTCACCAAATGCTGCTACAAGTAGGCAGGTAGCTCTTCACTGCTTTAACCAGGTACCATACACTTAGCACAAAATCAGTGTAAGATAAATGAGTGCATGTGTGACCATCCTGGGCATTCACGGCAAAAATTCGAACGGGTCCTGGGAGACCTACAGTGTATCTTCTGCTCTGGAAATGTTTCACTAGCATTTTACCTCATTTTAAAATTTATTTCTCAAACCTTCTCTCTCATACCTACTGTTTTTTAACTGAGAAATTTATATATGAGTTGGTCAAGGTCTTAGTCAACTAGGGCTGCCATAACCAAACGTTGTGGATTGCATGGCTTAAGTGACAGAAAGTTATTTTCTCACAGTTAGGGAGGCTAGAAGCCTAAGATCAAGGTTCTAGCGTAGTTGATTCTCCCGAAGCCTCTCCTTGGCTTGCAAATGGCGGTCTTCTCCCTGCGTCCTCCCATGGCCCTTCTTCTATGCAGGTGCATCCCTGCTACCTCTTTCTACTTTTAAAGCCACTAGTCCTAGTGGGTTAAAGCCCCACTCTCACAACCTCATTTTACCTTACTAACCTTTTTAAAGGCCCTGCCTGGAAACACAGTCACGTTGAGGGGATAGAACTTCAACCTGTGAATTTTGAAGAGAAACAATTCAGTGTGTAACAGTCAATCATTATATATTCTTTCTCTTGTTACTCTGAAAGTTAAGATTTGGCTTCTGTTGTAGCCTGTATGGGTATTAGACTGATTATGTGTATTTATATCTTATTTTACAGTTATTTTCTGCTATAAAATATTTACATTGAAATGGATATTAATAAGGAGGTGTAGTGTAGTGGCTAAACCTATAGACCCGGGCCATGGACGCCTGGATGTGTATCCCAGCTCTCCCAGACTGAGAGACCTTGGGGAAAGTTACTTATCATCCTATGACTAAGACTTTTTATGTGTAAAAATAATATAAATGCTTTAAAAGCAATTCACAAGGTATTAGAATAACTCCTAAGTAAATGCCTTAGAAGTTTTAGCAACTTTTTTTTTTTGAGACAGAGACAGAGAGAGAGAGAGAGAGAGAATGAGAAAGAGAGAGAGGGAGAGAGAGAATCTTAAATGGGCTCTGTAGTGCAGAGTCCTAGGCGGGCCTCTATCTGAGCCACCCAGGCACCCCAAGTTTTATAATTAAGGATATTTTTTCTATATATTATGAATATTTTAAGGAATACTCTTTTTTTCAAGAAGTTTATTTAATTTGAGAGAGAGCACATGTGCATGCACACATGCACATGGGGGAGGGACAAAGAGACAGGGAGGGAGGGAGAGAGAGGGGGGGGGAATCCCAAGCAGGTTCCACACTGTCAGCACAGAGCCCGCTGCAGGCTATTAACTCACAAACCAAACTCTAAGATCATGACCTAAGCTGAAACCAAGAGTCAGATACTTAACCAACTGAGGCATCCAGGCATCCCAGAAATATTCTGTTTTTGAAAGCAATTTTTGAAGGCAATTCTAAAAATGTTTCTAATTGCAGGTTGGTGGAGTGTATGGACTCTGGTATTAGATTGCCTGGTTTGTATTGTGGCCCTATCACTTCCTAACTTGAGGACCTCTGGGAAGTCACTGGACCTCTCTAAGCCTACTTTTGCTTATGGGAAAATGACAATTAAAAGTAACATTTCAGGAGCACCTGGGTGCTTCAGTTGGTTGAACGTTTTACTTTAGCTTAGTTCGTGATGTTGTGGTCTGTGAGTTGGATCCCCAAGTTCAGGCTCACTTCTGTCAGCACAGCGCTTCAGATCCTTCCCCCTATCCCTCCACCCCTCCCCCACTAGGCTCTATCTCTCAAAAATAAATAAAATATTAAAAAACATAGCACTTCATAAAGGTGTTAGGAAATTAAATGCAGTAACATAGAAAAAGTACTTAGAGCCTTGCTTGGCACAAAATAAGAAATATTACTCTTGTGACTTTTCACTTACATAAATATGAATAAAATTGTGAACACCCTTTAACTGTTTACTAAATGGCTGCTTCAACTTTTTATTTTTTAATTCACCCAAACCTGAAAAGTAGCCCATACCCACTGCCATCCCTGTGATTTGATTTTCCTTCTAATTCTAGGGGCAGTCTGAGTAGGCAAAAAAAGGTGCTCAGCTCCCAAAGCAGTCTCTGCAGAGTGATTTTATTTGTCTATCCATTTAAGTTTGGATAAATAATGAGCAGTGCCAGTGTTTCATATTTAAATCTGTGGGAAAGAAATGGTTAAATAGCTACTTTGATAAAACAAATCTAAGTTATACCATTTAGGGCCATTGTCTAAATGTAGAATGCCTCAAAGGAAAGATCTCCATTAAAGTGTAAGATTTTAAGGTGGAACTGGATGGTTTAATTGCAGGTCAGTATTTAAGGTGGAATTGGATGATTTGATGGCAAGTCAGTAGGCTTGCTGGATTCCTTATATTTATGCCTCTTCTTCAACCCAGAAGTTACACACACTTGTCATTTATCCTTAGAAAGTAATAGGACAAGCATACAAAATGTAAATGTGAAAGTATCCTGTAAAAATTGAAAAAGTAGTTTACAGCCTTGTATGATTACACTTCCTTGTATGCTTGTTTTCACTGTGTATATTTATAAAACATATATAGATGAATATATATCTACACATATCTATATCAAAATAACAGTGGTTATCTTGGGATGCTTGGAATTTGTTTCCCTCAAGATGTTTGGTATTTGAAATTCAATCTACAGTTAGTTATGCAGTTTATCATCATCATCACATGACATAATAAAATAGGACCTGGAGTTGGCAGTAATTTATAATTTAGATGACACAAGTAATAGTCATGACCCCAGGCCAAGAGATGTGCACTCTGTTTCTTACTTCCCTCATTTATCAAAAGAAAACTAGAAAACAGACTTCTATCTCACAAGGAGTATGGGAATAAGCAAGATGAAAAATACAGAAATGCTTTGCAATGTTGAAAGAACAATTTAAATGTCAGATATTAGGGTTAGTGGCAGTAAAAAATAATAATAATGTTGATTCTCATCCCAGATGATTAAAGGATACAGTGTACATTTTGCTTTTTTTGTATAGCATATTCTTTGGACACGCCAATCCCATTAAAAGCCCATTCTGTGCAGAAATTTAAACTAAATGCATCATAAATTGACAAGAATGACTGTATTTGGACACTGCTGATGAAAGAAGGAGGCCCGCATAATGGAAGCCGTGGTGCTCTGGGCCTCTGTTCTCTAGTTTGATCCCAGCTGGCCGAACCACAGGAGCTTTTGCACTGACACTATCAACATATTGCTTGTTCAGTCAGAGTTTATCTTGCTTCAGTTATTGGGGCTCTAACAAAGCTGCGGAGGTAAAGGAGCCTCAGCTCCTCTACATGCCTGGAGAGAGGATTAGACGGTTTCTTTTCTTTAGGTAACTGCCTGGTTTCTGTATTTGGAGGGCTTATTTTTAATAACTGAAGAGAAAAGGCGAAGTGATAATTTTTTTTTTTTCTGAGAGACTGGAAAGGCACTACGATTTGTGATAAAGGCTGCTTCCTTCTATGAAATACAAGATGCGGACTTAATTACCCATCACTTCTGTGCATTCAACTTAAAACCCCATTCTCTTGGCAAGCATAATGTTGAGAAAAACAAATGCTAGAAGGAAGGAATTTTTTCCTTCCTTCCTTCCATCCTTCCTTTCATTCTTTCTTTCTTTCTTTCTTTCTTTCTTTCTTTCTTTCTTTCTTTCTTTCTTTCTTTCTTCTTTCACCTTTTAGATATTTCTTTTTTGCTTCCATATAGGAAAATTTACAAAATGCACCTTTTGAATTGTTTCTTAAGCTGAAATTTAGTCTGTAACACAATCTTATCACTGGGCATTATTTTATGGGATGGTAGCTGTCAAAAAACTACATTAAATCTAACCCATGGCAGACTGCATCTTAGAGAGAGTCTGTGAGTATAATCTTAGGAGCGTGTCACCAATGTAACCGATTCTGAAATGTTGGCTTTGTAACTGTTTACTGCCTTGGAGGCTAGCAAGTCATGACTCAATTTGTGCACATAGGTACATGATGGGTTACTCCCTGGACAGCATATGAGATAGTTTTATAAGTAGATGAAATATTTAATGTACATATTTAAATCTGTGTAGGTATAAAAGAAACCATGCCCTAGATTCATAGTGTGCTAGAAATAAAAGTGGCTTTAGAGTATCTGGAGACTTAGGGGCACCTGGGATTCTCAGTTGGTTAAGTGCCGGACTTCTGCTCAGGTCGTGATCTCACAGTTAGTGGGTTAGAGCCCCAAGTTTCTGTGATCTCAGTGCAGAGCCGGCTCTGGATTCTCTGTCTCCCTCTCTCTCTGCCCCTCCCTCACAAGCATGCTCTCCTTATCTCTCTCTCTCTCTCAAATAAATAATAAAACATTAAAAAAAAGAATATGTGAGACTTAGGTTTAGGTTCAGATTCTCGCTGCCATTAACCAGGAATGACCTGGGACAAGGAGGTTAAATAACATGAGTCCCAGAATCCATATATTATCCAGTAGGAAATTTTAGAAGACTAGAGAATATATGTGTAAAATATATTAGATCATTGGGATAATAGATTATCCAGGGAGAATATTTAGCTTCAAAACTTATCATGTAAATGATTTTTACTGATCTAGGTTCATGAGTATTTTGGGACTGAACAGAGCTTATTTGTTTCAAAAGAGATACTATATGTTGATGTACTATATATTTCCCAAAATAAATGTATCTTTAAAAGTACAACATAAAGAAAGAATGTCCTTTTTTGCCTTTCCTCTCTCTTTTTAGTACCATTGATTCATAGTATTCTACTCAGCTTATATATTAATGTGTGTCCTTCTGACAGAGAAAGAAAGATGGAACTAGTGATAAATTTTCTCTGAAAATGGCTACCCATTTTTAAATTGGTTAATGAGATTCTCTGGGCAGATCCTGATTTCCTCTTCAATGCAGGCTATCTTGGTAAAACATAACCACTTGAGGTTTGACAGGCAGAGACTACCATGGTCTGCTCAGTTGACAAGTTAGCTCCTGTCCCAGGTGATGGAGAAGCAGTCTGTGCTCACTTTAGATCAGAAAGCAATTTGCCAGCAAGGGACTACTGAGACATGTGCAGCACGTGCCCACCCTCCCTGACACCGGGAGAAAAAGACTAAAAGAAGTAACACATGTCTGTTGGGAGTTCGTCAGTCTAGTCACTAGGCAAAATATGTGTGTCCCCAAAGTCCTTTGTAACCACTTTATTTCATGCTCTACTTATATTTATTGAACTCATTCTGCATCTGCACACTATTGTAGAAGCTAGGAATTTAAAGATGAATAAAGAGAGCCTTTTTCCTTTCCGAAGAAGAGGCATAAATACCCGTAGTACAAGATAGGGTACCTATAAATATTACTAATATTGGATATGGTAGGTGCTGTCATAGAAGTATATAGTAAATATTATGGTAGCACAGAATAGGGAATAATTATTATGCCTGGAGGATTCTAGAAAGCTTCAAAGAAGGAGTGATATTGGAAACTGGGTTTTCCAAATTAATACAGAGGACTGGAAATTGGAAAAAATTTTGCAAATGGAAGAATAAAGGCTAAAAGAATTTATAATTCTTCAGAAAACCCTTATATGAAGATAGTAATCATATTTTGTTTAGAGTTTTAGTTCAAGCAGATAAAGCTGGGACCTGTTTGGGAAAGATCTTGAATGATGTGCTAAATAGCTTGGACTTTATTCCCAAAGTAATGAAATGCTAGCTATTTGGAAATTATCGTTAGGGAAAGGTAAGGATAACGTCATGTTGCTGAAAATTACCTTCAGTAGAAATGTGGGGAGTAGCCTGCAGTTGAGGATTGGTCTAGGAGGAGACTATAGGCAGAGTCCATTATGAGAATCTGGAAGTAATCTTAAAAAAGAACACAAGAGGATAGACATTACTCACAGTTCAGTGACAAAGTGGTGCAGCTCCTGCTTCATATAACATGATTTCATTGACTGAATTAATCTCTACCAGGCAGGAAAATTTACATCAATAATATAAACAATTTTATGTAAGTTTCTTGGATGAGGCTGAAATTTCTGTGCAAGGCTTTTATGAAAATTATGTTTTTTAAATTTATTCTCCCACCCTTCTTATTCTAGCTCAGTGTTGGTGGGTGTGTAAAAGTCTGCTGATTCAATCTTGTATTCAGTTCGCATTCAGTGAATCTTATGGATCGTCTTTAGTGTTAGAATTCATGCTAAGTGTAGGAGGTTGAATTCGACACAACCTCTGCCTATTGGCATTTCTCCCTTATGTGACCACAAAAAAATGTGTTATATGTCATAAAGCAGCATAATGATTCTACGTTTCACAATTCTATATGTAGTATTTTGGGGGAACATTCCCACTGAACATCCAAAGTAAATCCATTTTAAAATATAATTTTGGGATTCAATGTCTCCATTTCATTTTGAGGGAACAATCACATACTCTTACTAATGAAATGGATGACACTGTGCTAAACCATCAGTACAGTGAAAGGGTAGTCAAATTATTGTGTTTCTATATTTTAAATAATTCTGGACCACAGAAAACAGCTTTTTACCTCTGTAGTTCAATCTGTAAATGTATGATGTTTATTTTCTTTATTTTTCCTTTTTTTTTTGACACAAATCCTTTTTACAAGATGAAACTTGAGTGCCCACAATAGTTACTAAACATTTTATTAGGCATAAGGAAGTAACTATGTTTTGGTTTTATCCCAGAGTGAGGAAATTTAGAAATGACCATTTATTTCTTATTTTGAGACTGGGTATATTTATCCCAACAAAACCTTGCTCAGAGGAAGTATAGTTTGGTAGTAGGCGAACATTTGAAAATGTGCTGTGGAAAACACTGGGATAAGTTTCAATAGTTCTATTTCTGAGGAAAAAAACCCACAAATTTTCCATTAAACAGCTATTTGTACAGTAAATTATTTTTTTTTAATCTAGTTTTGTCAAAACGACCCTACTTAAGGGCCATGAGTGTGGAGAGGGAGAAGAGAATATAATGGAAGCCCCTAATGTATGTGTCTTTGTTAATTACATGGAAACTTTTGGAACTTGAATAATGTTCATTGTTGATGTCCATCTCCTGCTGAGTGCTGTTCCAATTGAATGTCACAGAATTTTATTTACCTTCACTTTTATAAGAGTGTTCTGTTGTCCTGGAGCTTATTGTATTAACTCCTCCTCTAAACAAGGGCAGAGATGCAAATAAAGAGGTTATTAAAATTGGCTGTAAAGACATAGATCTTTCATTAAAAGTTTCTAGACAAGCAGAAACCATAAGCTTAACTCAAGGAGATTAACATGGTTAGGTTAGAGGCTAATTGTGTTTTGCATCTGAAATGTAATAAAAGTTTGTACCCTTCAGGGGAAAATACAGCTAAGGTTCATCAATTTTTACCATCTTTAATTCTGCAAACCCTGGAAAACTAATTCAGAGCAATAGTACGGCTAGTTAAGATGATAAATCTCTAATTAAACATGGAGCTATCTTCTTAAATGAATAATCTGTATCTAGATCTCAGTGTGTCTCAGCATATTTAACTGTCTGTATGTGGGAGAAAAATCAAAGTAGGTTCATAATTTTCAAGGTAGAGAGCTTGAGTTATTTTGGAAATGCTATTGACATGAGTGTAAATTATTAATATCATAATTTCCTAAAAGCAATTTTTGTCACTTCATGAATATGAACTTTATGAAAATTTTATTATAATTTTTCCAGCCAATTACTTTGTCATAGGACTACAAGATGGATTCTTTTAAAGTCTGAGTTTCAGTCTAAGTCATGTTAAAATCTGAAATAGTTCAGAGGCTGTTATGGAAGGGACACTGGTCATATGTGTGAAACAAAGATTACAAGTCAAGCAGGAATGTTTTGTTTTCCAAATGCGATTTTTACTGTTTATTTTATGTTTACAAAACAGTGACTAGTAAAAGTCTGAGTTAAGATTTAGCATACAGGGTTTATAAATGTATTAGAAGTATTTGATTATATAACTATTTTAACATGTTTGCTGAATGAATATTCATGGATAGTTCAATCTGCAGTAGACTGGAGCTGAGAATTCTGCCCAATAAATGAACAAAACCAACCAAAAGGTAGGAAATTACTGTTTCACTTTGTCACACACACACACACACACTATTCAGACTATTATTATTAGTATATTATTACTAAAAAAAAGTAGGCAAAGTGATCTATTGCTTATAGTTGTATATTGGATAGATAAGTCAAAAATGCTTAAAAAAGAAATAATTTTAACCTTTAAACAATTATAAGGTGAAGTGAGTAAATCAGATATTATTTGAAAATGTCTGGATCTAATAAAGAAAATGTCTGGATCTGATAAAGAAAATGTCTGGATCTGACAACTTGACCTGTCAAGCCAAAAAAAACCAAAAAAAACTTTTACCCCTATAGTTACCAAAAAATGAATGTTTTGTGAACCTACAGAAGAAAAATGTTTATAAAGATGGGAGATCTGTACTGTTAGAGGTGATTAGACCATTTTTCTGGACTTGCATTGTGGAGAGAACTTACTGGCTTTATATGCACAGGCTTAAAACTAGGAAATCGAGGACCCTAGTAAAGAAGACTCTTTCTTTAGATGCTAGCCTCTATGCAGCTGTTTTGTTGACATTTTGTCCTACTAAATTACTAGATGTTTGAAGTAAAAGAGAGGCAACAAGAAAAATGAAAGTAAAAAAAAAAAAAATCAATGTGCTGCAGTTGGTCTTGGGACCAATCTGAAAAGACAAGCTTCTAGTTGTATTTCCAATGTGCCTTTTTCATTTTGCGGTGTTGTAAAAACAGGGTCTTCATTAGGTGCCTCTGGTGTTTACAATCCCCACAATAGAGATAAAACGGAAATGAGATGCTCCATTTTTAATATCACACATACAATCATTTTAAAGTGTGGAGGTTAATTTTCCCACAAAAGTGCATGAAAGGAATTAAAGGAAACAGTTTGAGCATTTTAATTCTTTTCATGCATTTCAAGGAGAAGAATTAGGCACCAAAACACAAAACAATTATATGTGTAATTTAAAATACATATTGATTTTTTCAGAGCAATAGATAGGCAATGGAAGTAAAGTGTAAAGCTTACCTTGCGTAAATGACACATTTGTATGCCTAATAAACCATAAACCTAAAAGGACAGCTGTCGCAGATGCTTCACTCACCAAGATGATAATGATACAATAACATGGATCCTAGTCATTGTTACTTAGAAGGAACGCATGAAATAAACTAGACATAGACAAAAATACTATTTAAATTTTCCTTCTGACTCCTGCTCTATTACAAAATTTGCTGCCATGCTTATTTAGAAACCATTTGAACCCCAAGCAACCTTTGGTAGAATCAGCACCCCCAAACCCTTCAACTAGCTGTTAACCAGATAGTATGGTAGATAACGTAGAAACTAGTAAGAACATGCTTTGAGTTCTAAGGTTAAAGATTATAGAGAAAGTCTTTTCTGCTACTCTTTGTCAAGTTCCTCCACTTTTGACACTTTCAGGTGCAAAAAGTTTATCAGTTCCATTTGTGAGGATTCTTTCATTTCCTTTCAGACTACCAGACTGAGTCATATTGTATGCAAGGATCCATCTTGAACCAGGCATAGCGAAAGTACATGTGAAGGGAATGCCCAGATCCTGAACTCCAAAGGCAGATGAAATGTGTGTCCTGTTTGGTCGACTATGTTCAGATGTATACAGTCAAGTCAAGAAATACCAGGAAAAGAAATGTAGGGGAAAATCAAAGTGTGTGTGTGGCGCGCGCACACACGCGGGCGATGAATTGAATTGTGCCTCCCAAACCTCATATATTAAAGCTCCAAATCCCAAACTCCAGGTCCCCAGTGTAACTATATTTGGATATAGGACTTTTAGAAAGAAATTGAAGTTAAGTGAGGTTATAAGGGTAGGGCTGTAATATGATAGGGCCAGTGCCCTTATAAAAAGAAGAGAAACAAGAACTCACACTCTCTCTTTGCTATGTGAGAACACAGTGAGAAGACAACCTGTCCGGTCCCGCCCAGGCCTGCGGGGCAGTAAATCCTGGCGGGTCCGTTCCTGAGGGAGGGAGAAGAAATAGGGCAGGAAGGGGAGTACAGAGAGTGAGGCCAGTCAAGCGTTTCTGATCAAGCCCATTTATTGAAAAGGATAATCAAACCTTTATTAGGG
>NC_043707.1:84053024-84148387 GCF_006229205.1 Suricata suricatta
CAGGTTGGTTGCCAGGTAACAGAGTCAAATGATTATTAGAAAAAGGGGAAACCGAAACTGAAACTCCGAACCCAGCATCAAAGGAAGCACCCAGACTTTTGTCTGCAATACTGGGCAGGGGAAGATTAGCGCTGCATAAACCCGAATGCGGTTTGATCTTTTGTTCATTTTGGCTTTTTTCGTCTGGCTCAGTAGGACTGTCTCAGAATCCTGGACCAGGAATGCACTCTCCTAGCCTCCAGATATAAATCTTGTTTTTTTGGTTGCTCCCTGGAGAGCGATATATTCTTGCCTAAGGCGGCCAAAACTCGGCAGGCAGCTCCCAACAACAACCCTCTGTGATCTAGGGAGAGAGCCCTCGCTAGACACTGAACCTTGTTGGCATTTAGATCTTGGACTTCAAGTCTCCAGAACTGTGCAAAAATAAATTGTTGTTGTTTAAGTCACCCAGTCTACGTTTTTGGTATTTTGTTATGGCAGACTAATGCAGTGCATGTAGCGGGTTATGGGGGTGGGGGGAGGTTCTACTACAGAGTTGTGCAGAACTGGCAATGATACTTCATGATTCTTAGGTCCAGTGGGTTTTCAACCATACCTAGTGACTAGGGAGTGAAGAATAGAAAACCGTTCTTTTCTCTTTTACCAGATTCTAGGCTAAGTGAATTTTGAAATTGTTCCTTACTTGAAACTATGACCTAAGAATACTTAAACTATGATAGACGTGAGCATTTGAATGTTTCTGTAGAATCTGGTCACATGGATTAGTACAGAGTCCATATCAATACTGACCTAAGGTATAGAAAATGAAATAAATGCCTAAAAACATTAAAGTTGAATTTAATTGTATCCCCATTATGCACAATCTGAATTTTGTAGCCCTGAAGTCAATAAGGCATTCTTTCTCCCTAAAGTTTAGACTGTGGTAAGCAATTTTTGTAAGTAATTATTTTATCCATCTTTTCATCCTTCCATTCAATACATAATATGATTATACACTGGGCACTTTGAGAACTAAGACACTGCCACCACTTTTACACATTCTCAGCAGTGGGGGTGGTGTGGTTGAGGTTGGGGTGGGGGGTGGCTTTATAGCAGAGTGAAGCTGCTGAGGTAGGAACTGTGTCAAGGGCTCTGGGAGCCCCAGGCACAGAGGACTGGCTCTGCCTCTGTACAGGGGGACTTGGCAATACATGTAACTGCATGAGCTGCAGTTAGTGGACATGGAAGGACCAGTGTGTGATTTGCCTTTGTGGAATTGGAGAAACAGTTTTCAGAGGCAGAATAAATAGAAATTGGTGACTAATTGCACATATTAGTGGGCGAGTAGAGAAAATATGGTTCAAATAGGCTTCAGAAGTTAACTTTTATTTTTAAAATGCATATTTATTTTTGGGAAAGAGGGTGTGTGCAGGGGAGGGGCAGAGTGAGAGGGGGACAGAGGATTTGAAGTAGGCTCTTTGCTGACAGCAGAGAACCCTACTTGGGGTTCGAACCCACCAACCTGGAGATCATGACCTGAGCCAGAGTTGTATGCTTAATTGACTGAGCCAGCCAGGTGCCCCAAAAGTTAACTTTTACATCCTACTAGTTTTTACTTAAAACACTGCTATGTGTAATGAAAAAGAACTAATTCAATAAAAATGAATTACTGGCTACTGTTCTACATGTAAAATGTAATCAAAGGACATAGATCAGTGAAAATAATGTTATTAATGGGCATAAGAGAGACATTTGTTTCTTAAAATAGTAACTTAGTAAGAATCCAATAATATTCTTATCACTTCGATGAGCTTCTAAAGTAAATCACTATAATTCTACCAAGAACTTCACTTACTAAATAGATTATTCTAATTTCAATTTTCACCACAGAATATGGAGAGGCACTAACAATACTAATTCTAAAAGGTTTTGAAATAAAAAGCTGTTCTCTTATATTCTGATCCTCTGTGTGGTCATTAGCCAAGTAACCCTCCTTTATTGCCAGAAAATTTTTTTCAGTAAATTAATAGCAAATAAATTTCTTATTCTATTTTGGGCATGTGCAAAATTAAGGTCTTGCTCTTTAGTCAGTCTCTCTCTCCTCTGAACCAAATAAGACCCATAAAGAGAAAAAGGAAAGTCTGATTAAATATGATTAATCTGAGTAGTAGATTATTAGCCAAAATCAGAACATCAAAAAGTATTATTGACTCATTAAACATAATTACTCTTTTGGAACTGAAAGGGATTCAAATCCCACATAATACGTACTCAGATCTCTCAAAGAGCTTACTGACTTACCAGTGTGGTAAGAATAATAAATAGGAAATAAATCAAGAAGAAAAAATATGCATTCAAATCATTTCCATAAAAAGATTATGACCAAACTAAATTTTACTTTTTCCAAACACATCTGAATTGGTGTTTATTTTTCCACATTGTTATATTTTAGCTATAAGCATTTAATATATTTAGAAATAGGAGAACACCCTCTTTTCAAATAAAATATTCAATAATTAACACATATACACATATTAATTAGGAAGGCCTTGGAAATGATAGGTGCCCACAAATGCTTCATAAGTGAATAAATGCAAATAAACATACCCTTACTTTTGCTTTGATTTTCCCCCAGGGAGCCTATATTTGTAGGACAAATAACTTTATGTGAGAAGAATTTTTCATCTTCATGGTTAGTAAAGGAAATTGACCCTGTAACTGAAAAAGGTCAATCATATACAAACAAATTATATGTAGAAGTTTAATTGTTTAATACCAAGTAAACTGTCACTGTTTGGTGTTTCTAAATGTTGAAATCAAGGCATAAAATGCATACTGGGATATTCAGGCATATTTCAGTTTCCACCATTTTTTAGTAAAATTAAAAAAATACATTTTTTTAATCTCTAGGAACTCAAGGGAAAGAATACATTTAAGCATCAGAGAATTCAATAATTGGTCAGGTCATTCAGTATTGAAAATCACAGTGGAAAAGGTAGAGACAACAGTAAAAGAAGGTAATTATTTGTTCAGCACAGGGTAAAAAAAATGTTTTTTCATTGCACTAACTGAAATTAATTGTAAATGCCTTGTTCAAAATTCCTGATCTGTAGCCCTAAGGACAAAGATAATGTAAACTACATCTTTAATATAAACTTTAATCTTTGTTAAATATTATAATATTAGTGAACCTTTGCAGATATTCACAATGAGTAGCAGAGACAAAAATTTGTAGTAACTATTTGGTATCAACAATGAAAAAATATGTACTGAGTTTAGCATTAAAACATTACATATTTTTAAAAATGCAAAACATGCTATCCACGAGTCATATATTGAATATGTAATCTTTATAATTACTTAATATTTGGAAAAGGGTGTTGAAGATGAGCAGTGCCTTATAAGTTAATATTATTATTTATGGTAGCCTCCATAAAATCAAATGTATTTGTATTTATGGAGGCTATAATCACCTCTCTTTGATCTCTAGGGCTAATTCTTAATTTTTGGTCTCTTCTAAAATTGTAAATCATAACTTCTCAAAATTTATTTTAGAGTTCCAACCTACTAATGTAGAGAGAGAACTCCTTTTTTGAAAATATGGATATTGGGGGGAAAAGTTTTTAGTTTATGTGCAGATAAGGAAAGGAAATGTGCTAAAGGGTGGTATTTTATTTTATTTATAGGTAGCATATATGGAAAAATCAAGTATTGGGTGAAATCCCCCATCACATTGATAATGAGATATTATTGGGGCACCTGGGTGTCTCATTAAGCAAACAACTTCAGCCCAGGTAGTGAGCTCAGAGTTCATGAGTTTGAGCCCCGCTCTCCGCACTGACAGCAGAGAGCCCACTTCAGGGGCCTCTCTGCCCCTTCCATGATCATACTCATTCTCTCCTCTCTCTCAGAAACAAATAAACTTAAAGAAAATATTTTTAAGATAATGAGATACTACTGTGCTTATGATGAATACTACCCTGACCTGGCAAAGATTGGAAAACTAACTTTATAAAATGTCTGCCATCAAATAAATTAAATAGATAAATATTGCTAAATAGAAAATTATGATAGGTGTAGATATAACTTAGATGTCTTTGGGGGGAGTTTTTAGAAATAAAATTGATTTCCAAAAATTAGTTGTTTGAAATCATGCACTTTACCTTGTAGAATTGAACCAGGCAAACTGAATAATAAACTAGTCCAAAGAATCTGTGGTGTAAGACTGAAAGTTCAGAAAAGGGTTCTGAAACATAACAAAACCAAAACCAAAACCAAACCAAACAAAAAAACAGAGAGAACCTAAACAGATGGAAAGTGCTAGGATATCGCTATGTCGAAGTGCATGGCCAGAAAGTCAAATGCATCCGTTATTTGTTCATTGACAGACCTTCCTAAGGGGCTTTTCTGAATCCCGAAGGGTTTCTGGTTTAATATGAAAAGGCTCTGATGATTTACTTTGCACTAGGTTAGAAAAGACATTTGCTTTGCAATTTTATTTTTGCCACATGCTCTATTCTTATGCAGAAGATACTCTGCTGTAATTTTCTCTAGCTAATGTACCTATTATTTTAAAATTATTCCCCAGAGCTAATTAACTTCAGCAGGTTTAGACCTTATCATCTTACCTTATGGCTTTATATTCTTCTAATTGCTTGAACAATGCTTTCTGTCAGAAGAGATGGTTTCATTTTGAATATTTGGAGTATTAAATTAAGCTCAACAAACATTCAGTTGAAGTTCTCTTATGCGTAAGGTTAAAAAAAATCTTAAAATTAAAATAGAAAAAGTGTCCATGTTAATTTTAGAGATAATTGAAATCTTCTGATATTTAAATTGTATTATAAATACAAAACATGAAACTAGTATATTATTAGATATATTAGTAAGTCTCTAAAGGACAAAAAGGGATTGAAAAAAGTGCAATATCTAAATAATTCAACATTTCTCATTTTTCCTTAAGTTATATGAGTGAGTTAGCTAATTACAAATACAATTTGGCTACAGATATGTAGCCTTTGAATTTAATGTTAATTACCTTGACATGGTTCCTGGCAATACATTTTAAAGTATAGTTCAAGTGAATTATATCTAGAACCAAACACAACTTATGTGATGTAAAAAATTAAAAGATGATTTAAAAAAATTTTTGATGCTGTATAGATTTTTAATGTAATTTGCAAGAGTTTAATTACTACTTTTTCTTATACAGTCAACTGATTCTAACTTAAATAGTGTGTAAAGTATATTGTTTATAATTTGAAAGCGACAGTATACTTGATATTAGATAAAACAACTAAACTGTTACATATAATTTGTTTGTATATGATTGGCCTTTTGCAATTACCAGGTCAATTCCCTTTACTAACCATGAAAATGAAAAAATCTTGCCACATAAAGTTATTTGTCCTACAAGCACAGGCTCCCTATGGGGAAAAATTAAAACAAAGGAAAGGGTATGTTTATTTGCATTTATTCACTTATGAAGCATTTGTGGGCACCTATCATTTCCAAGGCCTTACTAATTAAGATGTGTGCAGAATGCAAACATGAATAATTACTTTCTGACCTGAATAACATCACAATCTAATGACATGAAAAGAAAAACAACTACCATAAATTTTATCAGCCCAAAGTAGGAGCAAGAGTGTGGTAGGAATATGGAGGGAGGCAATCTTGACTTGTCCTAGGAAAGTCAAAGAAAATTCTGCCTAAGGATTGAGGTGCATGGCTCTTAGTGTGGTCACAAATCCCATGAGAATCTGATGAAATCGGTAAAGGGCAAATGTGGACATAACATACATGCAAAATTGTTCATAGCATTTATGTAATGCGTTTGCATCTATTTTATCCATATACCAAATTAAACTCTTCTTAAAATGTCTCCCTATTTTTATGCAAAAGTAAATGGTCCAATTCTATAAATAAGAGGAAAAAAAGAGCAAGAAATAGAACTTGTGCAAATTAAAAATAAATTAAACTTTAACTCTGTTCAAAATTAATTTCCTTGATAAGGCAGCTGCTTGAATAAGAATTTGAATGTGTATTTTTTTAACATGGTCTTGTACACATCCTCTTTGACACAAATTGAAGCTCTCTTCCTTTTGATTGGAAATGTTTCGAACCTTGCCAGTGAAACCAAAAGGAAACTGGGCTTCTGTGGTCAGCTGTCTACATTAGGAGTTAGCTACTTTCTCCAAGATTCTCATTTGAATTCATGTGAATGAGTTGTTGGGGTCAGATTTGACCAGCAATGCTTCTCTAATATTTTTAAAGTCAATGTCAGAATTTTTCAGTCTGTGCCCAATTTAAAAGTCATTTCAGCAGAACCATTAATCAAGAGTTCTGTTGTGATTCCAGAGGTCTAAAGATATTTCCTGGATGGATTGCTCAAGGTTTTGTCACTATTAACCCTGAAAAAGGGCTTTTTATAGCATTGGACATTCATGCAGTTGTCTACCTCTAAACTTCTCTCCCAATGTAGGAAGTTGCACAGATAGCTTACAGTTTACCTTGTCACAGGGACCTACATGAAAAAATGTGCTCATTTCTGTGGCCAGAAATACCCGCCAAGTAAGTCAAGCTATGAAGAAGCTCTATAAAATTAGTCTGCAGATGAGCTTCCTTTTTTCTCTGAACTTTTTACTCAAAGTTTAATCAAGGGCTTTGGAACATGTGCTCTGGCAAATTGGCAAACTTCTGTTTAGTAGAGATGAACTTTGCATTCTCTTTTTATCTTCTTGACATATTTCTTAAAATAGGCATTGATTCAAGTTGACAACTTTTAGGACAGTAGACAAAAATCATCTCAGGATTTCTGTCAGGGTTTTTAGTGCCAGTGTATTCCAATTTGGAAGTCAGTGAGTCACGGTCTTGTGTGGCACTCCTTTCTTCACCAAGGCACAAAGCCATGGGTGCTGCCAAGCCCCACAGGTACTCCGTCTGTACTATGAGTTACCAAGCCTTTTCTCTCAAGCGCCGTTTTTCTTGGCAATGAAGTAGTTCACACTTTTGAGGATGTCAGTGGCCCTTATAATTTTCAAAGGGGGGGGTGCGCTAGACAATAGTCAAACTTCTTCAATACTATAATAATAATACATCATAATAGAAATGTCAACAATTTTTTGGTTATAGTCACTGATGATATTTTATTTTGTTTCAAACTGTAAATGGGCTAGATTCTTTCCAGGGTTCATAGCATCATCACAGTCACAAAAAGGAAGTATTTTTTAACTTGCTTGGAAGTGTAATGTTTAAGCAAATATTTCTATATTGGAAAAAAACCCAGATTAAGTAAAAATGCATTATTTTCATATAAAGTTGTCTTTTCATGAGAGTAATTTTGACTCTCTTGCATATTTTCATGATGGACAAACGTTAAGTTGCATCATCAAAATTTTTGGCCTCAGATTTCCTTTCACTGCGATCTTGCTATACATTAAACACTAATTATATATTCTATGAAATTTTGTGATGAATGAGTAGACATTAGTCAGTTAGAGAAGGCTTGGGCTTAAAACACATTGGGAACTTCACGTATAAAGGCAAAGAATATGCCTATGAGATTTTATAGAGAGTGGGTAATTTCATGGGGGTAAAAGCTTAGCCTATTTGAGGAATAGGAAGAGAAGAATTTCAGAATATGAGACTTGAGTGTCAATGAACAAGTTTCAAAGTTCCACAAGCCAACAACAACAACAACAACAGCAGCAGCAAATAGGAGTGCCTACCTGGCTCAGTTGGTTAAGTGTCCGATTTGGACTCAGGTCATGATCCTCGCGATTGGTGAGCTCAGGCCCCATGTCGGGCTCTGTGCTGACAGCTCAGATGTGTTTCTGATTCTGTGTCACCTTCTCTCTCTGCCCCTCTCCCACTTGCACTCTCTCAACAATAAATAAACATTAAAAAAATTAAAAACAGCAACAACAAATATTGACTTCTTCTCTTTCATTCTTTTAGCTGGGAAAAATAGCAAGCTATTGTTTCACTTTCAACAAATTTAGAATACCACAGATTGTCATTATTTAAGGTCAGATTGACCTTGATTGGACTTGAGGATCTGATTCCAAGATGCCTCACTCAGGTGACTGCCAAATGGTGCTGGCTCCGAAAGAGACTTCAGTTCTTCTGTGTGAACGTCTTCATGCTGCTCTGGCAGGGTCCTAATGACACTAGCTTTCCTCAGAGTATAAGTACTGCGTGCTAACCAATTGCGCCACTGGAGCTCCTAGCTTTCCTAAGAGTAAACCCTTCAGAGAGCACAAGATGGGTGCCAGACTGTCTTTTATGACTCAGCCTCAGAAGTCCTACGTAGTCCTTCCTTAGTAGCCTGTTAGTTAAGTGTCAGTTTCATTCAGTGAAGGAGAGAACTGTACAAGGCATGAATACCAGGAGGCAGATTGCTGACAGCTATTTGGGGGTGCTCACCGCTGGATCCCAAAATGCACAATTGCTGTCATCACACAAGTGGAACCTCTGGAGTAGTCACTCATGGATAAGAAAAAAGTCACTCCCTTTTCCATGTCAGTTAGAATTGAAGTGAAGAAAACATTTTAGAAAGTAATCCAGTTCTTTTAGGGATTGGAATGAGTCAACTAATAGACCCAACAGCTTACTTATACTGAAATGTGCATAGTTAGACCAAAAACGGTTATTCATTCTTTATCCGAAATTGTATAGACCACGTACCTTTGTGACAATTGTTCCCAACTTGAGATTTAAAAACAATTTAAGTGGTGCTTGTTACTTATTTTTGCTATAGAAATACCTTTTAATAACAGTAAATACATTATATATATCAACTAATTCCTTTATAAAGCATTTAGTTTATTAAGGAATTTAATTTAAGTTTAACATTGATTATTACCATTAAATTTAATTGTATATGCCATATAAATTTAATGTTATATACTATATATTAATTTTATGATTTTCACAAAAATTCTAGACCTTCCCTTTTTTAGAATATAAAAATGCTATTTTGTCTAGAAAAGTAGACTGGAATTTAACAGAATCAAAATATTCAATTATTTATAAATCAGCAAAAAGGTTTTTTTTCTGGATATAGTAGCAAAAATTGTACAACCATTCTAAATGTTCAACCATTCTGTACTTCAGTCCAATTTAGGGATTACAATAAAATGTAATTCAGCAACAAGTCAGTTTTTATTAATGCACTGGAATATGCTAAGAATTGGAATACAAAGATGATTTTTTTAAAGATGATTCTTACCCACAAAATGTTCAATTTTTATTTTTTAATTAAAAAAATAAATGTTTATTTATTTTGGGGAGAGACAGAGTGTGAGTGAGGGAGGGGCAGAGAGAGAGCGATACAGAATCTGAAGCAGGCTCCAGGCTCGCAGCAATGAGCCAGACATGGGATTCGAACTCACAGACTGATGAGATCATGACATGATCTGAAGTCGGCCACTTAACCGACTGAGCCACCCATGCATCCCAAAAATTTACCTTTTAATAGGGGAAGCTGATATGTCCATATTTAGCCTCTTCTCTGGTTAAGGTTGTCTGTATTGGCCAGGTGCGTACTGATGTTGGGAACACAGAGGGAGAGCCTGAGACTAAATGCTCTGCGTAGTGATGTTCTGCATCAAAATGAAGACTGTGTGCAAACAATTTTATGTTGCACAACTGTACATGGTTGTTTCGTTTTAAGCCATGGAAAAATTCAGTTTCTGATCAATGGGCTGTGCTATCACCTGAGGGCATGAAAGTATATCTTTTCACACTCTTCCCAGTGGAATAAACTTGAATAAACTTCCTCAGATTCTTCCTGAGGCTGGTTCACTTTCATCTCCTTTTCTCAGATTATATGTAACTTTCTCAGTCTAAAATCTTAATCACCACTCTATCTAAAATGGGCCTCCAAATTATTTTCTAGTTCATTATTTTATCTCATATACCTCCTTAATGAAAATATACAATGTATAATTCCCTTGCTTATTTCCTATTACTTTGCTGGCTCCGTCATTAGAGTGCAGAGTCTCTGATTTTGAGCAGGTGATATAAGGACGGTGCCAGGAGAATCCTACTCCCATATGTTCTTTGTTTGTTGGTTGGTTGGTTTATTTAAGATTGTTCATCTGTTTGATTTGGTTTTTCAGATTCTCTCAAGAAAATAATAAGGGCAGAAAAGAACTAGCCTTTGGATATGCTTTTACTTTGATGATGTCATATGATTCACCAACTGCAGTGTGAGAGAAAACACTGGAAGGGCATCGTAAAGTTAATATTCCTTATCCATTCCTTAGAGGATTGTTTGCTCCGTAGCAAAATCAGGACGTGTTCCTACCTGACCCCCTCCCGTCTCACCCTATGCAATAATTAAAAGTTGCCTCCTCTAAAAAAAAGTTGCTGTGTAAATATATATTAAGAAACTATGAAACTTGAAGGAACTTATCTATATAAGGGAGTGATGAACTGCAGATCTATTCAAAATACCAGGTAGAAAGGGAAACAAACAAGTAGAAGGGATACAATCCTTTTTGCCTCTAATGGTATGCTCTTAAGCATTTCATTTAATGGAGACTTCAATTTTCTGATGTGCCAAAAAAGAAAAAAGTGTCATGGATGAAATTACCCCTAAAGATGCTTCAAGTCTAACATTCTGTATTGTAATAAGAGTTAGAACGAAGCGAAGGTCCTGTGGGAATTCAGTGCTGTTCATATCACTTCTGGCAAGGGATTAAAAAGGGAAAAAATAGGGCTTTAAGAAAAACAATTTGTGTCTGAGGGTTCTCAAGGACGCTTAGGATGGCTAGATTCTGAATACTTAGGATATGTGTAAGACGAGGTGGGGAAGGGGGTTGCAGGTGGATACAACTGCTGGATAGCGGAAGCAGGAGCCAAAGGAATAAGAAGTAGTCAGTCTATTTAGGCTGCTTCATACTTTGCGTGACATATAAGGCTCAATTCTAGAGGGTCTGGAGTGTCTGGCTAAGCAGACTTTATTTTCTTTCTGTGCATATGAAGAATGTTTATGAATCTGGTGCTGTATTCTTCTATACAGAATATTGTATCTGCCTAAGGGGAGAAATGAAGACTTAAGGACCACCAATATGTAATAAAAATTAAAAAAAAATATTGATGTCATTTGAAAATCAGATGCTTGTTAAGTTAGTAATGGTAATCCCTGTGAATAAATATAAATTTCTCAACTTGACTAACTTGTTTTTAATATGTAAGAATTGAATGATTGCCTGTAATAGAAATACTCCTTGTGAATTTAAACAAGTACTGATCAAACTCAGCCATTCAAAAAGAGTGGTTTTTAGCATCATACATTATGACGAAAGTTTGGAAAACTGATTTTAACTTTTTGAGTTCTAGTAGCTTACTGATGGTTTATCAAATTCATATTTACTGGTATCTGAATGATGCATAATATCAAGCTATATTCATTATTATATTAAAATGTGAGTATTTCTTTATCAGTATATGTTATTTAAAAATCATAGATTGCATACAATTTTAGAAAATAGAATTGTCTAGCATAATCACACATTAGAATCAAATTAGCTTTCTTCAGGTTTTTAACTCTATTTCCGCTTCCATTTTGATGTACTTACATACTGGGTTACCAGAGATACTGAGAGATAACTCGTGAAATTGTTTTTCTAAGGATTTAACTTTGGATATTTTATTAGTATTACATTTCATCCTTCTGTGTGTTTGAAATGCTTGCTGAAATGGTTGAATAGTTAGATATTTAAAAGGCTAAGAACGGATTGCTGTTATGGAAAAAGAGAAGAGAGAGAGCCACAAAAACTAATCTTTAAAAATGAACTTGGGCAGAAGCCAGTAATATGAGAATGTTCAATTTAAAGTAATCTGAGCTTTCTGATGGTAATTGTGGGAGGGTGGTTAATCTTTCTTTCAATCTGTGTTCCATTCTGCCTATTTGAAAATGATAGATATTTGAAGGGAATGGATGTTTATAGGTCAGAGTCTGCATCCCAGATCGTCTGTAATACAGTGTTCTGGTATTTTTGCCCACAATATTTTTCTTTGTTACTTATTGTAGACTTTCTGACCATTTTATTAGGATTCATTTTTTATACATTGAGTTTCTTTCTGGAAAATGCCCTTATTTTGAATTAATAGTTCCTTCCTCTAATGTCTGGTGTATTTGAACTGTTTTTTAGCCTGGTAAAATAAAGTATGCTATTGGTAGAACTCTGTAAAAGTTTAAAGAAAGTGTTTTTCTTTACTATTTGAAAAAGATTTATATCTTCCTTTCCTTTTAAATTCTTTTCTTTGGTGGCTAAAAGTTTTAAATAACTAAATATTTCCTTTACTGCTGACTATATGGAATCATTTACAAGCTCTGATGTATGCCAAATAGATGCCTATTGCTTCGGATCACTTATCTCACTATAATCTAGAACCTATAATTTATTTATATTTTGAAGGATCACATGACCTAAACTTAATGTGACTGAATTGAAAAACCATGTCTTTGGAAGGAAATTTACTGCTCCTTGTACATTCTTCCATAAGAAAAATATTTTAAAATTATAAACTTAGACACATTGGTTATTCACTAGTTATTCCTCTAGATGCATCTTCAAATCATTTAATTTTTATTGCTTTATCCTGTTAGTATCAAATTCAGTTTCCTAGACTTACAATATTTACACTCTCTCAAACGTTACCTTTTGTCCCATAATAGGATATTTATATAAGGCTGAGGCTAATCATTATATATGTGGGAATGAACTTTGTGGTTGAATGACTTGTTTGATAGCCAGACATACAGGTTTCTCCCAGGCAGCAGAGACTGGGTGAGAGCACTGAAGGAGTGTGATTCTATAGAGTTTTTGAAAAGGTGTCTTCACTAAGACCCCTCTGCCCATTTGACCCCAGCTGAAGCGTTAAGATATCCTTGAATTAGTAAGTCTGTGCCTGGACCTCTCACCATTGAAAATGTGCCAGGCAAACAAGTGGGAAATTCTGAAAATTCTTTCCAGGTACTGGGTTCCAAGCTGCCTCTAGTTGTCTGAATAACCAGTAAGCAGAAAGCTAACTAATGTCAGAAGCCAATGGTGGTATACCTCCATGCAGTGTATTACCGAAACTGATTAGCTAATGGATAGTGCTTTGCTCAGAGATACATATGCATATATTTTTAATTATCTTTCAACCTGAACATTGGGAAAAAAATACAAGCCCATTGATACATATATTTTTGTTGGACTGATTAAAAATTTTTTTTAAAATATTTATTTATTTTTGAGAGAGAGAGAGAGAGAGAGAGGAAGAGAGAGTAAGCAGAGGAGGAGCAGAGAGAGAGGGAGACACAGAATCAAAGCAGGGTCCAGGCTCTGAGCTGTCAGCACAAAGCCCCACTCTCGGGCTTGAAGACATAAACCACGAGATCATGATCTGAGCCAAAGTCGAAAACTTAACTGACTGAGCCGCCCAGGTGCCCTCGTATTTCTTTTTCTTTTTTAAAGAAAGGCAAAACTTTTTACATGACTGAAAAGAAAAATCTTGAAGCTCTAATTACCTAACCAGCTTGTGTTGGCCATCCTGGTATATATATTAAATAACTTTTTATAGGTGAAAACAAACAAAACAACAAATACAGGGATTTTTCCCACTAATCTTTTAAAGACACTTTGAATCTCTCTGTTCCTCTTTGCCCTATTAGGTCATTCATTGTCTTTTCCATTGATGCTTTTCTCTCTTCTCAAGTGTGTTATTTCAGATTGAACAGATTTCACTCATTTTCCAAAGGAATTTACAATACTTGATGAAATCTTATTTTCTCACAGTCTGGCAAAATACATTTGGACAACTCGTGTCATTTTAAGATATTATTTCAAAGCCTTTGTAGATAGGCCTACACAAAGTTGCATAGATTTCCTTCAATTTGCTCCTACACTACTTTCTTTAGGAGCTTTCATTTTGGTACTGAGTTTGTTCTGTTGCTGGTAATAGAGAAATTTATAAAAAATGTTATATTTGCATGCCTTACAAGTAGACATGAGGATAGGCACTGACTTATCAAAATTTTTCAGGTTTTAAATAGATTATTTGATGCAATATTAAATATTTTCTCATATAATATTTTCTGCTACTAGGGCGCTTTCAAGTGGGCATTATTGTATTTTGATATATATATGTGTGTATATATCACCAGATAAATTTTGAAGGACTTTCTTGCATTTATTATGAAAAAAATAGATTTCAATCTTAAAACAGTTATATTTTACTGACCAAGGTCAAAATTATGTTGAGAAGGTAGAAAGAAAGAAAATTCAAATAGCATGTAATTATAAACATGTAACAGTATGGTTCTTAGTGGTGCTGACACAGTTATACTGGCTTTTTGCTATTGACTATAGTTTATTTTAAGGAATGTGTTCAGTTTGACTTATACTTGCTGTTACTTGAGTTATATTGATTTTTAATATTTATTCTGAAGTCATTTAAAACATTTATGAGGGGCACCTGGGTGGTTCAGTCGGTTAAGCGTCTGACTTTGGTTCATGTCATGATCTTACGGTTTGTGAGTTTGAGCCCCGTGTCAAGCTCTGTGCTAACAGCTCAGAACCTGGAACCTGCTTCAGATTCTGTGTCTCTGTCTCTATCCCTCCTCCCTCTCACATTCTGTCTCTTCTTTCTCTCAAAAATAAACATACATTAAAAACTTTAAAAAATTTTAAACTTATTTGTGAATGATATACAAGAAAAATTTGTACATTTACTTCAACTTTCTCCTCCAGCAGTTATATTTACATTAATAATACATGTGATATATAACCCACAGTTAGTGGGCATATTTGTCAGGCTCAATCAGGAAACCAAAAGCAATGCTAGTTATTTTAAACAGAGAAGATTTAATAAAGGAAGCAATTTATGAAAGCATTGGATAGGCTGAAAGAGGAGAAAAGGAGAGTATGAGGTAACCCAGAGACGACTAATTACATGGGGAAAGAACGTTGTTACAAAAGCTCAGGAGTGGGGGCGCCTGAGTGGCTCAGTCATTTGGGTGTTGGACTTCTCAGGTCATGATCTCATGGTTTGTAGGTTCAAGTCCCATGTCGGGCTCTGTGCTGACAGCTCAGAGCCTGGAGCCTGCTTCTGATTCTGTGTCTCCCTCTCTCTCTGCCCCTCCCCCGCTCATGCTCTGTTTCTCTCTGCCTCAATAAAATAAAATAAATAAAAAATAAAGATCAGGAATGAATTCTGGGAAGCCTCATTCACCCCTGGAATGCAGGGGAAGAGTTTTCATGTCCTAAACGTTAGGTAAAATAATGGCCTGGACGGTAGTACTTGTTCTTAGAGATATGTGGCCTGGAAGGTTGCTCCCAGAGGAGAAATGAGTACAGACTTGTGTAAATGACTAGGTGTGTTTTAATAAAAGTGAAACTCTACAAACTCTGAACACAGCACAGAACAAAACAGTTTTATTCCTGTGCCCGTCCCTCATGCTTGTTTGAAACTGCTACAGAGAACAGGTGTGTTAGGTAATACCTGGCATTGATTTTTTGAATTTTCTGGATGGTCTAAAGTAATAAAAGTGTCCTGGTTACATTTAGTCAGAAATCATGTGTATATTAAGAGGTAATGTGTCTACTACTTCTAGGCAAGTGAAATAGATGAAATTCCAAATTTCATTCCCTTAGCTTTGATAGGTTTTGAACTTTTAGTCTGTCCTGGGAAGGAAAGTGTGAGGATTGGCAGGTAACTTTGATTTATCTGTTTCCTTGTCTAGTGCTTATGTGATTTCTGAACTTTTCAGGGTTGATGAGAGAGAGGAGGGGCTAAGGAGAGATAAGAAGCAGTTATATTTTGACTTGCACTATTGAAATCTGATATCCAATGTTCTCTTTACTTGGCAGATGTTCAAAACTAATACCTTCTCAGATGTTTTCTTTGGACATACACACACTAGGAATATCCAACTCCACTTCTTCTTATACAAAAATATGCATTGTCTGGCTGAATTCTGTTGGTTTTCCCCTCATTTTATAATATATATAGGTTTACCATGAACCAGGAAGCAGTTTCCTAAGGTGAAATGCCTCTAAGTCATCCCAAACTGGCTTTCTCTCCATCATGGTCTACAAATGTTCCATGTGAAATACTCATGCCCCTTTGCTCTGACAACTTCATGAAAATTCCCTGTATGGCTTCCTTACCTCTCCCTGCTGTTTGAGAAACAAGGTAGGCATAGCATCTTTCCTTTGTGCCTGTAGCTCAAAGACCCCACTCACTATGACTGTTGAAGACCCTGTCACCCAATATGACTTAAAGAGATGTAATCCCACAGGCCTACAAAGATTTCTTTAAAAATATTCCCTCTTTCAGTCTCTTCAAAGTTGATCATGTTATACCTTCAAGTTATGGGGGTCACAAAACCTGTATTTGACTACTGTCTTGGAAGTAATAGCACATAAGTGATTTAGCCCCTCACTTTGGAACATGGGAGTACCTGGCTATCCATGTTTTAGTCATCAGCCTTTGAATATGCAAACAATTCAAGAAGGAAACCATCCCATTTGAATGGAATGTGCAACTTCAGAAGGCCAAAGAACCAAAAAATACAGAAAGAAAACAAAACAAAAACTGCAAAAGAAAAGAGAAGACATGAGTTAGAAGTAATATAAAAACAATATAAATCCTGCATATTTGTAATTGAGACAGGAGGATATTACAGATGTAAAGTAACTGGGTATTAAACACATATAGAGGTAGTCTAAATCTTTGCAAAAGCTGCTAGAAGAGTACCTGAAGGGACAGAAAGAAGAAATGAAGGACAAATGACCTAGGGCTATAGGACCAGCATTCAGTCTCCTATAAACAAGTACAAAGAAGAATGAATGGTGAAAACGAAACCGTTATACGTATAGTATATTTTAACTATTTCATGCTTAATTTAGCTTTTAGATTAATTAAGTGCTAGTTGTCTGTAGGGGAATTGATGCTCTCAGGCAAATTGCTTCTTTGCTAACAAATCCCAATTAGAACTCCAAAGTGGCATTGGCTGCTTGAAACAGGCTGACATATGGATGAACCTAAACTGAGACCAGATTATTAGGTTGATGGCCCCACTGGGTATAGATTGCTTTGATCAGGTCTTCCTTAGTTCATGGTCTTTAGTAGAGAGAGGAATGTTGAAAATTATGAAAATGATGTCCTAGAAATAGTTGCAAGATATAATTTGAGTTGGATTTAATATTTAACCAAATTTAAAGTGGCTGTTTTTCACAACCTCAATTGGAGTTTTCTTTGACATTCATCACAATCTGCATGTACTTAGTCACATATTTCATTACAAGAACCTTGTAATAGTCATTAGGTCTTCTTTCTTTCTTGCATGCATATGCATACACACACACACACACACACACACACACACACACACACACTCCCAATTTCTTTCCTTTCACTAAGGTTCAGAGTTGATGGACTTGTTCTCTGATTTTTTGTCAGTGCTCTTACTGTACTTGCCAATTTAACTGCAGAGGGTTAGCTGGCTGACAAGTTCATCATAATCAGCATCTATTCCATTTCCATTTTATACTCAGGGTCTATTGTTGCCAATTCATTCAAGGAGGTGTTTTTATTTAAGTGGTGCTTAAGTGCTGGCTTCTGTGCACTGTGAATGCAATCCTCAGAGGGAATGATTCTGTAGAATGGTTCATTCTATGTGATTCTAGGCTACTGTGATGCTCTTGTCTATTGCAGATTCATCTGAGAATTTCCTTCCCTCTAATGTAACAAGTGTTTATCTGGCTTGTATTATTCTCTAGCACTTTGTGAGCCACTATGTGGGATTCAGGGGAAGACTTTGACAAGCCTTTACCAGCAAGGAGTTCCAAGTATATTTTGTACTTGGCAATTATAACACATAATGCAGAATCTATAGGTAACAACAAGTGTAAAAATATGTAGTACAAGTAGTTAATTTTTCAGGAAATGGAACTATTGAAGGTTTTGCATAAGTCCTAATAACTTACTTCTTTTTAGCTGCATATGTGTCTAGCAATTATGTTTCACAGCTGTGTATATTAAATATTACTTTTTTCCTTTACCTCAGGATATATAGGAAATACATTTCTGAGTTAAATGCCTACAACCAGCATTTTATATCATCAGAAACTCTTCTTAAATGCACTGCCAGAATTACTAATGCTTATCGGCATCAGTAAAAACTGAATAAGTCTTTTGACTTAAGTCTTTAGAATAAGTCTTTAGACCTCTCTGATCATAAAAGAATTCCATATTTCTGTGAATCTGAAGATTTCTACATTCTTGACATGCTGTTGGTGTTGCACTTCTAAGAGAAGCTAGTCCTTGAGTATTTATTCCTTAGTGTCATATTCATTCCTCTAATCAAGCTGCGGAGACTTTCTTTATTATGCTTTCTATCCTTCAGGGATTCTGCTTGGTAGAAAATCCAAAATCCTTTTTGTCCTCTTGATCACAATATTAAGCTGGTATCTGGGAGCACAAAGTGCTTTGTTGCTGTTTTTATTGTTGTTGTTGTTTTTTCTCTTCAACACTAAGACTGTTCTTAGTGCTAAATAGATTAATGTTGGAAAATTAGAAGCCTGAAGAAATGCAAGTCTTCATTTTATAGCTTTAACAAGAGCCTACCTCTGAAATATTTCATATTTTCTCTTGCTTATTTTCTCACTATTGTTAGCATGAGCTCATGTCTGGACATCTGAAATAGCCACTCCACATCCATTAATCCATCCATTATCTGGCTTATATGGTATTGTCTTTGAATGAAGACATATCCATGTCAGATATTTTTTTTTTATCAGAAACCTCAGTGGCTTCTTCATACGTACAGGAAAGTAGCTGTCCTCCTTAGCATGATTTTCACATGCCTTCGACATCAGATAATGTCTATAATCATCTGCTGTTGACCTAACATGTCCTGAGCCATAATTATTTTGCATAATTTGCTACTTTTTGAACTTTTCATAATCTATTCTACCTCCACATCTTGATTCCTTCTGTTCTGTTTTCCTGGAATGGCCATTCCCTACATTGTTGCCTGATAAGATCCTGATACGTTTTCAAAGTCTAGGTCAGAATTTACTGCCTTCATTCTTTGGAAAAAATTTTTCTTTCATGAACTCACAGTTTCTTTTCTTTATGTTCATATTACATAAGTTACCATAATCTGACCATATGATTGTTATGTGTGAATGTTCTCCGTCTACTACTCAATAGTAGAATCTTTAATGACTTGAATGCCATATCCCTCAAGAATCTCACAGTGTTTTGTATTCAGTGCCTTGTTTTCAGTTGTTCCATTGGAATCTCTTTATTTTTTTTTTAAATATGTTAAACATGTTACTCAGGGAGCATCCATAATAACATCTTTCCTCTATTTTTCTAATCTTGTTTCTTAGAATACAAAGGTCTTTGTATACTTTATTTCAGTTATCATCAGTACTCATTAATGAGTGATTACTTTAAAAGATGACAAGCTTTTGGAAGACAGAAATTATCTCTTTTATCAAAAGTTTTACCAGAGTCGTTGAAGCAGAAATCATTTGCACATAGAAACATTATATAAGACATATTTCCAAAAACAAAACAAAACAAAACACCTGAGTCTGTATACTTGGTGCCAGAACACATTATCTGAACTAAATATCCTGACTTACTGAATACTTCCCTTGACCTTGAAAACTACTTTCTTTGTGGAAGCATCATGGTTTTGTAGGAAGAAATATTAACTTCCTATGAGAATAGACCTAACTCCAATCATAGTTTATCCAAACAAACCTGTAATCTATTGTTTAAATAAAAGTAATCATTTGTAAGAGTTTGAGCAGGCTCAGGCTCCGGGCTCTGAGCTGTCAGCAGAGACCATGCGGGGCTCGAACTCACAAACCATGAGGTCATGACCTGACCTGAAGTCAGACGCTTAACCAACTGAGCCACCCGGGTGTCCCAAATGTAATTTAAAAAACCTATATATTTAGGGCAAATATCCAGACACAAATTCATTACACCATATAAATATGATTTATGTATATAGTGTTTTGCCACCTGTTTTTTTTTTTATCTTAACAGTATGTAATGGATATTTATCCTTGCCAGTGTTGTAGAAATGGCTCATCCATATTGACCACTCCAGGACCTTCAATAGTATGGATGTAACAGACCTATTTAAAGATTTTTCTAAAGAGGAAGGCAGTATATAATAGTGGTTAAGAGCTTTGTTTAGATTTATACTTTTTTATTTTATTTTTTGTAATGTTTATTTATTTTTGAGAGAGAGACAGAGCATGAGAAGGGAGGGGACAGAGAGAGAGGGAGACATAGAATCTGAAGCAGGCTTCAGGCTCTGAGCTGTCAGCACAGATCCTGACTCAGGGACTGAACCCAAGAATCCTAAGATCATGACCTGAGCCGAAGTAGACGCTTAAGGGACTGAACTACCCATGTACTCCATACTTTAAACCTTTTAAACCTTGCAACACAATTTACAAGTTATGTGACAACTTTGCTAAGCTCTGACATGTGAGGACAAAGTATTTAGGAAATAGCTAAGAATTACTAACACTAGGAAATAATGTTGAGTAAAAGAAACTTAAGCTCATATATAATAAGAGAAAACCACCAGCAGGTGGCAGCAACTTTGAGTGGTAATCATAAACACCAAAAATGGTGCTTTGCTAATTAAAGATGGATGGTTCAGGGAGCAAATAAAAATAAAAATAAATACATCCTGAAAGCACATTTATTAATAGAGTTATATTACATTTTCCTATATTGCTTTATAATATATAAAAATGAAATAATATCTGTGTCACACATGATGAAAATACATTCAAGTGTTTGCAGTGGTACAGATTAAATCAGCTTTATACACACATACCCATGAAATAGTTTCCTGGCTTGATTCTAAACATAAAATTATTTCTCTTGTTTCCTCCATGACAAAGAATGATAACAAAGACAACTATCATTTAAGTTCAAAAGCAGAACGTCTTCCAAAGAATGGCTACAACAACTTCCTGGTTAACAAAGAGTAAGAAAAACAGTCTGGTTCTGCTGTTTGATTGTCTAGGCTCATTACCTGGCGCCGTCAGTTATTAGATATGTGACTTGAGTGAATACATGTTTCCTCCTATGTGAAGGGAAATAGCAGAAGTATTGACTTCGTTGTGTTTTAAAAATTCAATGAAATTAGAGGCTCCGGGGTAGTTCAGTTGATTGAGAACTGACATCAGCTCAGGTCATGATCTCATGGTTTGTGAATGTGAGCCTCACGTTGGACTTGCTGCTGTCAGCGCAGAGCCCTCTTTGGGTCCTCTGTTCCCACCCTCCCTCTCCCTCTCCTCTGCTCATGCTTACTCTCTCAAAATTAATGGACTTTTGAAAAATAATCAATGAAATCATTATAAAAGAAATTGTTAGTAGCACGATAAATATAGTAAGTACTCAATAAAACATAGCAATTATCTTTTCTAATATGGACTTAAGCTGTATTTTGAATTTATTTCTCTTAAATATCTATCTTTATCTTGGTTAAAATTTATTGTACCCAAGTCAGTCTCATTTTTTGTTTTGTCCTGGGTTTTTATGCTTAAATTATGAGAGGTCATTTTAAAAAACCTACATATTTAAAGCAAATGTCCAGACACAAATTCATTTACAACAGAGATACATGTTGAAATGGCAGGATGCAGGGGCGCCTGGGTGGCTCAGTTGGTTAATTCTCCAGCTTCAGCTCAGGTCATGATGTCATGTTCGTGGGTTCGAACCCCGCATCGGGCTCTGTACTGACAGCTCAGAGCCTGGAGCCTCCTTCCGATTCTGTGTGTCCCTCTCTCTCTGCCCCTCCTTGTTCATGCTCTGAATCTCTCTGTCTAAAAAAATAAAAATTTTTAAAAAACATTAAAAAAAAAAAGAAATGGCAAAATGGCAGGATGCAATCATAGGGAAAAGCACAAAGCCCAAGCATTGTCATCACCCTTGTCCCATCAGATAGATCTGATGTGTGTCTAAGAAGGTAGCAGTATTTTTGGTAAGTAAAAAAAAGTTTAGTTTATATTGTCCATTTTAAAGAGCTATTATTTTACTATTTTTTTCTCTAGTGCTACAGACTTTAAATTAACATATACTTATCATACCCTGCTTTTAAGAAAATAAAGAAAAATTAACTATCTTGGTTATTTAGAGTTATTTAGCCTATTTACATTATGCTTAATTTTCATCTTATACCTAGCTTTGTAGCTGAGAGCAACAGTTTAGAAATATATGTTTCCTTTTATACATCCTCATATTATAGCATAATAGAATACATTTTTAAAATACACATAAATATTTAATTGTCCATCTGTGTAATTTAATGTAGCTTTTAATTGTAACTGTAGATGTGCACATTTTTTTGCTACGATCCCCTGGGAGGACATAGAACCGTACAAACATTTGTAACATTCAGAAATGTTAAATGCTTATTGGGAATGCTTCACACTTTTCTGTAGAGGTTTTACATTTCCAGACTAAATTCATTTTTATATAAATAAATAATTTATACAGAATAAGTAATCAGTCTAGGAAGACAGATTGCTGTAAACAATTCTCTTCTAACAGCATTCCATCAGGACTCACTAAAATGTACTTATGCTAAATCAGAGGGCTGTTTTTTGAAGTTGCAAATTGTTGACATGATATTTGATAGAATCAAACAGTTGTAGTATCTGGGAGAACAACTTTTGAATCATGTACCTTAAAAAAGTTCAACTACAGTGCAGTCCCTTGCATTTAAAGTGATTCCTAAATCTGTCCATCTGTGATTTGTGAAACTATCGCAAAACAGTGAATGCGGCCTTGGGAAGATCTCTCCTGAGTGATAGGAGAGACATGAAACCATCCCAGTTCAGCCACTCAAGAGCCCCATGAGTTTCATAAATGATTTAAACTTTCTGGTGTCTGTTTGTTCATATGTAAAATAGGGGCTGTTAAAACACCTAAGCTCATTTGGAATTTTTGTAGAGATTTAATGAAATAATAAAGTGCCAGTCTGACTAAGAGACCTTATCAATTCATGTTAGTGATTTTCATTTTAAGAAAAGCATTTTTCACTCTTTGTGTCTTGTCTTTCTAAGTGCCCTTTCTCAACCATGTCACTGGCTTCCCTGCCCCCACCCATCCATGCTTATGGCTAAGTCATCGTGTATAGGAACTACTCTAGATGTAAATACTAAAAAGCTGATAAATAAAAAATAAATAGGTTTTTGAGTCTGCACTCCATGATTTATTAGCTGTTTTAAGAAAAACTTTCAAGCTTCCTGACCCCCATTAATATCTATAAAGAAGAGAAAATCCAGTGAGATCATGGGGGAGATATAAGTCTCAATACTAGTAATGTTGTGAAGATCATTTGTAAACTATCATCAACTATATAGTATGATTTTTTTTACTGCCATTTTACAATAAGGTTCAGAAAAGGCAAAGGCCTTGGTTGACCTACTCATAGGCTTTCTGAGTCAGGGAGGTAACTGCCATTGGCCGCTAATCTTCCAGTTACTTAAGGACAAGAAATATTTCATACCTGCCTTTGTTTGACATTCTGTTTAATATAGTGTCACAAAATAAGTGTTTGTGCACAAGAAGGAAGTGGAATACATTTCCCAGAAGAGAGAAACTAAGATATGTACATTTAGCGATTATCCTAAAGTGGATACCCAAGTTAATCAGTGGCAAGCTAGGAAGTAAATACTCAAAAACACTTTTCCCTTTCTTTTTCCGCTCACCTAAAAGGAGATACAATTTCTACTCCACAGTAGGCGATCACACCTGCATGTACAATAGAACCCCTTCTGGTGTTTTCTGAGGGCCAAAGAAATAAAACAATACTACAAGGAAGCAACACAACTGTGTGCTTTTGGCCAGGGCCATTATATATTGTAAATGGCCAAATGTTTTCAAATAAGAGTGTTCTGGAGTTAATTTTATATAAAAACCCAAAAACGTGTCATTTCATTCCGCATGTGTTTAAGGAAGTGCCTCAGCTACACAGCTGCTGAGCTATTTTCATTGTAAGACAGGATACAAGAAAATAATATTGCTCAGGTCTGCTCCACCTTCCTGAAACACATTTGGTAATTGAGATTTGCAGTTTTTAACAAAAAGAGACCATTTTGTTACTTTTCTTGTTTAAAGTAAAAATACGAATATTAAGCAATAAATCATGGCAGGACAACATTTCTGTATGATTATAGAACATGTTAGGGGATATTTTAAAGCGTGAGTCCGAGTGACTTTGTCCTCTTGAGGGACATGGAGTAATTCCTCAGAAAAATACTGCCTGGGGTGTTGTATTAATATTATGGAATAGAATTTATACATAAAAAGGAAATTACGTAGATCTGTGCTTTTACTGGGCCGTGTATATACATGGCAAAACATTAACCAAGCATAAAAATGCAAGAACAAAGATGTTTTGTTTATAAACCCAGTTAAGATGTCTCAAATTATTGATGTCTCAAGAATTTGGTGCATTTCTTAAAATCAATATTAAATGATTAAAGCCAGACAATTTATCCTAAGATGATTGTCTATGTTAACGTGGTTACAATTTAAGGTGTACGAATTTACTTGAAAGTGAAATGGTGTGAAAGTTGATGATTAATGTTTCATACTTTAAGAAATGGCATCGTTTATGGAAATACATGATATCAGAATAAAATTCTAACCTGTAAAAGCTTTCCTTTTGAGAGTGCTTTAAAAAAAATCCTTCCATTATTGCAGGGTAATAGCTTGACTATAATGTCTTCCGTTAAAGGAGCAAGTGCCTGTACAAATATTAATCTTACATTATTACTGCTAAATATTCAACTGATTTGAATATTAAAATAGCCCAAAGGCTCTTCAATAAAGTATGTGATTACTGAAATAGAGCAGACCCTTTTATCATGCCAGGCATATTCCATACATATATTAACAGATTTCATAGTTAAGTAAATATATTAATTTATAATAGTTGCAAAGACCGAAGTTTAATTTTATGCCTTTAGAAATGCTCTTCCTATTATATTTGAACTTACCTAGTACCTTGCAATAAAATTTTGATTCTGTGAGTAACAGTTTAACTATTCAAACTTTGTACTTTATTTTTATTTTGGAAATTCTGATAAATTTTTAAGAAGATATTTAATAATGACAATAATAGCTAACACATAACAGTTGTTATATGCCAAGATCTGTTCTAAATAATTTGAAATTAAATCTTTTAATTCTTTTAACAAATTTATCATTATTTCTATTTTATAATTGAATAAATTGAGTCTGAGGAGTTTAAATAGGCTGCCCAAGGTCACACGACTAGGAAGTGAAGAAGCCACGATTCTAGTCAATACCGTCAGCTTTCATGGTTATTCTTTTATTTGCTAAAATGTATTTAATGAAGACAAGTGTTAAATATACAAAATGCTTTTAAATTAAATATACAGATATTACTCTGTGAATAATAGCATTTTGTGAAAACATTTTATATGTGTGAAATGGCCTCTCCATTTTGAGTGTGAATAAACTAAAGGAAACTAATGAATGTCAATTATAAACTTGAATCCTGGTGTCCTATTTCAGAACATGCATCTAGCAGTCTAGAAGTTATTCATTAATGCTGTGGAGAGTACAGAGAGGCTGAAGAATTTACCTCAAATCCTTAATCACCAGGTTTCTCTCTGCTATTGCAAGATCAGAGATGTTATAAGGATGGACAGTAAAGTATAATTATAAAGCTGGCAAAAATCCCTCTCGGCTTCCCACTCCAGTCCTTCTTGTGTACACCAAATTCTTCTTGGTTTCTGCTCCCTTTGCTCCCGAGTTTCTAGTTTGCTCCATTTGCATCTCCATTATTTAGAATTTTTATGACTGTTTGCCCAAAAATAGCCCATACCCACAGAATCTAGATGTTATGGGTATGGATTTTAGAGGTATCAAATGCAATTGTCTGAAAATTCTTAAATCAGTTATAAAAACATGTATGAGAAATGAGTTGCCTTCTGCATGCATGATGCTTCTTGCTGATGTAGATAAATGGTGTTTTGAAGTAAGACAAACCTGAGTTTCTTTTCCAGCTCTGTTACTTTTTAGTGCTGTGAGTTTGGGTAAGTTACATCATCTATCCAAGTCTGTTTCCTTTTCTGTCAAATTGGAGAACATGATATCTCACTTTTTACCACATAGTAGATACTCCATAAACAATGCTCCCCTTCTTGTTGTTGAATATTCCCAGTGGTGGAGAGAGTTTAACTTTATGAGACACTCCATTGCACAGAATGTCCTTGTATTGGGCTCAACCCTCCTCCCTTCAGACCCGTCTGCCCTTTCCTGGCTCACTTCTGGATCCTGACTCGTGTAACATGATGTAAATGCCAGGACTTTTCTGGACCTCACTGTTCTCTCCTTAAAATGGAAGGATTTCATATAAGATATTCCTCCTCCTATATGAAAACTTGAGCAATGCTTTGTTATACTCTCAAATTTAAGTCTTTTCCTTTTTGCTACTCAGTAATTATGAAGCTAGGGACAATGTGAATGTATTTCCCCCTCCCTAACTTGTTGTTTCTTGGGGATTGATTTTAAGGAGGTAATTCTGATGACAATGGTTAAGGCAGGAAATACATTTCATAGTCAAGCAAACCGTTAAGCTGAATGTCAGTATCTAATACAATTACAATTGAAATAGCTCCTAAATAAATAAGGTTGACTATGGAGGAGCCCTACATGCTTGGCCTCCTTGTTTCCTTGGCCTCAGATTTATTCCACTGCTGCCTCTTCCTTATCACCAATGGCTCTTCTAGAAGCTTCACTAAGACTTTGAATTTCCTGAAATATAATTTTAAAAACAGTCTTTAAGTCAATAAGTGGTTCTTACGGTTCTTTATAGTCACTCTGGCAGCCAATGTAAGCTTCCTGTTCTGTTGAGGCTTCAGATCCAGGAAAGGTGTAATTTCCAAGCAGCCTCAGGCTGCTGTATGTTTCTCTCTTCTGCTTCTCAAAGGACTGATTATCCCCGTAGTTAATAGGAAAGTCTTTTAGGACAGCCCATCTCCAATTTTCCCACATAAATAACAGAGAAAGAACAATGTGTAATAGAAAAAAATTAAGACTCAATTTTAAGAAACAGTTCATAAAACATGATTAAGCATGCCGTGTTGAGTCTCTTTCTCTCAGTTGGTTTCCTTTCTCTGTTCAATGTCTTCTTTCTCAGGAAAGTGCATAGAATTTTCAGCCAATATTTTTGTATAATTCTTATGAACATTAAAATATCTTTGCCATTATTTCCAAGGGTGTGGATCGTTAACCCGAATAACTTGGAAATGTTGATGAATCTAACCACTTTGCTTTAGTTAATGTTCCTGTGTGGTTTCAATCATATACGGTATATACTTCTTTCATTTTCTGCTTCGACCAGAAATTCTTTTTAGCGTTTTTCTGTGTGATGACTACATTTGCGAAGAGCCGGTTGCTTCATTTTACTCATGTAGTTGTTATTGTTACTCTACCACTCCATAAATAAATATAATCACATATCATATACTATTATAATTTTAAAATTATAAAATTTTGTTTCTTCTAATGAGACTTCTATACCAGGAATTAGTGTATGATATTCTATCCTAAATATGATTCCCCAGAGACTACTATTTATATTTCTTAAACCTTAAACAGATGATGGTGCCTCAGTGCTATCCTTGGTTGTGACCTTACATGTGAGAATTTTACAATCTAGACTTTCTTTGTGTCAAGTAAACACTAGAGAATGTGGATTTGACATATTTTGCAGCTGTACATGGACCGGCTTTATATATATTTTTTACTACTGTTTGCAAAGCTGTAAGCATTTCTCTCTCTACATTTCAGCTCCATTTTAACATTTCTTAACACTTAGAAGTTTTGGATTATAGAAAGAAATCAGTCACAATTTTTACAGCATTTACTTTCTTTAGTATGAATATAATTATATTTTATTCACGTACGTTTTATCCATAAACCTACTTCAATTTCTAAATTAGACAGGGCATAAAGACTGAATAGTATTACTATATTTGGACTTTCTGACTTATTTATCTGTGACATACTATTATTCCCTTAATTAATCATGCATAAGTGTAATTTTCAGCATGTTATTGAAAGTCTTTTGAAATACATTTTCCTCCTTAGAATTTTTCCATACTATTCAAATACTTTTTTCCATTTTGCTGTTTATAGTTTTTAAGGCATAGAATATAAAACTATTTTTTTTTGACTTGGCACATTGTTTTCTATCTAGAAGTCCATATTTTTCAATGAAATATGTTTATATTTTCTAGGAGACAGCATTACTGGTCAATAAACACATCAAAATGACTCTGTTATAGGCACACAGTACTTGAGGGACTGTTAATGACCGATCCTGCAAGAGCCCCAGACTTAATGGCCCAGAGCTGCCATGCTCACACCGCCATTCCTGTTGCTAACCAGCCATGCCCCCAGCTTGCTTTTCTTGTGTCCTGACAGCCTCCAAAGCAATACTGAAATTGCCTCTCTGCCCTTGTTTGTTCTTCCTTCTGTCTCTAAATAAATGCCATTCTTATTTTTCCCTTTCTATTTTACACTAGTCTATTTGCTATATTTTCTATATTTTCAAATGTTTTTGGACACTGAAAATTAATCTTTGCATATCAATCTAAATAACTGATTGATCTGATGTCATCTTTACCAGTCTTTTGACTCGATTTTCTTTGTCCTTGCACATTATACAGTTATTCATACTACTTAATATTTTTATATTTTCATTTTTATGATTGCTCAATTCTTGTGTACTTTTTATTTTATTTCATTTATTTATAAAATATTTAATTGGGCATTAGGCCATCAGTCAGGAATGTAAGAGATGGTTTTTGCCTTCAAAGAGCTCATGGTTTAATAGTGGAAACAAACATTGAAACCCTTGTGATTTTCAAACCTCTACAGTAAAGAGATGTGTAGGATACAGTAGGGAGTATAAAGCACAAACTGGTAAAGTTCACCTGGAGAACGCCAGGATAATTAATGAACGCACAATTATTAGAACAGACCCTTGAAGTTTGCGTAGGCATATTTCTGATATAGAAGAGTGTGAGAAGGCACTCCCTAAGTAAAGGTACCAATGTTTACATGACAGTGAGATAAAATGACTTAATGCTTTGATTCCAGGGTAATATGTAAGTAATCAAATGAAACCTTTCTTAAAATATGATAAAAACAAATTGGCAGGTGAGAGAAACCAAACATTCAAGACCAATAGTCTTGAATTGAGGAAGGATGCATATAATAAGAAGAAAAGGCTGATTGATCCCTGTGGAGCGAAGAACATTTAAGAGGTACATAGAAGAAGGAGCCAGCTAAGCAAATGGAAAAGAAATGAAGTCAGGAATTCATCAGGGTATTGCAATCAAAAGAAAAGAGCTCTTCAAAAAGGAATTGGTTAACAATATTATAAGCCACAGTGAATGGAAGTAAGATGGGTTACAGAAAATATTCACTGTACTTAGAATTTTTGTAGTTATGTGATTGATGGCCATTTCTAGGCATTTTCAGTAGAGAGTGAGTCAGAAGAAGCCTTGAAGATTGAATTTGGAGGTAAGGAATTAGAAGGAATGAAAGGAAATAGGTTTTGGTTTGGTCAGTTAAGGAATTTCATTGCGCATAGTATAAAAAGAGAGGAATAGTTCATAAAATCTCATTTTTAAAGTTGTATTTTAATTTCAATATTCAATTTTGCTGACAAATTGTTTTTTTTTCATTTTGGTGTAGAAGACTCCAGTACTTTAGGAAAAGAAATAGATTGGAAGTAGAGACCAGGGTTTTAGTTTCATCTGTCTTTAATCATTCAACAGAACTGGAAAATAACTGCTGTAATCAACCATTTTGAATGCCATGTTCCCATCTCTTCCTCATCTTTCAGTTCTTAATAGTAAATCAGTTGAAAAGAGAACCTCTTCACAGGTTGTGCAGGGATAATTCTTTATTTGATCCAATGAACCATCTGCTTTAATTATGTCACTTCTGGAAAGTGGGGCTCTTTTCTCCAGAATTGCAACTTGGTTTTTGGCAGAAAGTACAAAGAAAGACAAAAATTACCCAGCCCTCTCTTCAGTGATATATTTAAATACTGCTAAATGAAAATCGGAATTCAGTACAGGATCCCAGGTAGATTGCAGAAATTAAAACTTTGCTTTATTCTCTCACATAACCTTGGTTACCTTTTCTATCTTGGTGCTTTCGACTGGTTTTGGACTGATATGAACTCAAAAGAGTATGGATGCATAGTATTTTGTTAACTTTTGATTCTAAAGGATTAGAGCAGTGCCTGGAAACTTGGAAGATGTTCTCTGATATTTACTGAGTCAATCAACAAATGATTATATTACTTAATAAGGGCTTTAAAAATCATGATAGGACAGTAGTACTAAGCTAGTTAAAATCGCCATTTTTGTGAATAAGTTTGTGTTGTCAGTAGGCATTATGGAAAAACCAGGTCCCTAATATGTAAGAATATTATGAGATAATTTTGGTTCAGTATAAAGTTCAGTATCTATTTGAACTTCTCATTTTTTAAAATGTAAATACATAGAATTTAAGCAACCTCTGGCTTTGTGTGTGTGGGGGCAGGGGGGACAATGTGAAGGTTATATTATATGAGATGTAAAAACTTAGCAATATGTTTTATGAGTTATGTTTTGGTGTCTAGCCTGAAAAGTGCTCCTTGAAAATTTAATAGACTTTCTTGATTTTTGGAGCATAAATCATTGTGGAAAAGTGAAATTGGATTGTTTCACTATAATTCCCAAGTGGCAAATCATTTCAAGAGCTCTAAGAATAGGTGCATTTGCCCAATCTGATTGGCTACCCTAAAGGCAGAAGCAATTATGTTATGCTAATGTGCATATTATGCTCAGAAATTTGAATTTACTATTCTAATACATCAATGTATATTGTCTTTTTAAAGAGGTAAGCTTATAGCTGTCAAGTTTTGTGTAAAAAAAGGTTTTAAAGATTAGAAATTGTCAGGTTTAGGGAGCTTGAAGCATTCTTACATTTCATGATAATGATTGAATCTTTCCTTTGACAGTAAATACAGAGCTGAATATAGTGATAACCTTGATTAAGTGTAACACAACTGTGGAAACATTCTGGAAAGGACTTTTTTTTTTGCATTTTTATGTAAAGTTTGTAACAATGTGAAGAAAACTGTTTGGAAATTTGCTCATTAAGAGTTTCACAGAAAAGGCATTTTTTGCATTGTCTAATTGAATGGACCATTGGATGCATACTTTTTCCTAGGGCATATAGTTTATGGTCAAAAATATTGCAGTACTTTGGTGCCTTCATGGCTAGGTCAGTTAGAGGTTAGCGTCCAACTTTGGCTCGGAAATAATCTCCTGGTTCTGTGGGTTAGATCCCCACGTGGGGCTCTGTGCTGACAGCTCAGAGCCTGAGCCTGCTTTAAATTCTGTGTCTCCTATCCCTGTCCCTTCTCTGGTTGTGTCCTCTCTCTCTCTCTCTCTCTCTCTCTCTCTCTCTCTCTCTCCCCTTCAAAAATAAAATAAATAAACATTTAAAAAATATATTGTGGTGCTTTTGTGACATCACTTACCAAAACTTTTGATGTATCTTATTTTATAGTTCATCAGAAAGTTTAACAGGAAGACTTCCCTTTAAAATTGAGTAAACAAATATAAATACTAGATTTCTTGCTTTAACTAAGACAGAACCATGAGAAAATGTATACTATATACTACACAGTTTTTAATTTTTATTTTAGATGGAGAGAAAAATAAATGATGTGGTGGTTAAAACCTTTAGTACATAGAATTTGTCTCAAATGATTTCTTGCATGTTTTTCAGTAATAAGTCATGTAGTCCGATGGCTGTATCTGAGAAATTACCTGTACAAATCAAGCAATTTATTCTAAATTTTTAGCAAGGGTGATTCCTTTAGCAAGGGTCATTCCTTTTAGCAAGGGTAATTCCATGAATTAAAGAAAATAACTTTTATATTAGAGCTGGGTTATGAATGGTGATTTTTTTTGGAAATATGATAGTTTATACCATATTTTTATTATATTAATGAAGGCAAGTGATACGCACCCAGTTTTAAGTAACCCAGTGAGTTCACTGACCATGTCTATAACTATGATTTTTCTTTTGCTTAAGCAATACATATATCAAGACAGAAGAGTGTGGCATAATTTGATAGGAAAAGATAATAAAATATAATGACATTCACTAGTCCCTAATACTCCTAGAATGTTATTTTGTTAGTTCATTAAACATTTTTCTCTTTCATTTTAATGTTTATTGATCCCCAGTGAATATGAAAGCCTTAACATAGCTGAAGTCCTTAATTTGTTATTTCAGTAATTATTTTTCTTGTGTTATTTGTTAAGTTTTTTTTTTCATTAAAATGTTTTAAACATGAATTGTAATCTAGCAGGGAAGCATTATATTAACTTTTAAAATTCTTAGCTTTAATTTACAAGATATTTTTAATCTCATTATGGGGGATTTAGTAGCATAACTCTCATTTACACCAAAACAGGCTGACTGGCCTCTCTGTGTGGGGGGATTTACATCTGCATTTCAAAGCCCTAAGCCTTTTCAATATAACTCCTGATAAATCAGCTTTTAGGATTCATCCAGCAAACACTTAACTAAGTGTTTACAGATACATAAGCAATTAAAATGAGGTAATTTTATTTGTGTGAAGGGTTTAGGCTTAATTTTAATCAGATAAATGTGCTCAGGTTCCAATCTCCACCACAATAACAAGAAAAACCCAATGATCAGGCACCTGGTGGCTCAGTCAGTTAAGCATTGGACTTCAGCTCAAGTCATGACCTCACAGTTCCTGAGTTTGAGCCCCACATCAGGTTCTCTGCTGTCAGTGCAGACCCTGCTTCAGATTCTCTGCCCCGCGTCTTTCTCTGCCTTAGCCCCATTCTTTCTCTCTCTCAAAAATAAATAAAAACATTTAAAAAAGAAAACAGGGGTTTCAGAGTGTCTTTTGGTTAAATATCCAACTTCAGCTCATTTCGTGATCTCACAGTATGTGAGCCCAGCATCTCTCTGCCCTCCCCCATTTGCACTCTATCTCTTTCAAAAATAAATCATTAAAAACATTTTTAATACAAATAAATAAATACCAAAGACCTTTACCTGGGCAAAGACAGAAAAGGAGTTATGAGTTGTGTCACCGTTTTTTTCAAAAACTTCTGCCATAAAAATGACAACTATGTCACTGAAATGCAAGGAATTGAGGTAACAAAATACTCTAATGAAAGGGGTTGGATACATACAGATTTTATTCTTGTTCAGGTGTTTTTTTTATTACTTCAGAGCATTTCATTGCACTGAAATACAATCATTTATAAATAAAATAGCATTTAACATAAAAATAAGATATGCAAAGATTTTAGTTTTACTGCTTTGAGTATTTCCATTACTTTACACTATGAGTCTTTGGCACCTTTAAAAAGTACGGTAAATTTAAGAGATCTTTGTTTTATTCAAAATATTTTGGAATATTACATTTTAAATATTATGTTGTCAAATTTATTCTTAGATACCTTTTATTTTTATTATATTAGGCATCTTTAAATTAAAGGGATTCTAAATATTTGCTACTACTACATAAAAATGTGATTATTTTTCTATTGTGTTAGTTTTATATAGAACAAGCTTGCCAAACAATTGCTCAAATAATTGTTGAATTTAAATATGAAATTGTATATTTTGGTGACTCAATGTAGATAATTACATCATCTATGGGTAATGACAATTTAGATAAGTCTTTAACAAGCTATGCCTCTTATTTCTTTTTCTTGTAATATTGTATTGGCTAAAGTATTCATTAGATTTCAGAAAGAAGTAATGGTAGCCAATAGTGTGTCAGGTTCCAAAGTAGATGGAGTTAGTTTTTTTACTATTTGCAATATCTATTATAATCTTTAATATATGTTCTTAATACATGCATACATATTTTTTCAGTTTGCTAAGCTTTTTTTAATAAGTAGATACAAATTTTATTGAATGTACTTCTGGCATCCATTGAGATGATCATATACTTTTCATTAATCCATAAAAAGTAATTCAGTCTTTGAATAAACAAAATACAACATGGTCAAGTGACATAATTCTTTTTATAAAGATTTGGTTTACTTTAGCATATTTATATTTGTATTTATTAATGAGTTTGGTTATAATTTTTTAAAGTTTTATTTATTTTGAGAGAGACAGACAGCACAAGTGGGGAAGGGGCAGAGAGAATCCCAAGTAGGCTTTGCACTGCCAAGCAGAGCCCAGCATGAGGCCCAAACCCACAAAACTGCCACTTATGACCTGAGCTGAAACCAAGAGTCAGAGGCTTAACAGACTGAGCTACTCAGGTGCTCCTGTTTATAATTTTCTATACTCATAGTTCCTTCATCTGATTTTGGTACCTTATTTATAATTATCTCAAAAAAATGAGTATAGTCATTCTCTCGTTTCTATTCTCTGAAAGAGTTTAACATTTGGTTATCAGTTTCCCAAATAATTTTAAAAAATTCATGTACTAAAAACAAAACTGGTGGTCTTTAGGGCTTTTTTTCTAACTTCCTTAAGAAATAGAGGAATATTATCAAAGTCCTTTTATTTTTTTAGTTAGTTTTTTGAGTAAGTTTTTCTAGACTTTTATCCTTGTGCCTAGGTTCTTAAATGTATTGGCATGAAGCATTTCAAATTATCATCTTCTTGTCTTTTCAGTTTCTATCTCATTTATAATTATGTTCCCTTTTTCATTTACAGAATGGTTTTCATGACTTCCTTGCTTTTTTTTGATAACTTTGCTAATGTTTATTAATTTTATTTTCTTGAAATAATATTTAATTCTTTAGAACATTATTATATTCTGTGTTATATTTGACTCTCTAACACATTAACTTCTATTCAGAGTGTAGTCATTATAATATTCATTGAGGCTTTAGTATGTGTTTCATTTTTGTAAATGTTTCAAAGGTTCTTAGAAAAATGTGTTCTTTTTTACTGTTGGAAACAGTTCATTTATGACCATTATGTCAGTCTCATTAATTAGCTTGTTCACATCTTCTGTATACTTGACTAATTTCCTTCAAGTCTACATGATCTAATAATTATGAAAAAGGTTGTGTTAACACCTGCCACTATAATGATATCTTTGTTATTTTATTCTAGTATCAATTTTTTGCTTAAATGTTTTGTAGCTGTCTTATAAATCCATCTAAAATTAAGCATTTTATTTCTGCTGAATTGAACCTCATATCAATGACTTATAGTGACTTATGATCTCTACTGCTTTTTTTCTTCTTTGGTTAGATTTAGTATTTTATTTCTTGATTTATTTTTATATTAATATAATTATATCAGAATTCTTCTGACTGGGATTTGCCTGACATATTTTTTCTGTCCTTTGACCTTTAACTGATAGTGTGCTTATGTTTTAGGATTTTTTAAAATAAATTGCATAAAGCTGGTCTGTGTCTCTTTTATCTACTCTAACAATTTTTTATTTGGTTTGGTCTATTTATAAGGCCCAAACTAGCAAGTATCCCTACTTTATCTTTTTTGGGAAGAGTAATTTTCCTCGTTTACTTAACAAGTGTTGTTTTTGAGAAGTCTAGTATTATGGAAGCTAATTCTTTTACCCCCTCACTTTTTCTGGTCCCCACATTTTATCTATTGTCTTTAAGAATGGTTTGAATGGTACCTGGATGGTCAGTCAGTTGAGCATCTGACTTTTAATTTTGGCTCAGGTCCTGATCTCAGGGTTCATGGGATCAAGCCCAGCATAAGACTATGTGCTGACAGCACAGAACCTGCTTAGGATTCTCCTTCTCTCTCCCTTTCTCCCACTTGTGTGTGTGTGTGCAAGTTCTGTCTCTCAAAATAAATAAATAAATAATTTTTTATAAAGAAAGTAGTTTGAGATATCCAAACTAAGCTACTCAGAATAAGAAAGTTTTCAGGACTTACCTCTCTATATTCAAGTAGTCTGATAATTTTGACCCCTCAGGATTTCCTTTCTCTGAATTTCCATCTTTATAAACTCTATTATGCTTTATTGTCAGAAATAAGAGTTTAAAAAAATAATTAAAGTATATAGGCGCAAAATCTTTAACTTCAAAGGAAGCTTTAGAAGTTATCTTAGTCAACTTTTTATTGATTGAGTCCCTCATTTTCTCATATGAAAAACGGATTCTAATACCTATTTTCAAGCATTAGTCTTTTTATTATAACTAGAATATATGGAACCCGTGGCTCATTGATAGCCACATACTCAATAAATGACAATATTATTAATAATCATAAAGATTTCTATTTTAAAGAGTGCTTATTTGAGGAATGCCTTTAAAAAGGAATTGCAGGTGATGAAACACAAACTGTTCATAACAGCAAGAATGATTTAGGTGAAATCTATAGCTTCAAGTTCATAGAGCTGCATGGAACAAAATGAGGAAAAGCAATATTATATGGCAGATTAGGCACAGTATTAAAGTTCAACCATTATTCAGCTTTCATGAAAAAGGAAGTGGCAACCTCAAAATTAAGACAAAACCATTTTAAAAATGCCTTTAGTGCCTCAAAGCTTTTACTCTGTTTTAAATTTATTCACTGACCTGATCAAGGCTTCATGTCTGTCTTTGATGGTACTTTATTTTTATTAATTCTTCTTAGCTTTCGTTACTCTTAGAGAATTTTCATGTTCATACTGATGGAGTCAGAATATAATAGAGCTACATTACAACCCAATATTGTCTTCTATTTTCTTTTTTCTGTCACTATTATCTACTGTAGAATAAGACAAGGCTCTTTAGACTAAAGATTGTTTTATTGTAGTGCATGTGCTAGCACAAATATGCTTATGTGCTGTGTCCATGTGATTGAGGCTATATATATATGGGAAAGAGGAAGAGGACTCTAAATAGATTCTCTTTTTTTTCTTCTAAATAGGTTCCTTTGCCATCCTATTTTAAGGCAACAAGACCCAGCCTTTTTATTTTCATTAGATGGAAATACATAAGCATGAAACATCAAGAGTTATGAGCACAGCATTGCCGTTCACTTTATTGCTTGGGCTAAAAATCCTGAAATCATCTTTGACTTTTTCCCCTTTTTTCTCACAACATGTCCAGTCCATGAAGACCTGTTCTCATTTCTAACATCAAAAAAACATATGGAACCATATTTCATGATTTCCAGGGCTGCCATTTATTCCAAAGCTACCATCCTCTTTTACACTTCCTGATTAGTCTTGCTGCCTTTACTCTTGCTCTTCTACAGCATATTCTCCATAGAGCTGTTTGACAGAAGTCTCTGAAAGCTGTGTCAAGTCATGTTATTCTTCACTAAGATTTTTCCAGTGTCTTCCCATCATACCTAAATGAAAGCACCAAATCCTTATAGTAATCTCTGACTCTTCCCTTGAAGAAGTGTTCCACTTTACTTCATTCCAGACAGACTGGCCTTCTTCTTGCTCCTAAAATATCCTCCCCTAGATAGGCACATGGCACTCTAGCAGTCCCTGCCAGGGCCCCCTACCCCAACCCTCCCCACTGGCCTGTGTTAATTTTGCATCATAGCACTCACCAGATGTGACATTATATTTTACGCCTGTTTATTGTGGATATTTTTCTTTAAAAATTTTAAGGTTGATTCATTTTTTGAGACAGAGATTGACAGAGCATGAGTAGGGGAGGGTCAGAGAGAGAGAGAAAGACAGAGAATCTGAAGCAGGCTCCAGGCTCTGAACTGTCAGCATAGAGCCTGATGGAGAGCTTGAACTCACAAACTTCGAGATCATGATCTAAGCTGAAGTTGGACGCTTAACTGGCTGAGCCACCCAGGTGTCCCTGTTGCAGATGTTCTTCACCCTAGCTGTATATCAGAATTTCTAAGAAGATACCAAAACTATAACTTATACATACACATCAGAATTATTTAAGAAGTCATATATATATATACACACGCACATACACATACACACACGTGTGTGTGTGTGTGTGTATGTGTATGTGCGTGTGTATGCGTGTGTATGTTTGTGGTGGGGAGAAGAGACATCCTAAGCATTGGTAACTTTTAAAAATTCAACAGACAGAGTTGAGAACCACTGTATATGTGTTTTATTTTGGTTTAGTTTTCTTCTCTCAGACTACATACTCAATAAAGTAAGGACATTTTCTCTGTTGTTCACTGTTCTATTCCTAGCTCTCAGAATAGTACCTGCCACATTATAAGCTTTAAACAAATATTTGTTCATAATTTAAAAAATGCCTTAATTAGTTCATTGCCTGTAGAATATACAATAAATATGCACCATTGGCTCTGCATAATTCAGTAAACCCTATACCTCTCATTTTTCATCAGTTTGTTCACTCATTTAAGAAATACTTATTCACTGCATTCAGTGAATCAGAATATTCTAGGCTCTCAGAAATCAAGAAGGAAATAAACAAATATATCTGCCCTTGTGGAGCTTACATTCTTATCCTGGTGGTACATTCTGTAGATGATTGGAGCTTTAGAAATAAGAAAATCTAAGTTCTTTGAAATAATTTCTCATTATTCAGTGTGTTAACTTCAAAAAAGTCACTTAACCTCTTGGAACTAGTCATGAAAGTATTTAAAATATCCCTTCTTTAATTCAATATAATTGGAACTGTTATTTTTGTGCTGCTGTTTAAAACAACTTTCCAAAATAATTTCAGAGGATGCTTTCTTTCTTAAATTATGACTAATTAAAAGAACACCAATTTTCTGCAAAAGAAAATAATTGGATTCTAACAGATTTATGAGACCCACTGCATCTGTCTTTAAAAAAAAAAAATCTCATAGTCTGCAGAATCAAACCAGCTGGAGTGATAGCTCTGGGATATCCTGGATAGTGAAAGTGAGGGGAATCACTTAAATGTTCTTCCCAGTTTTTCACAAAATGATCATTCATTTTTTCTCATCCATCTATTCCATAAACATCCCTGGGTGCTAAAAATTGCTAAGAGTTTTGCCAACTCATAAGGTTATAATACATGTTCTCTGCTCTTAAGAAACTCATTTTAGGGGCACCTGGGTGGCTCAGTCGGTTAAGCCTCCGGCTTCGGCTCAGGTCAGATCTCACGTTCGTGGGTTCGAGTCCCGCGTCAGGCTCTGTGCTGACAGCTAGCTCCAGTTCTGTGTCTACTTCTCTCTCTGCCCCTCCCCCTCTCATGCTGTCTCTCTCAGTATCAAAAATAAATAAAACAAAACAAAAAATATTAAAAAAAAAGAAACTCATTTTATTATATCCATTTTGTAAAGAAACAGTAGCAAATATCACAATAAAGGTAATGTAGAACAAATATTATACATTGGAAGGAAGCACATAGAATTGAACTTAAACCCTGACCTTAGTAAGCTCACTAAATCTCTCCTTCTTTTGATGTTCTATAGCATTCAGGTTTTTTAAAATTTTAATATTTATTATTTTTTGAGAGAGAGAGAGATACAGACACACAGAGTGGGAGCCGGGGAGGAGCAGAGAGAGAGGGCGACACAGAATCTGAAGTAGGCTTTAGGCTCTGAGATGTCAGCACAGAGCTCAAAGAGGGGCTTGAACTCATGAACCACAAGAACATGGCCTGAGTGAACTTGGATGCTTAATAGACTGAGCCACCCAGGCATCCCTATAGCATTCAGTTTATTTTATGTCAGCTGACATAATCTTCTTTTATTCTAGTTAATTGTCTATTCACGCTACCCATTCCTGCTACTAACTCCTTTTGGCTTCTACCTGTGTATTATGTGTATATTACACTTAGATATATACATTATATATCATATATATGTATGTATTTTCATTGCATCGGATAACTACTCACTTGATACATATATCTTATCAAGTTATATAGAATCAATTAAGATGAATATAAGATTTATGATCATAAAAATTAGAAAAAAATCCAGTCAATCCAAATGCATATCAGACTCAAACCCTTCCAAAGAAGCTAAGTAAATTCAAATAAATAACTGTGCTCAGGTATAAGACAAAAAGTACCAGAGGTTGTACTTAACTAGATACAACCCAAGAATATCTAGAAAGGTCACAATTTGTGTAGCATTGCAGTGACCAAATTTTAAGCACAGTTGGTGAACCATGTGCCTTGCCTCTGAGATAAGGGAAGAATGGTGGCTCTTAGAATGAACCCAAACACCTGAACTCTTGAAAGAAATTGCTGTGCATCTTCTTCCAGGCTTACAGATTAGTATTTTTCCTGTTCGCAAAAGCAACATTTAAGAGGAAAGTATTTTGGGTTCAGTCCTATTACTTTTATCGTGGAAGTATTGGGGTAGGGGGTAGGAATTTCAGGAACTTCAAAAGTTTTCCAGATTATTGCCTATGTTTTCTTGGATTTTGTCCTGGTTCTTTTTTATTCTGGGAGGCAGATGAGTGTAGGAGACAGAGTGTGGGCTCCAGAAGCATACAGGCCTGAATTTCAAAATAGTTTCTGTAACAATTGGACCACCTTAGAAGAATTAACTTTAATCCTGTTTCTCTGTAAAGTAGGAACACAATTTGTACCTACAGGTCTTTTTGAATGATTACATTAGAAATGCTTTATAAAGGATGGTAGATAACAAGTGTTAATTTCTTTTAGCTCTTCTCTTTATCTCACATTACATCATTTACTTTCCATTTAACTCTCTGTTCTTATTTAGGGCAGTTTGGGTTATTGTTGGTCAGTTCAGGTTATTTTAGAACTGGGACTAAGATTCAAACTGATCGGTGATACAAGAAATTTATTTAATAAATAAGGGCATTGAAACACAAAAATGTAAGATGACATGATCTCAGGATGAAGGACAATATCTTAAATTGAGAAAATTTAACTTTATCTAAAAGTTATGGCACTATTCTTGCCCTTCTCATTTCTATTTGGACCAAACAAAATGTCAGCCTGCATTTGTATTCATGTTTCAGAACTGACTAGATAACTTTGGAGGCCTGCTTTTACTGAGATATTTTTTGAGATTATTTTGGTCATGGATGCCAAGATTACTAGTAAACTACCTAAAATAGTAATGAACACTTTATCCATGCTAAAAATCTAATGAAGGAATTTTGAATGACTTGTAGGTTGACTATTTTGTCCGCATAACAATTTTAGGAGAATACGTAGATACTCAAGCTCACAGTACAATTAAATGTGCTTTCATGACTGTAAAATTTTAATACATCAATGTGTTTGTTTTAGAAAAAGATAGAATGCTACACTAAATGCTTTAAATAAAAAACAAAAATATAAGACAAAACTGAGTGACTGATTTTAATTACGCCTATAAAAGCATCATAGCAGTTGTAAGCCCTTTCAAATTCAGGAAGGTTGTTTTTTTCCTAAAGTATTGAATTTTTTAAAATTCTGTTTTCTGGTTTAACTCATAATAGTGTGCCTCTCTAAAATATGTTACTTGAATGTTTACAATAAGGTGTTAGCTATAACGTTATATAGAACATGGTCTTATTTGAGTTTCTTAAAATAGATCTTTGGAAAACATCCTGTAATATAATTTTAATGACAACCAAATGCCTGAACGTTTTGTGTATTGCTTTACGGAAGAATACCTTCATTTGGCATATTTCAGAGGACTCTTTATTGTCACATTACTGCTTATACTAAAGAGCTGTGAACAATTGTTATGAAGAAAACTGCTTTTGTTGTCATGAATAAATAAGTAGCGAGTATTTCTGGTTTGATGAGTGTGTCTGTTAAATGAAGAGCTGACTTTAAAAACCCAATATCCACACTGATTTAATGAGAATATAACATGTTAATATTGCATTCATAAACTGGGAATTATTACTTGAGTGTATTATTTAACTAAATCTTGGAATATAAATATAACATTGTTAATGTAGCTAATGAAAAGTCACTATTTCATAAATATTTAAATGACCTTTACATATTGTGCCATGTACTGAAATATACATGACATATAACTCAGAAAAGCATTAAATAACCTAAATTTTAAATTGAGGCTAGTAGTAGTAATAATAATAATAATGTAACTGGGAAAATATTATATTAAGTGTCCCAGAAAGCATTTTTAAGTGAGTTTAAAAACAGAGTCTTTGCAAGTAAAGTGGTATCATATAATGTTTAAGTGTATCGTTTGTAGAACTCAAAGTCCTAGTTTTAATCCCTGTTCTACCCCTTAACACTTATGGGACTTTAAGCCAACTCCTCTTACAGGCCTTGCGTTCCTATCAGAAGAAATATAATAACCCCTAAATCACAAGATTATTAACCAAGATAATGTTTATACTGCAACATTCTCGGCAAAGAGTTAGCAGTACTCTATAATAATAGTACTCTTAATAATAGTATGATGATAATATTAATAGGTACCACTTTAAAATTTTATGTTATATGATTAAATAAATTTCAGAAATGTTGAATACAAAAAAGATTAACAGCCTTTTTTTTTTACCTTCAGAGGTCCTCAGAGCTTTTAAGATGCTAATGTGCATTGTGAATCTTTAAAAATTCTACAGTTCCCAAATTTAATTAACTAGGGAGCCACTTTTTTTTCTTTCTTTTTTTTCCAGAGAACATCTCTTGGGATTAGTTTTCTTCCCACACACTTTCTTAAATTATTTCTTAGGTAAACACCTACCTATTAATCATAATTCATGTAAAATTAATATTACTTAGGTTTGCAACTGATTGAAGTATAAAAAAAGTTAAATGCGAAATGTCAAATGTCAGAATAGTGAAAGTTAAAAAAACTTTTCCATGAATATGACAGTCTGATAATCAGAATTTTAAGAATAAAATTTCTATCTGTACCAAAATTAGTCTTTTCATTCTAGAAGTGCCCATAATCACTAGAGCATAATACTTAATTCAAATCTTCTAGTATTGTAGCTGTTATTTATAAAGGAAATCTACTTACTTATAGTTACTTTACATTAGCAAAAGTATTACATTATGGTTTTTGACATTATTTACTGTCACAAGTCTATTTAAATTTCCAAATTAAGAAGGGTTAAGATGACTTTTATTTTACCCTACAAAAAAAATTATAGATTACTTATATGGATGAATATAAAATCAGGCTGTTGAAAATAATTATTAGTTATGCATAAATTTGAAATTTAAGCCTTGGAATCTCGAATACTGCCTTCAACTTGTGTTGTATTTATTCTAATTTGTCTGCCTTTGTACAGTTTGGAATTGTACTTTTCACATCGCATCAAAGGGATGAACTTTAATACAAAGATGACTTCCTGGAAAACCCCCAGCTCTTTGAGACAGCACAAGACCCTCCACAGCCTTGCACATACCTATTCTCCATCCCCATCACCAGAGCTCACACTATGTACTTTAGCAATTTAGGGTCTCACCATTTAGACTTCTATGGGTCCCTGCACACTTTCTATCCTATGTGTATATTGTTCTTATTTCTAAGTTAAATACTATTCATCATTAAAGATTCCACGTAGACACCACTAGTTCTAGAAATATTCTCTAACTTCTGAATAAAAAACTGGATTGAATGCCATTAACTGTGTTCTAGTTTCACAATATTACTTCTATTATTTGCAGTGGCCTTGCTATATTTTAATAAACCATTGAGTGCCTAAGAATGTAAGCTTTCTGAAAAGAGGTATTGTGGCATATTAATTTCTTGCATCTCATTGGTATCTTGCTCATATAATTATTTGTGATCAACCTCACTAAGTGTTAACACATATTTCCAATAGTTGGATGAACCTTAAGAATTTGTGAATTCTCCAAGTTTTCCATCTTGTATCTGAGAGTATTTGATCTACCAAGTCAATATTCCCATGGGAATGCTATTATACAACATTGAAAGATGGTTGTTTCAAACCCTAAAATTCCCTTTCCCAAGTTTATCAGCTCACCCACTGATTTTCTGAATTATTCTAATACCAACTGTGTCTTTTTCAGGCACTTGCTGGTAATGAACTTCTCAGACATGCTGAGACCAGTAATATCCTTTGAATTCTTATGTTCTCTCTCAGTCTTCTTTTTGAGTAGAGTCTCAGAGTGTTCATCAGCCGCCACACTGCCCAAATTGAACTTCACTGACATGACCAAAATCATGTGGAGGGTACTATATTAAATAATTTAAAAAGCAAACAAATGATGCCCTCCCCTAAAAAACTAAGAACTTGTGAGGAATATTAATTTTAAATATGTTCTTAATTTTCCCTGGTTACTTTATTCTTTAGCCCAATAATTTTTATAGCATCACCTTTCCAATTTTCATTGTCAGTCGCACTGAAGTGTTATTTAGGGCCCTCTTTTAAATGAGAGGTCTCAGGATAGAGATACTGGTAAAGTCTTGGACATATTGTTGTGAGTTGCCATGTGTATCAGTTTTGGGTTTTTTTTTCAACTTTATATCATTATTTTTTTTTTACTTTTTTTAATAGTTTATTGTCAAATTGGTTTCCATATAATACCCAGTGCTTCTCCCCACAAGTGCCCCCCACCATGACCATCACTCCCTCCCTCCCTCCCCCTCCCCCTTCAGTCCATGGTTCCTTTTCAGTATTCAGTAGTCCCCCTTGATCTGTGTCCCTCACTCTCCCCCTCCTCTTTCCCCCTTCCTCTCCCCATGGTCCCCTGCCAGGTCTCTCCTGTTAGACCTACGAATGCAAACATATGGTATCTATCCTTCTCTGCCTGACTTATTTCGCTGAGCATGACACCCTCACAGTCCAGCCCCTTCTAACTGTGGTCGGGATTACTCCCTATGCTTAAAGAAACCACTCCCATCCCCCCGCTGCTCTCCCAGGCTTTGATCACCCAAGAAGAGCTCATGACCACCTTTACTTGTCGAACATGACCCCTTGGAGTTGTGGCCAAAGTCAACTTTCCTCTGAGAGCCACACAATTCTACTTTCAGGGAAAAAATCCTTTCTTTCCACTGTTCTGGTATGAGTGGGCCAGTGGGGAAATGAGGGGAAAAAATAGAAAATAAATACCCAGGGGAGAATATTGCAATGCTATAGATGAGCCTGGCATGCAGAGAGGATTGTGCACTACACATAAGGCCAAGTGTTCATTTTTATCAATTTTTACCCCTTTTTCTTTAGTGAACAGAAGGAGGAAAAGGAAAGAATATGATTTTGTTAATTCGAAAAACAAAGATAAGAAAGGACATTTTGCAATTGGACATTTTATGGGCACTGGTTGTCCTTTCCTTTTTTTCTGTTTTCGTTTAGCACTATTTTTCTTTTGACTTCTCCCCATGCTTGTATCCTCACCTCATTTCATCAGCTGTCTTTAGTGGCATCTGACCCGGCTCCCAGGCATGCGATGTGGCAACCACGGGTGTCAGCAGCAATTCACAGCCTGCAGAGCCTTGCTTTCACTTGATTTCCCCCATTAAGAAGAGAAAACAAAACCAACAAAACAAAGCAAAGCAAAAAAACAAACACCTGTTTTGACTCCTCTCCCTTCCTTTTCTCCAACTGCAAATTAAACTGACAAGCTGGCTGGACAGTGGCAGAGGGGACTCAGTTTTCAGTCAAATTATTTCTGTCTCTTTGTTGCCCGTGTATTGTTTTTCTGTCATTTCCTCCACGGTGGTTTTTGACAGCTGGGATTATTTTTATTGTGCATTCCAGATTCTGCTTTTAATAGGTAGGATTTTTTTTTAACTTCCCAGATTTAAGCAGCCTCGAATCACTGTCTGACCCCAAAGTGACTAATATCTCCCTGCGATTTTATTCATTCTTTGAGAACATAAATGTCCATGATACACTTGTGTTGCCAGGTATTGAGGCTAAAGATGTGAATAACATATGGTTCTTGTTATTGATGGGTTCAGTGTGTAATGGCCAGTTAGAAACAGAAGGAGTGAATATGTAGAGATGTAAGGAGACAAATGTGGAAGTCCTGAGTGGATAATCCCTTAGGTTACACGTGAACTGTCACAGAGTATTTCTTGTTCTAAGCATTAAGACGCTTGTATGTGGATAGATGAGAGTAGGGTCTTTGAGGACTACATTGTCCAAAGAATATTTTTATCTTGAGATTGTGCTTTTTATAAACAAACAAAAAAACCCTGCATTTAAAAGTAGAATGATTAAAAAAAGAAGGAAGAATAACATAAGTTGAGGAATCTATGCTAATTTTGGATTTAAATGAAATCAAAATTAGAATATTATATAAGGATCCATATGCTAACCTTCACAAAGATTGGAAGAACTTAGAAGAGGAGCTCCCCCTGAAATGTAGAGGAAGATAGAATTGTTTGGGGAATCTCCAGGCCGGTTTCTGGAGTTGACAATAAAGGAATCTCCTTAGATTTGAGCTCTGATCATTCCTGTTTATTAAAGATGAAGAGAAGGCTTGAGGAAAGGACTATTAGCTTTGTTGGTCACCTGCTACATGACAATATGATTGCATAAAAAATTTTTACAAAAATATCATTTAATCAATATTACGATTCTGTGAAGTTGATATTTTTAACACTACTCCTTTTGTCCTTTCTTCTTTCCTTTGTTTCTTCAGTAAGAAATAGTTCAGACAGACTTAGGGATCCTTAGTGTTGATATGTGCTAGGACCATATTTTAATGCAGATATGTTTGACTTTGCTCTTTAACGTAACTTCTGAAGAGGTTTGCTGAAACATCTGTGGTATAACCCAGGAGTGTGCATTTAACAGACATTATAGGCAATTCTAATGAAGACAATATTTAGGAGAAATCATGAGACTGTATGAAGTGTTACACAAAGAGCATTCCACGGGGCAACACTCAACATTTAACGAGTTTACTATCAGAGATGGTGATGGAAATTCAGAATAAGAATATTTCAAATGTGGGAGCACTTATTAGGTGTCAGGGTTTATAGTAAGTGTTTACATAGACTGTCTCTTAATTCTTAAAACAGATCTACTTGAGATAGGTACCATTTTTATTCCCATTTGCAGATGAGAAATTTCAACTGGGTAGAGTGAGTAAAACAACTTGCTCTGTATCCTAGACTTAGGTATAGGAAGCCATAATGTAGACTAGAAAAATGTCATGATGCCTACTAACTAGTAGAGTACAAGTGGAAATGTGCATGCATTTTATTAGAGTTAAAAAAGAAAGAAGATTTATTCGTTAACAATGATGAGAGAGGCTCCATAGGAGTAGATGTCTATATTGGGGCTCCTGAAAGGACATTTTTAACCCTTCTTTGATGAATCTAATTATTAACTATGTGGACTTGGGTACATCATTTCCACTAAACTCAATTTGCCATTCTAAAAATATATGGATAATAATTTTTGACACCAATAAGAAACTCCAGTGAGTTGCATATACACACATTATATATTACTATTTTCTCATCTTAACAAAAGTGAGGTTTATGATCTTTAGGTAAAATTCCAGAGAAAAATAAACAAGTATTTACTCAAGCAACCCATAGACTTACTTTATTTAAATTCAGGATTTCATTTTATTTCTTCTAGTTCTTTTTTTTAATTGAAATTTATTTATTTTTGAAAATAAGAGGCAAAGTGTGTGCAGGGGAGGGACAGAGAAAGGAGGTACGGAATCTGAAGCAAGCCTCAGGCTCTGAGCTGTCAGCACAGAGCCCGATGCAAGGTTCAAACACAGGAGTGGTGAGATCATGACCTGAGCTGAAGTTAGATGCCCAACTGACTGAGCCACCCAGGAGCCCCTCTAGTTCTTCTTTATAGTCCAGAAGCAGTCCTTATATCCTCATATGCTTAAGATAGCTCACTTGACAGTTTCTTGAGAAACAAAGAAAATATGAGTCAGGCCTGTGGTAAGGTACTTGTGAAGAAATAGCTAACATTATTAATAAATGATAGAAAATGGCCTTTATCCTTAGAATAGGCTTTGTAGAATTAGCTCTGATTTTCTTTAAGCTTCTCAATATAAAACATGTGGTTTTTGAACAGAAGAAAATGATGGTAAGTGTTGTTTTTTAACATTAATAGTTCACCTACATATGAGAAGCTATAGCTTTACCTCTCTATTCTTTTTTGTACTGCCTGCAGTACTTGATTTCTTACATGTAGTTTTTTGACTAGTAGCCATAGGACAGTGGGTAACATAGCATAGCAGAGGCAGAAACAAAAGTCTTAGCTGGCCTGGAGCATGACCTTCTTCAGGAACACCTTTGGTTTCCTCTTCTGCCAATCAATTGAGCTCACAGTGAGCTTGACCTAGGCAATTGGTTGGGTTAGATATAAATAGAGAAACTTTAGCTTTCCTTTTATTTTTTTTCTTTTTAGTATCCTTTGAATTTAGAAGAAGAAAAAGAAGAAAAAAAATGTTTTAAAAGAGTTGAATTTACCCTGGAATGCTAATTTCAAAAGAACTCCAAACTGGGAGAAATATATGAGAAGTTATGAAAGAAAGGGTCATGGGCCAGGGATCCCAAAGGCATTCACGGTTGCAAGTAAATTCCTCTCTGCATGTTTTCTTCTGTGGTATATCCAGGATTAAATGACATCCTCCCCTTTTTTTAATTTTTAAATTGTCCCAATATTAATGTTTAATTTCCTTTCTCATGACAGGAAGAAATTATTTTTTTACAAGGAGATTTTTGACCTTTGAAAGGAAAAGTATTAGGCCTCAAACAGTAAGGAAACAGGTGGAGAAATGTGGGCTTATTAAAACATACAAAAACAAACAAGATTTTGCATCACTAAGTTTGACCTTGATCTTCCACTTTACACTCTCATAAAAAAGCGCTTGACAATGTACTTCTCCCCACTGTGCTCTGTAGGGAAGGTAAGGATGCTGCAGAGACTATTTGATCTTGGGTCAAAGGGACTTGTTAAAGGCACTCTAACCTTGTCTTTGCAAGCCACTTTATTGTTTTACAGTTTTTACCTCAGTAAGACATGACAGTGCTTTAGAAATGGAGAATCACCTCCACATGTGGGTTGTTAGTATTGTTATTTTTTTAGTGGGACTTTAGAAATCACTTTTCTTCTGATTTAATTCTCAGTTTTTCCCTCATCACATTATGCACGTAGGTTATTGGCTTATTACTGGGTGCTTAATGTGAAAACTCAAAATGTATCTGAATGGAGCCCTTTCTTCCCTTCCTTACACTCTTAGCAGAGTTGGGCTGTGTACTGACCAGGAGAGAAGGTGAGAAGGACACTTGGTATGGTGTCATTAATAAGTATAGGGGAAAATAATTATTCTGATAGAACATATATTACAGTTTGTGGTGGAGAATCATGATGATAGGCGTTTAAAATGCATGGAATGTTTCTACTCTACCTACGTGATCCAGAAGGCCTCTTTTACACAAGGCTTATTTACTTTCAGAACTCTGAATTTACCATGTCTTTTTAACACATTCTTGGGGCTGCCAGAGCTGGAGACACTCTCATAGGCTAATGTAAGTGGACACACAGAAGTGCCAAAGTGCATTAGGAAAATGGAAATCTATTCTGCTTCACGCTTGAATTTACCCTTCTCCAGAGACTGAATTTATTTGCATATTTTATTTCAAATACATGTGAGTTACATTGAAGAAGGTCTGAAATTAAATAAATGCCACGATTAAATGACGGACATAGCAATGATAAACCTAGTAGCCTCTCGTAAATTTTTCTTTTCATAGGAATTTAAGCCTGTGTTACTTTTTGGTTAAAAACAAGTACTCAACAAATTAGTAAAATTTTATTGGAAAAGGTTGGCCATTGAAAGGTATATTGACAATTACTAATACATGAGAATTGAAAGATAAATTGAATCAAAATATAGGTGATCACATTGTTAATTTTCCTAAGTGGTTCTTTTTGCTAAATGTTCTTTCCTGAATCTCTGCATGATTGTCTGCTGCTGAATATTTGAAATATGGAAGTCATTAGGAACATGTTACAGAAGATCAACTTAGTACTTAAATAAAGGAAACATGTAAGCTGAATTTATAAAAAAATAAACATATTTATTATAACCATTTATTTATTACAACTCAACTAAAATTCTTTAAAGCAATTCTTTTCCAAGTTTTTAAATATTTCATACATTTCAAATGAATACACATCTAGATATTTTAATTATAAAATATAAAGTCTTAATTAAAAATATTAACAGTTTTTTATTTTACCATATTATTTAATAAATATTTTAATGTCAAATAAGTATTTCATCAGTTAGGATTTATATTTATGGCTTAAAGTTATACATATATTTTAGTGATTGACTTCCTGATTTTGTATATACACATTATACACATACATACACACACACATATGTATACATATATATATATATATATATATATATACACACACATATAATGAATTGGACGAAAGAAAAATAAAAAATAACATTATGGGTTAAAGTAGTTGTTGGTTATGGGAAGTTCACTTACCCTTATTGCGATGGACTGAATGTTTGTGCCCCTTCGCCTCCACAAAAACCCATATGTTGAACGCCTTTTCCCTAATGTGGTGGCATATGGAAATGGGACCTTTGGAGGATCACTAAGCCATGGAAGTGAAGCCCTAAGGGTGGGGCCAGTACACTTCTGAGATGAGACAGAGGAGAGCTTGTTTGCTCCTTTTCTCTGCCATGTGAGAACGCAGCCAAGATGGCTGTCTGCAAACCAGAAAGCTCTCCCCAGAATCTGACCACAGTAGCACCCCTATCTCAGACTTCTTAACCTCTAGAATAGTGAGAAATAAATTTCTGTTGTTTAAGCCACATTGTGTTTGGTATTAATTATAGCAACTGAACTAAGACATCTATTTTTCTAAACTTATATCTTCCTCACTAACATGGCATGCTGATCACACAGTCACACACTCACACACACACAAATGGGAGGAAAGTGTACTTTCTTTTTACCAGTTAATATCTAAATCATTTATTCATTAATTTCTCCCTTATTACATGAAAAATGAGTCATGTAAACAAACTATATTTGTGGTACTAGGTTCACTATACAACAGTATAACAAAAATTATATGCTTTATAAGGGTTAAAGTAACACATTTTAGTTCTATTCATTCTGATCTTTCAGGTTTTGCTTGCATTGAATTAGTTCTGGAAAAGACAATGCAGTGTATATTCCTTCAATTTGATGTTTTCATGCAAGACTTTACATCATATTTTGTACCATGCTTATTTACATAAGCTCAATGTGATAAGGAAAGTCTATCAGTATAACCAAGTTAAGTTAATATGGCCTAAAACAAAATTAATCCTATCTTCCAATAACTTTATGGCTTCCTTTTATGGAAGTTCCTCTACCAGATTAAAGGTATCCAATATTACCTTTTTATTTTCTTAATGTCTTTATTTTTGTAGTGCCGTTCTTCACCTCTTTCTTGTGTTTTCCTTTTCCACCAATATATCCTCTTTGCTTATTTAGCATTCTAATTAAATTCTGTCAAGATCCTTTTAGAGTGGCATTGCATGTTTGTTGACAGGCTGCATTTGTTGTGCTGCTTCAGCTTGAGGTTAGGTACAAAAATGTTGATATTTACAAAGCTTCCAATAAAAGTCAATATTGTATCAGGCAGAGCAGAACAGCAGCTGAGTTGTAAAGCCTAACCTGTAGACCCAACATTTCAGGTAGGCTTTAAAGGCATCAAGGTTAACTGGATACCTCAAGTGTTTGAGTGATATTTTGGGTTATGCCTGTATCAGAAACATTTCTAAAGAAATAAAAATTTGAAAATAGAATTTAATTTCTTTATGCCTTTTCTTTAAATCTCTGGGGTTTTTTTTCAGTTGTGAGATGCTAACCTTGAAATCCCTTTTCAGTTCAGTCCCTTGAAATCTCCATCTGAACGTTGCCTAATTTTAAGTGATACTTTCAAGACACTTTACAGGTTAATAACAGGTGTCACCTCTTAAAATGTTTTTATTCATATGCATTTAAATTGTACCCCATTAGCAGCGATTATTTTTAGCAAGCTTAGAAGCAAGGAGCATTTTACATTTGATGTGTCCTTTGCATTGATTTAAGGAAACTATAAGAGATCAGTGGTCAACTCTTTGGTGCAATTTGTAAAGAATAATTAATGAATTGCTGAATTGCATTTTTGAAAGTTAGTATTGATTTACTTTTAAGAGTAGACAATCCATATGACATTATTGATTAGCTATATGAATACTAAATTTTTTATATCACTTCCTCATGTTATATGGTTTCATTATTCTAAACTCTTCCATCCAATGCTTTAAACTTTTGTGAAACATTTATTCTATAGGCTATAAAATGCAATTCTACCAAACAATCATGAGCTTCCTTTATTGCTCTCTAATGATCATATCTATCACTACACTGGACCATGGCCTCCTTGAGGCTGTAGATTTTTTTTTTTTTTTACATTTTGTTAATAACTTATTTATTTATTTAATTATATTTTTGGAATTGATTTTTTTTAATTTGCATCTATGTTGGCATATAGTGCAACAATGATTTCAGGAGTAGATTTCTTAATTCTCCTCACCCATTTATCTCATTCCCCCTCCCACAACCCCTCTAGTAACCTAAAAGTCTCTTATGTTTCATACCCCTTCCTGTTTTTATATTATTTTTCCTTCTTTCCCTTATGTTCATCTGTTTTGCATCCTAAAGGCCTCATATGAGTGAAGTTATATGATATTTGTCTTTCCCTGACTAATTTCACTTAGCCTAATACCCTCTAGTTCCATCCACATGGTTACAAATGGCAAGATTTCATTCTTTTTGATTGCTGACTAATATTCCATTGTCTATGTATCCCAAATATTCTTTTTCCATTCATCCATTGATAGACATTTGGGCTTTTTCCATACTTTGGCTGTTGTTGATAGTGCTGCTATAAATATTGGGGTGCACGTGCCCCCTTCAAAACAGCATACCTGTATCCCTTAGATAAATATCCAGTAGTGCAATTTCTGGGTCATGGGGTAGTTCTATTTTTAATTTTTTGAGAAACCTTCATACTTTTTTCCAGAGTAGCTGCACAAGTTTGCATTCCCACCAGCAGTGCAAAAAGAGATCTCTTTCTCTTTCTCTGCATCCTCGCCAACATCTGTTGTTTCCTGAGTTGTTAATGTTAGCCATTCGGACAGGTATGAGGTGGTATCTCATTGTGGTTTTGATTTGTATTTCCCTGATGATGAGTGAAGTTGAGTATTTTTTCATGTGTCAGTTGGCCATCTGGATGTCCTCTTTGGAGAAGTGTCCATTCATGTCTTTTGCCCGTTTCTTCACAGGATTACATATTTTTGGGTGTTGAGTTTATGTTCTTTGTAGATTGTGGATAAACCCTTTATCTGATATGTCATTTGCAAATATCTTCTCCCATTCTGTCTGTTGCCTTTTAGTTTTGCTGATTGTTTCCTTCACTTTGCAGAAGACTTTTATTTTGAGGAGGTCCCAATAGTTCATTTTTGCTTTTGTTTCCCTTGCCTCCAGAAACTCATTCAGTAGGAAGTTGCTGTGGCCAAGGTCAAAGAGGTTTTCACCTGCTTTCTACTCAAGGATTTTGATGGCTTTCTGTCTTATGTTTAGGTCTTTCATCCATTTTGAGTTTATTTTCATGTAGGGTGTAAGAAAGTGGTCCAGGTTCATTTTTCTGCATGTCACTGTCCGGTTTTCCCAGCACCACTTGCTGATGAGACTGTCTTTATTCCATTGGATATTCTTTCATGGTTTGTCAAAGATTAGCTGGCCATATGTTTGTGGGTCCATTTCTGGGTTCTCTATTCTGTTCTATTGATCTGAGAGTCTGTTTTGTGCCAGTACCATACTGTCTTGATGATTATAGCTTTGTAATACAGCTTGAAGTCTGGGATTGCGATGCCTCCAGTTTTGGTTTTCTTTTCCAAGATTGCTTTGGCTATCTGGTGTCTTTTCTGGTTCCATACAAATTTTAGGATTATTTGTTCTAGCTTTGTGAAGAATGCTGGTGTTATTTTGATAGGTATTTCATTGAATACGTAGATTGCTTTGGGTAGTATTGACATTTTAGCAATTTTTGTTCTTTCTATCCAGAAGCATGGAATATTTTTCCAATTTATTGTGTCTAATTTCTTTCATAAGGTTTCTATAGTTTTCATCATATAGATTTCTCACTTCCCTGATTAGATTTAGTCCTAGTTATTTTATGGGTTTGGGTGCAGTTGTAAATAGGATTGATTCCTTGTTTCTCTTTCTGTTGCTTCATTATTGATGTATAGGAATGCAACTGATTTCTGTTCATTGATTTTATATCCTGGAACTTTATTGAATTAATGGATAAGTTCTAGCAGTTTTTTGGTGCAATCTTTTTGGTTTTCTAATAGAGTATCAAGTAATCTGCGAAGAGTGAAAGTTTGATCGCCTCCTGGCCAATTTGGATGCCTTTTATTTGTTCATGTTGTCTGATTGCTGAGGCTGAGATGTCCAATACCATGTTGAATAACAGTGGCGAGAGTGGATGCCCCTGTCTTGTTTCTGACCTTAGCGGGAAAGCTCTCAGGTTTTCCCTATTGAGGATGATATTAGTGTTGGGTCTTTCATATATGGCTTTTGTAAGGATCATCATATGATCCTTCTATACCTACTTTTTGAGGGTTTTGTTTGTAATCGAGAAAGGATGCTGTATTTTGTCAAATGTTTTATTTGCATCTATTGAGAGGATCATGTGGTTCTTGTCCTTTCTTTTATTGATGTGATGAATCATATTGATTGTGTTCTGGATATTGAACCAGCCCTGCATCCCATGTATACATCCCACTTGGTCGTGGTGAATAATTTTTTTAATGTATTATTGGATCTAGTTGGCTAATAATTTGTTGAGGATTTTTGCATCCATGTCCATCAGGGAAATTGGCCTATAGTTCTCCTTTTTAGGGGGGTCTTTGTGTGGTTTTGGAATCAAGGTAATGCTGGCTTCATAGTGATGGTTTGAAAGTTTTCCTTAAATATCTATTTTTTTGAAACAGCTTCAAGAGAATAGGCGTTAACTTTTATTTAGATGTTTGATAGAATTCCTCTGGCAAGCCATCTGGCCCTGGACTCTTCTTTTTTGGGAGATTTTTGATTATTAATTTGATTTCTTTACTGGTTATAGGTCTGTTCAAATTTGCTATTTCTTTCTGTTTCAGTTTTGGCAGTTTATACATTTCTAGGAACTTGTCTATGTCTTCCAGATTGCCTATTTTATTGCCATATAATTGCTCATAATATTCTCTTATCATTGTTTGTATTTCTGCTGTGTTGGTTGTGATCTCTCCTCTTTCATTCTTGTTTTTATGTATTTGGGTCCTTTTCTTTTTCTGTTTTATCAAATTGGCTAGGGGGTTATCAATTTTGTCAATTCTTTCAAAGATACAACTTCTGGTTTCATTGATCTGTTCTACTGTTTTGTTTTTGTTTTGTTTTTTTGTTTTGGTTTTGATAGAATTGAATTCTGCTCTAATCTTTATTATTTCTTGTCTTCTGCTGGTTTGGGATTTTATTTGCTTTTCTTTTTCCACCTCTTTAAGGTGTTAGGTTAGGTTGTGTATCTGAGTGCTTTCTTCCTTCTTTGGGAAGGCCTAGATTGTTATGTACTTCTCTCTTATGACTGCCTTTGCTGTGTCCCAGAGGTTTTGGGCTGTGGTGTTATCATATTCATTGGCTTCCAATTTTAATTTCTTCTTTAAGTTCTTGGATAGCACATTCGTTCTTTAGTAGGATGTTCTTTAGTCTCCAATTATTTGTTATCTTTCCAATTTTTTTCTTGTGGTTGATTTTGACTTTTATAGCATTGTGGCCTGAAAATATTCACTGTATGATCTTGATCTTTTTGTACTTGTTGAGGGCTAATTTATGTCCCAGTATGTGATCCATTCTGGAGAATGTTACATTCACACTGTAGAAAATGTGTATTCCATTGCTTTAGGGTGAAATATTCTGTATATATCTGTTAAGTCTACCCAGTCCAGTGTGTCATTCAAAGTCATTGTTTCCTTCTTGATTTTATGTTTATATGATCTGTCCATTGCTGTAAGCGGGGTGTTGAAGTCCCTACTATTATGATTTTATTATCAATGAGTTTCTTTATGTTTGTGATTAATTGATTTATATATTTGCATGCATTCACATTTGGAGTATAAGTGTTTACAATTGTTAGGTCTTCTTGGTGGATAGACCCCTTAATTATGATGTAATACCATTCTTCATCTCTTGTTACAGTCTTTATTTTAAAGTCTAGATTGTCGGATATAAATATGGCTACTCCAGCTTTCTTTTGTCAACCATTAGCATGATAGATGGTTCTCCAACCCCTTTCAATCTGAAGATGTTTTAGATCTAAAGTAGGTCTCTTGTAAACAGCATATAGATAGATCTTGTTTTCTTATCCATTCTGTTACCCTATGTCTTTTGATTGGAGCATTTAGTCCATTGATAATTAGAGTGAGTACTGAAAGATATGAATTTATTGCCCTTATGTTGCTTCTAGAGTTGGAGTTTCTGGTGGTTTTCTCTAGTCCTTCTATAGTCTTTGTTGCTTTTGGTCTTTTTTTTTTTCCTTATCTTTTCTCCCTTTAGAGAATCCTCCTAAAAAATTCTCATAGGGCTGGTTTAATGGTCATGAACTCCTTTAATTTTTGTTTCTCTGGGAAACTTTTAAGCTCTCCTTCTATTTTGATTGACTGCCTTGCTGAATAAAGAATTCTTGGCTTTGTATTTTTCCAATTCTGCACATTGAGTATATCCTGCCACTCCTTTCTGGTCCGCCAAGTTTCTTTGAATAGGTGCTGCACACCTATTCTGTCTTCCCTTGTAGGTTAAGAGCTTTTTTTTTTTTTAACCCCCTTGCTGCTTTCATGATTCTTCCTTGCATGAGTATTTTGTGAATTTGACTATGATATGTCTTGCTGATGGTTGAATCTCATGGGAGTTCTCTGTGGTTCCTGGATTTTGATGTCTATGTCTTTCCCCAGGTTAGGAATGTTTTCTGCTATGATTTGCTCACATAGCCTTTCTTCATCTTCTGGGACCCCTATCATTCTGATGTTGTTGTTTTTTTAATGAGTCACTGATTTTCTAAGTCTTAAAGCATACTCTTTTGCCTAAGTATCCCTCTTTTTTTCTCCTTCATTATTCTCCATAAGTTTGGCCTCTGTATTGCTGATTCCTGCTCTGCATCCATTCTTGCCACCATGGCATCCATTCGAGATTGCAGCTCAGTTATGCATTTTTTTAAATTTCATCCTGACTAGCTTTTACTTCTTTTATCTCCACAGAAAAGGATTCTAGTCTATTTTCAACACAAGCTAGTATTCTTATCATGATTTTAAATTCTGGTTCAGACATCTTGCTTATATCTGTGTTGATTAAGTCCCCAGCTGTCGTTTCTTCCTACTTTTTCTTTTGGGATGAATTCCTTTGTTTTGTCATTTTGAAGGAAGGAAAGGAATTAATAAGCTAAAAAAAGTATCATTATAAAATGAAAAACAACACACACACACACACACACACACACAAATCAAATAAATGGTACTAGATCCTAGGTGTGCTTTGGCCTGGTTGTTGAAAGGAGCTTGCTAGATTAGAGAAAAAAGGGGAAGAGGGAAGAAAGAAAATGACCAAAAAGGGAAAATATTTGAAAATTTGAAATAATGAATACAGTGAAATAGAATAAAATGAAATGATGGTAGTAAAATAAAATTTGAAAAAAAATTACAGAGAAGTAAAAAATGCAGTAGAAATAATTAAAGAAAAATATTTTTAATAAAAATTGAAAATAAAGTAATTTTTTCTCTTTCTGTATTCAAGAAAAATAAAAGAAAAAAATTGAATGCTGGACCATTTAACAGACTGAAATATGATTGAAATTACATCATTTTCCCTTAGAAGTCAAACTATGAAGCACCTTTATAGTCTGTAAACTAACCAGGTGGAGGTGTGGTTTTCCTGAAGAGGGAGCTTGGCCTCTTTGGGCGGGGCTTACGGTAAGGGCTCTTTTCTCTACCAGATGGCACTGCTTAACTTACTGAGGTAATTGTGCCAGAGGCAACTTACTGTGGCGCTGGTAGGTCTGTACGCGCATGCACAGGAGGGGTGAAAATGGCGTCACCCATCTATTCAGTCTTTAGTATCTAAACTCCATTCACCCGGATCAGCAATCCCATACCTGTGCTTTTTCCCCCGGCTTAGTCTGCCCCTTGCTTTTACACTGTCTGACCACACAACCTGGTTGCCAGGCATCACTTTCCTCCTAAGCTTTATCTCAGATGCAGCTGTGTTTCCCAGCCTCTCTTCTGAAGGACCATGGCTTTGACCTGCTCAGACTTTCAGGGGAAGGGTCCCACGGAGTAATGGCCGGGTGCTGACCATACCCAGAAATGTTCAAGGTACTGTGCTGCTGCCAATGCCCAGAACCTGCGGCGGGTGCCCGCCTACCCCCCAAAATGTTCACGCAATCGTGAAACAGCAGCATTTCAGGAATTGTGGTAAGTTACAACACGCATCTGGCACCAAGCTTCCCCCTGAACGTCCTTGTTTCAGCACCAGCAAATGTCATTGTTACCTGGGGTCTGCGGGAACTTTTGGCCACATGTCTACCAAATGTCCTCCCAGCAGGGGAACTGCCTCTCCCTGTGTGGCCTGAGGACTCCGGGACTGGGACTCACACTCTGCTCCTGGGGATTTGCCCTTCCCACCAAAGCATCACCAAGTAGCAAGCTGGGGAGTTTCAGACTCTGTGCTCCCCGTTTATAATGTCTTAATGGAATTTAAACTTTCTCCTTTCTCCTTTGTCCCTTTTCAGTTCAGTCCCTTGCATACTCTTTCCTTTCTCTCCAGCTGCTGTTGGGCAGAGGCTATGCTTTCCTGTACTCTCCCCCTATCTCTGCCCCCTCTCTGCAAGCACAAACTTTCCCTGCCTTTCAGGGCTTCTCTCTCCCAGTTCACCTGTCAGGGCCGTACCTGCTGAGTTTTGTGGTTCATGTTGTGTAGATAGTTGTGTTAATCCTCAAGTCAGTTTTCTAGGTGTGCAGCATTGTTTAGTGTTGATCTGGCTGTGTTTCAGGGTCTAGAGACACAAAAAAACTTACAAGCTGTTTCGTCATCTTGGCCCCTCCTCCAAGGCTGTAGATTCTATCCCATTGCTAACACACACCAGGTGTTCTATAGATCCGGTGAATTAGCTGACATTATAGTCATCACTTTATTGCCCCAGATAGCAATGTTGAGTTATGCTTTGCTCATGCTCTGTAGTTGGGGGACTGCTAGGAATTAAATGAAAGGAACTAAAGAAGATATGTAATTAGGACAAGGCAATAGTTATCAAGGTACTGTCCTTTAACATTTATATTGTGAATTTTTCTGATTTTATACCAAATTCCTACATCCTTATATAGGTTTTAAATAAGTAATAAAAAATAAAAGTAACTTCATTACCAGACTCCCAACTTCATTTCTCCCCCTATTATAACACAATTTAAAGGCAGGAATGAAATCAGCTTAAGTCCAGGCCCAAATTAATTTTCTTCCAAAGCAGTTTAAGACTTTACAAATATGGCCAAAGAACTGTTTATGTTAAACTTAGAGAAGCGGTGTCAAAAAGAAAGAAACACTTGAAGACTAGAATTTGATTAATATCCTAATTTCAAAAAGAAAAGAAAATAAAGGAATACTACATTTACCTAGGGCTAGGTTTTAAGGCTGATGCCCCAAAAGTTCAAGAAGGGTCATTAGCAATAAGAAAACAAAGTGAAAGGTATGTATTTTCAGTGACTAAAAGGGACTGCCTGGAAAGCCAATGTCCGAGTTGAGAGTAAAGAAAAAGAAAAAAAGAAAAGGTATATTGGTCAAAATGCAAATATGCTGGAATCTTGGGAATGGGAAACAGTGTATGTTAGAAATTTTTAGAATACAGAATCAACAAACCCGAATGAAAATAGATGCTTGTAAATAGACGAGGAGTTTTAGTTCTGAAACCAGGACCCATCTGTCACAGTCCTTGCTTATTCTGATATATTTAACTTTCTTAAAGTCTTCTTCTGGTGTTATGTCATCTTCCCAGGCAGGGGGAAAAATGGAGAGAAAAAAAAACAGTAATGCTCCAATTACCTTGAAAAATAATCACAGGACTGTCTATGGAATTAATAGTGGACATTATTAAACATGAAAGGGTTGAGTGAAAGGGGCAGGTTATGAAATCCTATTCAAAATTGAACTCTTAAAATGGAAGCTATTTTTTTCCTTTACTGAAGCTTGGAGTGGGCATTCTTCTATTCCTTTTGAGTCCTATAATTTTGTGATGTCAAAATAATTGGAACTCAGAAAGTACATTTTAGAAATTGATATCTGTCAGTGAGGCAATACTGAAAATCAGCGAAAGCCTGGCATTTGTGTATTTTATAGATGATGAAATATAAGCCAATTCATTCAATCATACAGTCACACATGTAGGAAAACTGTATTGACCATTAAATATGTGCCAGACACTGTGGTAAGATACATGTATTAGAGCTTATGAGTTAATAGAAGAAAAAACTATGTAGCTGAGTTATTAAAGTTCCAAGCGTGTGTGTTATGTATAAGTTGGTTTAAATATAATATATAAAAACACATTTGAAATTATATATTTGTATATATTTATATATTACTTGATATACATTTATAATATATTATAAAATATAGCATTTATATATTTTAAATACATATATTCAAGTCTATGGAAGTATTGCAAATGAAAATATTGTGGAAGATGTGATCTTCCTTTAGATGGTATCTGGAGATATGAGTAAGACTGTACAGGAAGAGAAAGAGTAGGGAGCAGGAAGGCCATTGTAAGAAGAAAACATGGCAGTATTTTAAAATGCATAAAGTATCTTTTATTTGGCCTTAATGTATTCTATGTGAGGTAAACAATAGCATTTCATGTCCGAATGGTTGATTGGCTTTCTATTATGGGAAGTATTGAGTTCTATTTCACTGATTTTGGATTTTATTTTGTGAGCAATAGGAAAGTATGTGAATTTTCTAAGCAGTAGAGTCATGGTCAGGATTGTGTGTTAGAAAGATAACTATGGCAAATAATGGGAAGCAGTAGGATTGAAGTGTTTATAAAGTTATTTCAGTAGTTCAGGTTAGAGCTGATAGAAGCCTGCACTGGGCTAGTAGCAATAAAAATGGGAACTGACTGACAACTCAATCATTGAAGATCTCATGACTTTTCATAGAGATCGCTTCCCTTTTAAAAAGTGACCTTTGTTAATTACAAGAATTCACAGAGTTTTGCAGGAAACCACATAATTGCTCTGATGGTTCTAGCCTATTTCACTCCTTATAGGCTATCATGACACACTATAAATGGGGGCTTTACTTAAATGATAAAGCTAGAAGAAATTGCAAAGGCATGATTTCAGAGTATTCTTTGAACTGGCCTATGATATAGGTATATGATAAAAATTATTTTCATTGAAACAGCTTCCTGCCTAAAAATGGGAAATAATCATAAAATTAATGAATAAAAATACACAGTATTTAATTGTATGCCACAAATTATGGAAAATACCTTATATGCATTATTTTGTTTAATGTTTAGAAAAAGCTTGGACATAGCTGTTAAGATTAGCCCCATTTAACAGATGAGTTCAAAGAATTTTAGATAACTTAAGCACATTGTAAACACAGATTGTTGATTGAAAAGTCCTATTTTATTCCTTATATAGAGTCTTTTAGAGTTATCATTCATAATTATAAATTTTGGGAACTTCTTGGTTAGGAAAAATTAAGAATTCATTTCAAAATTGGTAGTTTTTTAGTCAAAGATAAATCTATTAATGTCCAGAAATGTTAATGCAAAATCTTAAAATAGAAAAAGAAATTATACCTGGTATATTATGGGTAAGAGGTAGAACAGTGTCAAAGCTTATATGAAATATCAAGGGAAATTTAGATACTTGGTAAGTGAGCCAAAGATTGACTTTTGCTTTTTAGTTGGGAAAATAATTTTTCTCTACCCTTCTAAAGATTCTTCCAGCTGATCCCAACATTAGCAGGAGAAAATAAAATTTAGTTTTTCATACTGAGGGGAACCTCACACACAGGAAAGAATCAAAGACAGAAAGGTAAAGTGAGGTATATATGCCACCTTGGGCTAAGGAATGGGAGAAAGGCCTGGGGCTTCAAAGGGGAGGGGAGCAACTCCCAGGGAATTAGGAAGAGCAGAGTCTTGTAATTAGATGTTTGACCAATGACACAGATGGGTCATTGAGGTAAACTTAATCCCTGGTAAAAGTTCCCATTCTGGGAAATTCCTCCAATTCAGATTCTTCTAGGTAAAGGGAGGGGCATAAGTTTCTCTTGAAATGCCAGGGTCTTGATTGCTCTCAACTCAAAATAGTGCACAATGCAAAGTGACCCATTCTGAGGAGATTTTCTCTGATGCCCTTCAAAGGCATGATCATAACTTTTCTCAGTAAAAGTAATTGTTTGACTTCTTACAGTTCTATTTGGCTGCTAGTAGGTGAATGGATATATTGCATTGTTAAAAACAAACAAACAAAATTCAACTGAGTAAATCTAAATATCTAGTTGGCTTTATTCAAGGATTTATTAATTAGATAGTACCCAATCTATAAAGTAGAAAGGAGCTCCAAGGAGTTCTACAAAATGGAAAGTTTTTATAGGGAGGAGGTTAGGGCAAAGAAGTTATTAGCAAAAGAGGATATTTTTAGTTAAAATCACTTTCCCTTATGGGGCAGAGCAGAGTCTCATGCAGATTATTTGACAAGGGATGATCAGAACCTTCCAGACTGATTGGTCTAAACTTCTACTCCTGGGAGAGGCTGAAACTGCAATTAGTTTAGGCATTAAATCTTGGTGAGACTTAATATTTATGCAACTCCATTTTGGGCCTATTTCTTTTTAACAACATAAAGACATATAAAGTACAGTCTATTTTATAAGATGTGGCTTGATCTTTCAGTAATGTCATATTTTTTATAATGGTGTCTTTGTTACTGCTTTTTTATTCTATACTCAAAGTACAAAGTGCCTACAAAGGACTATATTGAAAATAATCCTTTCTCCATGAAGTCTCCAGTATGGTGTGTATTATTATTGTTATTATTGCCAACCAAATTGTTATCCCTAATTCCTCGTATAGCTGCAAAGTTAATAGGTGTATGTACATACAGTAGCTCCAGTTCTGAAGGAAATTCATTCTCTGTAATAATGCTGAATACTTTAACATCTTTAACAAAACAAGCTATAAGGAAAGCAAAGAAAATTTTTTTAGAATTTTATGAATGTCATTAAAAGCAAAAATTCAATTAATTTGATTTAGGAGATTTTTCTTGCATGTCTTGTTTGAGTTCTAATCAGTGACTGATGAAGTGATCAAAGAAGGAAGATATTGCTTGTCTATTAGCATAGGTTTTTTGCCATAACTATGCCCACATAGAAAGTACTAGTCATATCTTTTCAACATTTCCATGAATATGTTTGAGGACTGAGTGATAAAGTAAGACGGAAAAGAGAAATCAAGAAGCATTTAAGATCTAGAGTGGTACACTCTAACTAATGCCAATTGGTTCTTAACTGCAATGAAGATGATAATGGGAAAATACTAAAATTATCAGAATTTCTTTCCACTGTTCTTCAGGTTTGTGTTTATTTAGCCTATCAGCATTTCTCTGATATGTTTTCATATATACAGATTTTTCCCCAAGTGGTCTGACAGTGGCTTCTTAAGCATATGTTGAATAGTAATGTTAAACATAGTATATTCAAAAGGCATAGGATTGTGTCTCCATAAAACCTTCACTGGCTGTTCCTTTGGGGCACTATACAAAGGGCTTAAGCCATCCATTTCCTCACCAATAAAGTTGAATTAGACAACACTAAGGAGGTTATTCAATTCTAAGATCTATGCTTACCCTTTCTAACCAAGGACTGATGCTTGCTCTTAAATCATCTGTTCCAGATATGACTCAGCAATTACCACTGAAGTTTTTCTCTGTAGCAAAGGCATTCCTGGGATTTGTAGCTTATACAATGAGCTCATGAATTTGGTTTGACTTTAGGTAGTCTTGTTTCAGAAAATGATGGCTATTTTTGGAGGATTCCTCAAGCAGAAAGCTGTTTCTTCATGTAATTTTGGGCATTTAGAGACTCCCCAGTGCCTATATTGTTCTGCCATAACTCCTGATGCCTGGCAGGAGGGGTTAATTTGAGTGTGAGATGCCGATGGTACTGTGCAATTCAAGGTAAGGGTGAAAGAAAGTAGTCATGATGCCTTCCTTCTCTGGGTCTTTGACGTTGCCATAACAGGAAATTCACAGAGAAATATCATTGTTCTAGGTAATGAGCATTGAAACACACAGTCTAAGTGTACATGATGGAATGAGTTTATTGAATAAGTCTTCGTTCTCTTTCCTCTAAGTATTCTAGGAGGAAGCCATCTAGGAAACAGAGTGGCCCTGAAACTTTTACAATAATACTAATAATCTTTTACTGCTCAACTTCTTGGCTCTGAGCAAGTGAGTAAATGGTAGATTTTTAATGAGTAAGGCATGTAGGCATTTGGTTCTTTGTTATATATCACATAATGTCTTATGTCCTTTAGTCTTATGATTCTGAAACAAATGGATATTGTCTCATAAAATTGCTCTTTCTGCATTAACAAACTGAAGACTGTCATTTTTGGAGGTGATTGACAATACTGTAAATGGCCAGCCTCCTTCTTTCATTTGTACATACATTTCTTTAGCAACAGAATCATGCTGGATATTCTGTTAGTTATTGGGAATGTAAAGGCAGACTTCCTACTGTGTATAGACTTTTCCACACTTTAGGTGGTAGGAAGAATGGAGAAATTATAAACGGTGGTCCTAGGGTCCAGAGTGGATGTACCCAGATAGGACTTCTAAGAAATGGTTGGTTTTGGAAAATGCTCTAAGTCTCTGTGTGTAGTTCCCTCAGAATTGTAACTGGTTAAGGTCATGTCATTGGAGTTAGAGACTTCAAATACAAATCTGCCACTTTATAACTGGTTGACATGGAGGAGATTCTTTATTCTCTCATATCTCAGTTTATTCATCTGTATAATGCCTGCTCTATAGTGCAACTGTGAAGAATAAGATAATGGGGGCACCTGGGTGGCTCAGTTGGTTAAGCCTTTAAGTCTTGATCTCAGTTCAGGTCATGATCTAGTGATTCCTCAGTTTTAGCCCCAAATCAGGCCCTATGGAACAGCATGGAACCTGCTTTGAGTTTTCTCTCTTTCCTTCTCTCTCTGCCCACCCCTCCTCTCTGTTTCTCTCTCTCTCTCTAAATAAATAAGTAAATACATAAACATGAAAAAATTTTAGAAAGAGAATAAGGTAATGTATTTAATCATTTTGTGGCACACAGAATGCATTTAACATATGGCTATTATCACTGTAAATATTATTATTATTTCTTAAAAGTTCCCCAACTTCCATTTTCTTATAAGCAGAGTTATTATCCACACTTATCTTAGCAATACAATCCATTTTTGTATAACATTTGATTTTTCAGAGATTTGAGCATCACAGATTACATTAGTTTTACAAGTAAATTCTGTCAGATAAATAGATGAGGAATTATTTTCCCAAGTTGAGTCAAGTGTAGCATGAGCCACGAAGATGGTAAAATGGCTTACCTATGTTGCCAATCAGTGGCCAGTTCTAGCCAAAAGTTGCCCCCCTTTTAAGTACCCTTTTTATTCTCTGCCCATTGCATCATGCTCACTTGCTTAGAAAACATTACTGCCTACAAAGTTCACTTAGACATTCTAAGAAAGTTATTAAGGGGGTACATACTACTCTAATAATTTAGATTTTGACTTAAGATTATGGCCAGGACATGGGGACTATAAATCTTCAGTTGAGAAGAATTGCACTGTCAAGGTTAACCACACCAAATTTGACTGTGAGGTAACCTGTTGAGCAATTTTCTTCACTGAATATACCATCCACTATATTAAACACTGCCTCAAGAAATCTCTAGGAGAGGAAGCTGGCTGTCTTTAATTTGTTTTCAAATATGCAATAAGTATGTTTTGATCATTTGGTTTTAACTTATGATAACATGAAGGAAAACCCCATCTACCACTTCCAGAGTCAGTCTTATTTAAATAGAAGATGTCCCTCCTGGTTAGTTCTTTTAAAGTAATGTCTACTTCACTTTCTTCATAGCTAAAACTCAAACGAACAAACAAAAACTAAGTTTTCAAGCTATAATTCAAGTTTCAATCAAAGCTACAGCTTAACTGATTTGTCACAGAGTGGATTAAATATAACAGTTCTTGTGAACATCCCAATATAGTAGCCACTAGCCACATGTGGTTATTAAACATTCAAAGTATGACTATTCTAAAGTGAAATGGGCCATAACTATAAATTCACACCAGGTTTTGGAGACTTAGTGTCTTATTAGTGATGTTATACTGATTATATGTTGGGATGATATTTTGAAACATTAAACTAAATAAAGTAATTTATTAATATTAATATCACCTGATTTTTTATCATATTTTTTGAGGTGACTACTACAAAATTTCAAATTACATACATGGCTCACATTTTATTTCTGTTGGACTGTACTGTTCTAGACATGCAATTAAAATATCTTAAAGACACCATGTATTAGTGGTCTTTTCAAATGTTTGAGAAGTTTTTAGTGGTGCTAGATTTGGAGTCTCACAGTTATTTGTATTGAAGTTCTAATTGTCCATTTTTATATTCATTTTTGTATATTTCTGAAATATTACCAGTAATTTAATTTCAACAGTAAATACATATGTTAAGTATGTATTAAGACTATATATTAAATAGGGAAGTGAATATCGGTGAGAGTGTAAGGAGATGCATTTTGACAGAAATAAACGTAAGTTGTTATGAGAGTTAGATTAAATAGGGAAGTGAATATCGGTGAGAATGTAAAGAGATGCATTTTGACAGAAATAAACGTAAGTTGTTATGAGAGTGCAGAGAGTAGGAGAATCATCCCAGAGGAGTTGAAGCTGAGTTGTAAAAGCTTCATGGACCAATTAATGTTTATCTGATGAAGAAGAGGTAAGAGCATTCTCAGAGCTGCATTAGCCAAGGTACAGAGGCATGAAATGTGACCTATTTAAGAAATAAATGTATTTTCTATGGCTCAAACAGATGTGTTTATTTGTTTGTTTTTTTATTTTATTTTTAAGCAATCTCTACACCCACTGTGGGGCTTGAACTCACAACCCTGAGATCAAGAGTGGCATGCTCCTCTGACCTAGCCAGCCGGGGCCCCAAGGTGTGTTTGTTACTGGTGGGAGGGAGGAGGGGCTGAAAGGGGAGAGCGGAGATTAGGACCAGTGATGCTAATATATGTGATTCTAAAATAGGAGCTCTGTTATATGCTATTAAGAAAGCGTAAGGAGGGGAAATTTGCAGCTTGTAAGTGAACTCTGACAGATAACCAGAAGGTAGATCTCAGGGGGAGAAGGGAAGAGGTGAGGGAGTCAATTAGGAGGCTACTGCAGTAGTTCAGGCAGGAATTTATGACCACCTCAGCTATGGAATTTGTATTCTATAAGAAATAGGGCAGGGAACAAATAAAATATAGACATTTAGGGTAGCACTCAGGTTTCTGTCTTAGATTACAGGATATCACTTTCAAAGATAGGAAATACAAGGAAAGAAGCAGAATTGGTATAGGGAAACATTGTTCAACTTGAGCACATTGAATTTGAAGTTTCTCTGAATATCTAGTCATTAATTATATATATAGGCCTGGAGATACAGATTGGGAGAGTCATTATTTAAGAAATAGTTCCAGTAATGTGTTTGTGGGTTAAGTTCTCTCAGAAACAAAATGCAGAGTGACAAGAACAGAGGCTCAGGGACTAGTTGATCTTTTGATGAAAATGAGATATTAGAGATGTATCCAGAGAGAATTCATATTATGAATTTTTCAAAATTACAGACACCTCTGCAGTCATATAATCTATGACTTTGGTAGGACAGGACTGTTTTAAACACAGATGTTACATAATTTCACTAAATTATCATCCTTTTACCAGTGATAAATGATGGGAGCCCACACTGTTATTCAAAATGATATAAATCAAGTACAAAAATATATTTCTTGGCAGGCATTTTATAGCTGTGACCCACAATTTTCTCAGTAGACCAAAATTGATGTTAACATCAGATATTAAGATGCCTCATAAAGCTGACTACAAAGACAGAATGGGATCACAGGAAAGGTATCAAACTATGTAACCATCAATTGTAACAATCACTTACAAAAAGCTAAATAGAAATGATATATACACCATAGGAAAGAGCGGTGTTTTGTTTACTAATATTAAATAATAATGCTATTGAAGAGACCAAAATTATAAGATGACTCAACAAACTTGAAGCATGCCAGGGAATCAGGGAGCTCTGGCAGGTGGAATTCCACTTCACCATGTAAGATCAACAACTGTAATACATCTCACTTGCTCTTTGTAGGGAAAACTAGTGAACCTATTACATCACAATCATTTGGATTTTGTGAAGTAAATAGTACTGCACACACTAAAAATATTTTCTACTGCACTTCAATAGTTAATAACAAAAGTATTCTGTGCACAAAGAAAAGGAAAACTTTTTATAGCAAAATGATATAATGACTCCATATCAAATGATGCATCCTTGCTGTACATGGTACAAGTTAGATTATTTCATTTGAAGACATGTCTTAGAGATCAGAAAGGTTCAGAGAAACAGCCAGGATAGTTAGAAGTACATTAGGATTTATGTATGATGAGTGATTGGAAAACAGCAATTGCAATGTTATATAAATGAGAAAATCTAGACAAGGAGTTTTGGTTGAGAGAGTCACAAATGTGAAAGCTGTGATAGCAAATGATTCCAGTATCTTCTTTATTCTGTTTTGTGTTTAAAAAAAAAAATCAGGCTTTTGGTTGTTAAAGTTGTGAGAAATATACTAGCCTATACAATTTATGGAAATAATTAGTAGTCATTTCAGCAATGTCCTTGTACAGTGTGTGGTGAGCTATAGGCTTTATTTTCCCAAAATTCACAGAACAGGCATGTTGGCACAATTTTTTTTAATGGACTTGGGTCATTTTTAAGGATGAATTAAAATCATTAATAACATTTGCAGTTATGTAAGCTCATGCCATAAAATACCATCACTCATTTGTTCTACTTAGGCAACACAAAATGCAGTTGTTGGATTGATCAGATCTGCAGCTGGATCACTTACTGGCTCATTAATTTTTATCATATATTGAGCATTCTGACCTGATACATCAGCTTTTGAAATGGCCACTTGTCTTCTTTCCCTGGGCAAATAGCTACAGGATGCACTTTAAAAATGTTGATCTAATTTATTTTGTTCTCACTGAACATCTGTGGGAGAGAAAGCTGGTAAACGTGTGTGTAGGTTTACATGTACTTTGGGACTCATGTCACCTCTGTATACTCCGGTAGGATCGGCTTAGCCAAATTTGTTTAGATGGCAAAACAGATCTTCAGCATTTCGTATCTTTTCATTCCACTCTCTTCTCTCCCCACACCCACCCCCAGGCATTTAGTTTTTGCTCTTTCTACCACTTGGTCAACATAGAGAATCTAAGTAATTTGGATGTTTGTGATGGAAATAAGACGCCGCTACAACGACGACAAGAACAACAACAACTTTATAATGATGGTCTTTTCTTTGGTGCCTGGCTGGTTCAGTCCATAGAGCATGTGACTCTTGATCTCAGGGTCATGAGTTCAAGCCCCTTGTTGGGTGCAGAGATCACTTAAAAAAAAATAAACTAAAAAAGTATGTTATGTTCCGTTCTTAAATCTTGTGAACTTCTCCAAATCTTCCCCAGTACGCAGAAAGTCTTTTCTCACCCAGTATAATCAAGCCGGATGCCTTGACCTTGTGAATCCTCATCCTACATATTTACTCCCTCCTTCGTGAGAGTGAGAGGTCAAAGAATGGCAGTTCTGTGTTTAAGAGACTTTAACTCTCTTGCACCCATTTTCTTATATTAGGACAGCTACTTCTACCCCATTTCCCTTCCCAGCCCCAGTTTCATTCTATCTCCCAAATTAATTCACACTGAACTGTTAGTTCCTTGAACTGATGTGTTATAAAACTCTGAAATAGTCAAATAGGACCTCCACAGAGGGCAGTGCTTAAAGCAGAGATGACCAATGTGATTTCTAGTATCATTAATAATCTGGCAGTAAGACATGGGTCTGTAGATTTTCCTTGGGTTGCAAATCATGTGTGTTTAGTTATATTATCATTGCCATTTTACTTTTTATCAATCCATACAAAATCATAGCAGATTTTGTATGTGATTTCTCTAGACATGTGATTCTTTATGATTGGCTCTTTTGTATGTGTACTATTGCAACATTCATACAAATACTCAATTCAGTACTTTTCTCCCCTTTTCAATTTAGCCTCTTCATATATATATATATATATATATATATATATATATATATATAGAGAGAGAGAGAGAGAGAGAGAGAGAGAGAGAGAGAGAGAGAGAGACAGACAGACAGAGAGAGAGAGAGACAGAGAGAGAGTAGGGGATGGCAGAGAGAGAGACAGAGAGATTCCCAATCAGGCCCTGTGCTGTCAGTGCAGAACCCAATATGAGGCTCAAACTCAGGAACCGTCAAATTATGACCTAAGCTGAAACCAAGAGTTGGATGCTTAACTGACTGAGTCACCCAGGTGGCCCTAGCCTCTTCACTTTTTATACTTCCTTCCATTTTATTTCCTCATATGAAAAATTTGTAATTCTATTTTCCTTCTTATATTTTCTTTTATTCTTCATATCATCCCTATGATACCATTTTTTATATTCCTCCCTTGTTCTATGTCACTGCCTTCATTTTTTATACATTTACATGTTTGACAGGGAAACCTCATCTTTAGGAAGTTTAGTGACCAAAAAAACACCTGATGTATGGCATGACCGCCATGGTGTGTGTCGGTGGCATTATGACCTGTCCTTGGCGTGAACAGGATAGTGGCCGTGAGAGTCAGAGGCTCCCCTTCTGCACGCTCATCTGGGGCCCTGGAGTGCTCTTAGGAGACAGGAACCAATATCTATTGATTACAGACTTAGAGCTGGAGAAGACTTTCCAGATGATGTTTAAAACAGCTCCCAAAACATCCTTTATGAAGGACTCCTCTTTCAAATTCCACTTGGTGAAACTGATTATTTTATACACAGCCACATCCTTTTAGTGAGTTAATTGTATAGGAAAGGAAGTACAGAGAGAATCAGCAAATAAATGACTTTGATAAAGCAGATTTTACAAAAATCTACCAGTTTCTTTAATTCATCATAATATTCCAGAGATTTTTTTCTCAGCCCCTGAATAGATCTAATTTTCTCTTTTGTGCCACAAATTGGGGTGTTTATTTTCCTGCTGCTCAATGCTAGCTGAAATGCTGTGGAGAAGAGCTTCTGTGATATCTTCTCCCACATACTCTATCCCAGTGCAGTCAAATAAATTGGATCATCGCATACAACTAGGTACCCTCATGTTCTCGCAATAGTGAGTGAGAGGGTCAATGCCTTGCATTCTGTTTCTGCTCCTTTCTTTCACTGCTCAGCAGTGTACTATTTGGTCGACATTATTTAGTCTTATTTCTGCACTCTCTCCCCTTTGCCTACCCCCTCCATAGATCACTACTATGTGAGTGGTTTGTATATCTCCCTGGTAGTTGTTGCTTCCCACTCTCTCCTGCCTGCCTCTTTATCTCTTTTTTGTGTGCTGGACATGAAGCTGACACCAGGACTTGAATGAAACCCTTGAGTAGCTCTTTCACCACTTGCTATTCCTACATGTTGTTTCTTTTATCTGGATTCAGTAAGTGAAAGTTACAGAACACACAGGATTAAGTAGGGCCGGGAAAGAATTGGACATTAACTCTTTAGGAATTCTAGTGTGGCTGATAAGGCCATCCTATTAGAGAAAGGAGGAAAGGAAGAAAGAAAGAAAGAAAGAAAGAAAGAAAGAAAGAAAGAAAGAAAGAAAGAAAGAAAGAGAAAGGGTGGTTACTTCCTAAGCAGCTTGACTCCAGAGACAGCAAAGAAATTGCCCTTCTTAGAAATCTGTTTTTAAACACTCAAAATTCTGTTTTTAAAGCACTGAACCTTTGAGTTAAATGTTTCTACCTTAAAATATCAAGGTGGACATTGCAGTGTTTGACTTTTATAGATCATTGTAATGACCTCTCTCATTTCTACAGTTCCCTACTGGAAAATTATCATTTCCTTTTTGCTCTCTAGAACTTTGCACTGGGGCAAGGTCAAAGGACAGAAGGACTCAGTAATCTCTAACAGAGGAATTACTAAAAGGGGGCACTGCACAGACACTGGTGAGAATGGGCTCTGAAAATCTGACCCCATCAGATGCAGCTACCTAGGAGAGCTCACGATATTGAGGGAGGGTGTGTCACATGATAGGTGGCCCAGGGAGATGAGCCTCTAAGAAAATACTTTGAAACATCAGTCTTTCTCCTAGACCACCTTTATTCCGTTGATCCACATCATGAGGCCTCTCTGCATGTGTCTGGAATTTGGAATCCCTCTATGGTATCTGTTCTTGGAGGAGAGCATAAAAGGGTGTGGGGCTATGTGAACAGGACCCAGGTGGAAAGCAGGAAAGTTGCGATAGGAGGTATGGAAGAAGCATTGGATGTAGGCTACTTCATAGGGCCAGGCCAGATGTGGCAGGATATCTTAGAGTTGCTAAATTGCAGGGTCTGAAAGAAGTGGAAAAGAAAACTTTTAGACATTTACTCAGCCAAGACAAATGTTTCCTTTAAAGTTTCATAATGCACTATTGTGTGGAACATATCCAATAGATTAATGACCAGCTGTGGTGAAGGCCTGGAGCCCAATTTTAAGCTAGTGATAAATATTTTGGTTTAAAGGCTTAAATGTTTTTAGGAGGCAGGATATATTTTATGAAATGTTAAAAACAATTACGTATAGAAGTCTCACACACTGAATCCAAATTTAATTAGCTGTGTCTTTGCTGAGGAGATTGGAGAACAAATAAATATCGATATAAATATATATGAGCATTTTCAGTTTCATGTACTAAGGATTTTGCCCTCCTTTCCCTTTTTCAGTATTCACTTATATTTTCTCAGCTAACACATTTCAAGTGCGCTCTTTTCCAATTTCCTTCTCATGAGCAAAGTTATCCTCATTTCAAACATGAGAAACCCTGATGGTTGGAGAAAATTATTTCATCAAGTATAATACACTTCCAAGTATGGTGAAGCAATGCAAGTTGTCTACCAATTAGAGAGTGAATAAACAACTCTGTCAAATACCCTAATTTTCAAGATAGTCTTGGGAGCCACTGATGTAAAATAAATGGAATTCTTAATGGATTCAAAGAGATAAAGTAATTTTGCTTCTTTTCTGTGCATTACTCTGTGGTTGCCATTCCTGGAAACCATAAAACTGTATATATGTGTAATTGAATATATTTATCTATGTATTTTCAAAGTTATTACATGAAAAATCTAGGACATGAGTATGCCCTTCCCATTTTCTCCAGAAACTGTGTAAAGTACAACAAACAGTTATGTGGACTCCAGCTTCAGGCTGCCCACATTCACATCTCACGTCTGAGATTTATCTGTGATATAACCTTGGGCAAGTAACTTAACCTCTCTCTGCACTCCAGTTTGCTCATATATGATACCCCTATGAAGATTAAATGAGCTATTACACATAAAGTGCTTACCACAGTGCTTTGAATGTTTTTATTACAAAGAATTGCAAAGAAATGTTTTCATGACTCGAAAGGTGCACTGAAGAGAGAGGGTTCAAGGAAAAGTCACCCATCTTCCTATTTTTTCAGTATTCCAAACACTTTAATGTATGTGGTACTTTGCAAATTATTATGATTTATGCTTCTTTTTATTTATGATTATGATTCTGCCTGTGAGGAAGAGATTATGCTCCTTAAAACTTAGGAGAGGAGTCTGAAGCTTACAGAGATTGGTGCAGTGTGATGCAGAGGTTAGGAACACAGGTGGGGGGACAGACTGCTGGTTCTGGTGTTATGCTGCCACTTACCAGCTGAGCGACCTTGGGTGATTAACTTCTCTGATCCTAACATTCCTCATCTGTAAAATGGGGATAATAATGGCACTTATCACTTATGGTTGTTGTGAGGATTAATTGTTATGATATATGTAAAAGGCTTACAAAAACTTAGCTCATAGTAAGTAATTTATAAGAGTTATTTTTATATCATTATTGTTGTTATTAAAAGCTTGCTTAGGTTTATTTGGCTACAGAGCAGTAAAGACACACCTAGAATCCTGGCCTTGTGAATGAAAATATTTACTTCACTATTAGGAATTTCTCTGAAAAAAATAATAAGACATTTACTGAGCTCTTACTATATGCCGAGAATTCTTATATAAACTTTACTGGGGTTCTTTCAATTATTTTTCATCACAACTATATGAAGTAAGCCTTATTATTGTTTTTTTTTGAAGAGTTGTTATTATGCCCACTCTATAGATGACCCAACTGAGACTAAGAGAGATAAAATTATTAGCCCAGGGCCTTCAGAATTCCTCCAAAAGTAGTCTAACTCCAGAGTCTATATAACATCAGACAAATTTTAATTTTATTATTTTTCTCTGTGAAAATTTTTCTCCAAGTTTTCCATAATAGGTATATGTTAGTTTTACAGATAGGAAAAAAAATGGATGTTAATTATTTCAAAAGAGTAATTATTCTGTTAAGCAGTAGAGCCCAGAAGGAACTGTATACAATTGGTGATGACCAAGTAGCAGAATCAGCGCAAGTTAGGGTCATGTGGTTGGGGGTGGATAAGAAGCAGTAAAGATGAAAGAAGGGGAAGGGGAAAAGAAGAGAACCAGAGGTAGCAGGAAGATGACTAAAATGGAAAACTTCAACTTCTCGAAGCTTTTACTCAGGGCTAGATTTACATCATAGAATGTAATGGCACAAAATGTTTCAAAGAGACATATTTTATCATAGTTGGATTAATGGAAGCATTGACATTCCTTTGACATTGTGATTCTGTGACTCATAGAAGAATTTCATAAATGTTTTAAGTCACAGTTATTTAAAGAAGAGCTGATAATTTTCAGTAAAAAATATGTCAAGTACATTTTAAAGTTATGGATAGAAGAAATTATATAATCTAATTATGTATCATATATATGATATGTATATCATATTTTATAGTTTATAATTATTTTGTTATAATTATATATATAATATATTGTGTTATATTATATATAATTATATTTTATTATAATTATTTTATTTAAAAAGCAGAGATTACTCCAGTGTGCCTCAACTTAGGCGTTCTTACGGTTGGGATCAGTCAACTCCATATTTGTGAACACACATCCATCACTTGCACATGTATGTATCCCTTTGTCTGACTTCCATTGTGAGACTCACAGTCATTTGTTCATTAGAGATCTTTTCTTTCTGAGATCATAGTTGTCCACAAAGCCGTCTGAACTTCTGATGGTTTGGCAAGAGCAGCTGGAGAGAAATGAAGTGTGTTTAATTTGATTCTATTTGCTGAAGGTAAAACTGACTCAAGTCAAGACCCTGTGGAAGGTGCAGACATATTTGGAAAGTACCAAATGATGTTCTGCCCTGAAAATGTAGGAAGCACTGTCTTCCATTACATGCGCCAAAGAGTTATGTCAGTTAAAAAAAAATCCCATTTTATTTGTCTTTGCCATTAAATTAAAAAAAAATTCTTAATCTGATTTTTCTCTTGGGAAATATGTGTTTTTCATTATTTAATTTTTCAGATCCTTATATAGAATTATTTATATCTTCATCAATTTATTTATCTAAAGTTGCTATCTATAACTTATTAAGTTCTGTCATGACTAATAATTTTAAGAATTTGAAGTTTGAAGCAATATTTTTCCTAGCTTGTGTAGATATTGCCTACAATAGGCAAAATATTTTAAATTGCAAAATGATCTCAATGATTAACAAATGATTATGATTCTTGCTATTTTCACTATGACTAAACTATTAAACATAGTTTAAAAGGAATGGTTTTTGTTTTAAATTTGTCAAATTCTTCCACCATGTACAAGGATTTTCTCCTATGTACAGGATTCATAAGAAGTACAGTGATACACTCTCAGTGAAATGTATATATGTGAACTAGAATACAGTCATCTTTTCATCTGTGCTGATAGAAGGAAGCTCACCATTTTCTTGATCTTAGATGTTTAGGCTTTCAAGGATTTCTCCCCCTAGGAATAGATTTTCATGAATTATACTTAATTTGTACTTGTTGATATCCTCTTTAATTAATCTTTGTGTCAGGCACTCTCTAATTGAAATCAGTTTAATTAAATAATTTTGCTTTGTTTGTCTCTCTATTTGAGTACCCGAATCTACTTGGAGTTTTAAATGAATCCAAACATTATGCAACCTGCTCCAGGTTAATCAGTCAACATTTATTGGATCCCTGCTGTATGCCTTATAATGAAATAAGCATTGTGGATTTGTTTCAAGGAAATAAGAAATGCAGTTGCTAACTTTATGCAGCCTGAAAACAGGACTCAGACATTTCAAAATCAATAAACTGTTACTTTTTGTGTGAAGAGAGAGTTGAACTAAAATTAAAGAAGCTGGGAATCTAGGCTAGCTATCCTGAGCTGTCAAGATAGTGTGTTTTCTGTGCTATGCCAAATAACAGGGTAGAGGAATTGTACCTCTTTGAACTAGGAGTCAGTGAAGATTAATGAGAAATTGTGTGTGGGGGGGGGTATGCTGAAAGTTGCTTAGAAGAGTCATGTACATGCACATGGGTTTAATATTTAACTTGGATGTTTAAGAGTTCAAAATAAATCCATATTTATACCTGGACTTTAGTTTGAATTTGTAAATCCTAAAGATTAAAGAGAGACTGCATTTTTGAAAATTAGGTTTTCACTTACTATTGTATTTTTTTTTACTTAAGTATCACTAAACTTATTTCTTCTGTAAACTGAAAGAACCAGGTAATAATAATGTAATAAATTACTTGTTTATGGGACATTGTTCATTAGATACAAAAAAAAAAAAAAACAGAAGTCATTCGGCATATTGCTACACCCACAATGCTAGTATATATGATTTCTTATTTCCAAAGAAAGCTCAATGGTTCTAATCTAGGTGTGTATTTAAAATCCTTAACCGTTCACATCATGAAAATGAACTGCAGAGCAAGTTTGGTTTTTTCCTTTTCTTTTTTTTTAAACTGATCCATGAAGACTTTAATCTCTCTATCTCACACCTCAGTAAATGATCTCACTTTCTACTGACCAGAAATGCTAGAGACATCAGACATAAGCCATATGTTGTTGTAGGGCCTTATTCTCAGACACGGAGATTCAAAACTTTGGATCCATAGTGACATCTCCTTCTCATTCACGTTATTCTTTCCATTAATCCTTGTAGAGTCTGTTACTTAATAGGGCTTCATACTCCTTTATTGTTCTTCAGTGCTTTGTCATGATACTTTCTTAAACACCTTTCAACAGTTACCTTTCTACTCCCTACTTCATTTCTGTCAAATGTGCACCTGTCAAATATTTCAAGTACTGAGCTCTGTTTATGATAGTCAAGTTTTTCCATGTTCTAAAACTAAACCTTCTACCCTACACATTCATAAAACTGAGCTTTGAAAAGAGACTTATGCTTTCTTCTGGATTGTGTAAGATTTTTTTGTATCCTCCGCTGGGTAATCTATCCTCTTTTCAGATGATGTAATCACCCTGATGGTGCTTTTCTCCTGAAACAAATCCTCTGTGTTGTCTTCTTTCTCCAAATTCTCAAAGAATTTAATGACTTCTCATAGTAACTTTCAGTGTTTGTTTAGAACCATTGATTTCCATGTAATTTTTCTCTCTACAATTAGATGTTAAGTTCTTTATGGTAGGGGACATTATCCCCCACTGTGGTAGGTAGCTCTTGAGGTCTAATGATAAATATGACAGTTTCTCAGACAAAATATTGGGCATCTGGTGTGTGAGTGGTGAGATAGATGAAGACACTGTTATAGAAGCACAGAAGAGGGACATACAACTCAACTTTAGAGTTTGGAAAAACCTCTAGGAAGAGATCACACATATAGATAGACTGGAATATAATGAAAAAATGGAAATAAATGGAAAATAGAAAATAAATGAAAAAGAGGAAGCCAATTAAAAGAGGATGGGGGGGCGCCTGGGTGTCTCAGTTGGTTAAGCCTCCGACCTCGGCTCAGGTCAGATCTCACATTCGTGGGTTCGAGCCCCGCGTCAGGCTCTGTGCTGACAGCTAGCTCAGAGCCTGGAGTCTGCTTCCGGTTCTGTGTCTCCTTCTCTCTCTGCCCCTCCCCCTCTCATGCTCTGTCTCTCTCTGTATTAAAAATAAATAAAACATTAAAAATTTTTTTTAAAGAGGATGGGAAGAATATTTTTGGCAGGGGGGATGCCAGGGGAACACAGGAGTATTGAGGCATGAGGCTCCAGTAGAGAATAGTACTACTGCAGCTAAGTACATGGGGAGGAAGTGCAAGCAAGTTAGAATGGTTGAGCCTTGAGTTCATATTATGTAGTCATAATATTGTGTATTTGTGATGTTGGAGTGGAACGTTGGATGCTGTCATGTGATTTGCTAAAGATTTTGTAGATGAAAAGAAACCACTAAACTGTTTAAGGTGGGGATTGGTTATGATAAAGGGATGTATAAAGCAGATGCACATTTATATTATAGCTTTGCCACATGCTGGATGCCAGTGAGGGTGAGGAGGTGTTTGCCATCTGTAAGAAATACAGAATATTTGACTCACTGTTAGAAGAGTTCATTAAATGAGATAATGTATATACAGCATCCTATGGGATATTACTTAGATACTTTTTTTCTCAATTGCTTTGAATACATTTTAGCGCAGTAATCTTTGTGAATGAACCCACAAATGCTATGCATAAGAAAAAGGGTTCAATGTTGACATCCTGTTGCTAACTATAATGACTTATGTTTGAATTTCTAGTTGTTTGTTTAGATTATTTATTTATATCAAAGTAACATGCTTTAAAAGTCAAACAAGAATACAGGATTTCTCGCTATTATGTCTGGGTCTTCAGAGGCCATCTCTTACAACTCTTACAGCTGTTTCTTCCAGCATAAATTTTATTTTTCTAAATAATATGTATATTCTGTTATTTGAAGATTTTTTGAATCTGAGGCATTTCTAATAAGTTACAAATATGGAAGGTGAACTTTTAGCTCTCCTACCCCCTTCATCTTGTATATATTCCCCCATTTATTTCTCTTAGACAACCTGATCCTTGAACAATATGGGTTTGAACTGCAAGGACCCACTTATAGGTTGATTTTTTAAAAAATAAAAACAGTTATTACTATAAATGCATTTCTTCTTCTTTGTGATTTTCCTAATAATATTTTCATTTCTCTAGCTTACTATATTGTAATAATATAGTATATAATGTATGTCACATACAAACTATGCATTAATCAGCTGTTTATGTTAGCAAGGCTTCTAGTCAACAGTAAGCTATTAGTTAAGTTTCAGGAGAGTCAGAAGTTATATGAGGCTTTTCAATCATGTGGGGGTTTGGTGATTCCCAACACTGTTCAAGGGGCAGTTAGGGTTTATCACATTTTGAGGTTAAATGACTAATCAATGACTACAATATCATGACTCTAAAGATTGCTTACACCTGAACTACATAGAGTACCATTCATATACTTGCAACTTTTAAAAAATAGTGTATTTAATAAACGTTTTTTGTTTCATTTTCATAGCTTTTGTATCCTATATTTAAATTTTCTGATAACTTTCTAATTTAATATTTCAGGTGTTCTGTTTATTTTTCTTACATACTTATATTGTTATCCAGCAATGCTTTGTTGCATCATGGACACAGTATCCTATTTTGCTTCTCTGATGCCATTAACGATGTGACTTTTCCCCCTAAATATTCTGCTTCTTTTATAACCCTTATTTTCTTGGTGTTTCTTTGTCAGCTTCATTATTTTGCTCAAATGCTTGATGATCCCTCTGTTTAATCATATTAAGAAGGCGAAGCAATGGGTAGAGCTGTGTGTAAGCATGGTTGGCTTTACTATGTAAGGATTAAATGTTTATAATTCAGTCATTTCTTTGGGGATCTCCAAATATCAAAATCTCTTGGTAAGTTCTCTGGGATATGACCCAAAGTTTTCTTCAAAGAAGAAAGCTTCATATCATCTTTCTGGGATGAGGACATGTTTGCCATTTTTCTGGTAGATGCACAAGGGGAAAAAAAAACCAAAACCCTGTACATTTCATTGTCTTAAAAGTAAACTTCCTATTTCTATCTCTGTTGTCAGTATTATGTCTTAGTCATTTTTGGGCATGGTGCCCCTGACTTTGACGTCTCTGGTATAATTATTCTGGCTTCCTTTTATTCAGCTCCATCCACCACTCACACTTTCTAACTGTAGTGTCTCTCATTTTTGAACTCTTCTGAGGTTTTGTGGCTCAGATTGGTTTATTGGTTTTTGGTCATAATCTCAGAAGGAAGCATTTTTGAACCTTTTCTACTTTAATAAGTCTGTAACCAGTCATCCACCAACTTTCCATCATCTAAAACGTTTCTCCTCAATTGTCATGTCTATTTATTCTCATTGTCTTTGTGGGTTAGTGTGAGTGTGGGAGTAATTGAAGAGGTAAACATTCAATCTGGAACTTTAACCCTGCAGTTGAAAATTTCAAAATGCTTTTATATTGATAATCTGATTTGATTCTCACAGCATCTGGAATGTTTCACAGAATGGAGTAAGTATTATCTCTGTTTTATACATTATAGAAACAGCTTCTTGAGTTGATTTTAGTAGTTATTATGTAGCACTTCTAGGATCTTAATGTGGTTTTATCTTCAGTGCTCCTTTTGGTAAATCATGAAGTCCAGGGTAAAAAACATGTGGGCACATTATCAGGACCTCAGTAATAGATCTAGGAAATGGAGAAGTGAACTTTAACATCATAATACAAATAAAAGCTCTTTTTTGGTTGTTTATACTATTTAAGCTATTGTTTATTTATTTATTTATTTATTTATTTATTTATAATAGTTTATTGTCAAATTGGTTTCCATATAACATCCAGTGCTCTTCCCCACAAGTGCCCTCCTTCATTACCACTACCCCCTAATCCTCCCCCTTCAGCTCTTGGTTCGTTTTCAGTATTCAATAGTCTCTCATAATTTGCGTCCCTCTCTCTCCCCAACTCTCTTTCCCTCCTTCACTCCCTATGGTCCTCTGTTCAGTTTCTCCTGTTAGATTTATGAGCGCAAACATATGGTTTCTGTCCTTCTCTGCCTGGCTTATTTCGCTTAGCATGACACCCTCGAGATCCTTCCACTTTGCTACAAATAGCCAGATTTCATTCTTTCTCATTGTCATGTAATACTCCATTGTGTGTGTGTGTGTATATATATATATATGTACATATATATATATATGTACATATATATATATATACCACATCTTCTTGATCCATTCATCAGGTGATGGACAATAGGCAACCGACAGAATGGGAAAAGATAGTTGCAAATGTCATATCAGATAAAGGGCTAGTATCCAAATCTTTCTACAAGGAACTCATCAAACTCCACACCCCAAAAATGAATAATCCAGTGAAGAAATGGGCAGAAGACATAAACAGACACTTCTCCAAAGAGGACATCCAGATGGCCAACAGACACATGAAACAATTCTCAGACACATGAAACAGTCACTCATCATCAGGGAAATACAAATCAAAACCACACTGAGATACCACCTCACGCCAGTCAGAGTTGCTAAAATGAACAAATCAAGAGACTATGAATGCTGGCGAGGGTGTGGAGAAACGGGCACCCTCCTACACTGTTGGTGGGAATGTAAACTCATGCAGCCACTCTAGAAAACAGTGTGGCATTTCCTCAAAAAATTAACAGTAGAACTTTCCTATGACCCAGCAATAGCCCTGCTAGGGATTTACCCAAGGGATACAGAAGTGCTGATGCATAGGAGCACATGTACCCCAATGTTCATAGCAGCACTGTCAACAATTGCCAAATCACAAAAGCTCTTTTAAAATTGAGAATAATCTACATTATTTCTACATGTAACTCTGGTTACTCAAAGAAAACAGACACTCTCCCTATTTAAATTAAGTGATGGTGACTGCTGAATCTCCTATACATGTCTGAAAGCCTTTAGGTGTCCGAGTTTAGAATGACCTGTATCTTTATCACCATTATGAAGAAGCATTTGATTATGAAACAAAAGATTCCTACTTAATTAAACATTGGAGTTCATGTGAGAGGCTCTAAAGAGAACTCTCTTCTCTTAAACACACCTTTGAAAATGAAGGCTTATCCATTTAAGAGATGCTCATTTCCAATAAGTCTGTATAGGCAGCTTGCCTGACGTGTGTTATTGGTAACTCATTCCTCAAATCTGCCCCCTCTTGCTTGAAACAACATCAGCAGCAACTAAGGAGAGACTGCTTGCAAATAAATGTATTCCAGCAGATAGTGAAACTGGGTATTGAATTGTACCTTTTAAGGATGCTATCTTTTTTCTTTTATTTTTGGTTTTTTGTTTGTTTTGTTTGTTTTTGCTTTTCCTAGTTCCTAGTTTTGGATTCCTTTTTTTTTTCCACTTCTACTTTGTCAGTATTTTCCATAGTATTTTTTCCAGTATGATTTTTAGAAAGGAAAATTCTTGAAAAATTTTTTAATCATGATAAGCCAGTGAAAGTATGCAGTCTGATAGGTTCTCTGTTATATATACTATATATGATATAAAATGCCATGCTTTATATAAATATATAATGTGCATATATACATAATCCAGTGTATATATTACATTTAATAGAGGAAGCTTAAAAAATGAGATTGTTTAGATTCAGGTCTTCTAGATGGAATATTTCCAGTAGCCAACTAGAAAATCAGTTTTGTGGTACAGTCTTTGACCATTTTGCAATTGCCTAGATATCCCTTAGGAGCCTAGATATCCCTTAGGTAATGGACATCTCAATGATAGCATCACTAATATTTTATAATCTTTGAAATCCAGGAACAAACAGGCGTTGTCTAATTTAATTTTTTATACTGCATAACACATAGTATTTTATAATCATTATTTGGATTTACCAGATTGAATTTGCCTTTGAAAAAAACCGCCAAATTGATGGAATATATGCAGTAAGGCACAAAACCATCGGACTTAAATGCTTTCTCAGTATGTGATTCTTGAATCTTAAACTAAAATTAGGGGAGCCTGGGTGGTGGCTCAGTCGGTTGAGTGTCCGACTTCAGCTCAGGTCATGATCTCACAGTTTGTGGATTCAAGCCCCGCATCAGGTTCTGTACTGGCAGCTCAGAGCCTGGAGCCTGTTTCAGATTCTGTGTCTCCCTCTCTCTCTGCCCTTCGCTCATGCTCCATCTCTCTCTGTCTCAAAAGTAAACAACAAAAGAATTGTAATCTCTACACCCAATGTGGAGCTCAGACTCACAACCCCAAGATCAAGAGTAGCATGCTCTACTGTACCCCTTATGTCACTATTTTTAAGTGATTTATGTGAGTACTGCAATTAAATTCATTGAAGAATATACTGAAGACATAGTTTCTATCCTTGCAAACATTCAAAACATATTTGTTTCTTTTAAAGGCAGTGAGATTTAAATGTTTGGAAAGAAAGATTTCTGCCCAAAAAGTCTTAGTCCAAAGACAAATGCAGTTGAAAAAATAATTTGCACAATAAAATGCTTTTTGTTTTACTTACAAACTCAGAAAGCATTTAAAAGTAACTTTTAAAAATTGTACTAAATCCCAAATAATGAAAAAGAGATAATTGTGTACAGTTGAGATCACTAAAAAAAAAAAATCCACCAGCTCTTATAGCTACCAGCCAGTCTCCCTCAATCAGATTCACTTATCAGGTGTTAAAAATAAATGGAATGGAAATCCTCTGGCAGGATTCAATGTATTCCAAGTATGCATATTCACAGGAAATCTTCCAGTAAATCATAAAATAAAACAATGGCCCTGAAATTTCAGAATATTGTCAAAAACACTTGCCTCATTACTCTTTTATCTCTTGGTTCGTGTACATATTATACAAGCTTGATGGGATCTGCATTGCATCAATGATCTACATTTAGATGGAATCTCATAACTGCGTTTCAAGGCTATGATGTAGTGATACGAGTTTTTGAAGTAAAGAAAAACAAAACAAAACAAAACACTTGAAAATATAAACTTTTGGGAGTTTTAGATGAATTTATTATAGTTTTTTTGCTTATGCTTGTGTCTTATAAATGTAAACTCTTCTGTTTTCATAATGTGTAAATATAATTATGGAACCCAATACTGAACATTAAAAGGGACTGAATTTGTTAGGAATGTGTTTGTTGAAAATATAATGTGTGTTGAACATTTTCCTTGATGATGACCACAGAAAACAGTCAAAGACTCTCTACTTGGGAGAAACTGAAAATAAGTAGTTTTCTCTTATCAAATATTGGGTGATTATATTCATTGATGTTTTCTTTCCAAAATAAGTGAATTTGGCTGTTTGGTAAGATAAATCTAATACTTAAAAGTTTTGAACTACAGGGGATTTTAGAGATTATCTATTCCAGCTAAAGTTTTTGTTTTATAGAAAAGAAAAAAAATACACAGAGAACTGAAGGGACTTGGCTTCTGTCACATGGCTAATAGGGATCTACAAGTAGGACTTATCCCAGTACAGTAAGAGGATATGGAGTTCAGAGTGAGGCATATTTTATTTTGCAAAGAATATGTTTTGAGGAAAGTTATGGACTCTTATCTAATAATAGATCGTGCTTGTGTTGATTCCATTGTATATCCAGGAGTTCCTGTAAAAGTACTATCAGAACTTACTTCAAAAACACTGTTTATTTCCTACTTTTGCATGAAAAATGGACAAAAAAGAATAGTTCATAGATGTGACAGAGATTTAGGTTAATTTCATAATACTGCTTCTATTCCACAATATTGCATCCTTCTTATCAAATTGTCTGCATCTACTTAAGTTGCACTATTTTTAAGGTCCTAAGACATAGTTTTGGCATATTAACACACTTCAGAGAACTGTGAATAATGGGAAAGTAAATATAAGAAGGCAAAAGAAGGAAAGAAAATAGCCACTGTGCTAGAAAGAAAATAGCCACTATGAACACCTCCTCAACTTCCAAAATAAAAGCTTACTTTGTTTTTTCTACTTCTAAAATTATGTTGACTATATTCTGCCTTGCCAAAAGAATACTTTTAAAATTCTTTATGTAATTCTTAAGTAAAGTCTGAATTCATGTTTGGCATTTGTAATGCTTATTCAATAAGTGATTTAACACATGTGCATTAGGAAATATCCCCTTCTGGAATTGAGAATAAGGACTAACGAGTTGATAGGTCTTCTCCTAATGTTAGGTTTTCCCATTAGACTCCTATTAGCATGAAGCTTTTCTATGAGCACCAAACTGAACAGAATGAATTACATTAGTGGAGGAGTCATTGATACAAATGGGAAAGTATTCATTCTCAGCCTTTTGAGCTAGTTGAAGCTTCCATTAATTTTAGTGCAACTTGATTAAAAGATGGTGGAACACCATGATTCAAGTATATAACCTTTTAATAGTAACCTGTGTTATCTTACTTATAGAATAAGCAAGAGATACTACTGATCTTTGATGTTGAGTAAGTAAATTCAGATGTAAACATTTGTAAAAATAGTATATTAGCCATGAAGGTGACTAAATAATTTTTAAATATGGCTAGCAAATCAGGATATACGATTATCACGTTCATTAATTTAAATGATTATTTTATTAATGCTATATTCATAGCTAATAAAGGTTTAATTATATTTATATTTATAAATTTGTGGAATATTATTATTTTGAATATTAAAATATTTTAATTCAGTAATGTATAAATAGTTCAAAGAAAGAAACCCCAAATTTAAAAACTATAAAAATTCAAAATGTAAAAGTATGATTATTATCATATTCTTTTTATTACTCAGATAAGAATACCTGTTATTAATTAGGTTGACTGCAGTATTCTTAAGATAGAGAAATCTCAGGCTCCTTTTAATGTCAAAACAATTAGTGAACAACTTTATAGAGAAAACCAACATGTCAGAATCAATAGCTATGTATTTCCTGAGGAAATGTGGTTAATGTTCATGGTACATATTCTTTAGACTCAATTGCTGAGGCAGTGGTGTGAGTGTCTGCAGTGAGAAGATAGAGAGCTCCAGGTGAGTGGAGATGATGGTTTTGCTAAGTAATCTACTTCCTTGACTGCATTCTGTAAAAACGCTAAATTCCTCTGGTAAATTTTTTTTTTGCACAATGAATAAATCAAATAAAAATACAGCATGAACATGAGAATGGGCTCCCAAGGTACTCAAGAAAAAAAAAAAAGAAGAAAGGAAGGGATGGAGAGATGGAGAGAAGGAAGGAATAAAGGAAGGAAGCGAGCCAGCAAAGAGAAAGAGAGGAAAGGATTTCAAAGAAAGGAGAGAAAGAAATCATCCTGTGAACAGTGCAGACCCAATATGCCATAGACTAGGCATTAACACTGGAGCCCTGCAGTCTCTTCAGGGTATCCTTTTAATTTCTACTACCCTATTCTTATGTTCTCTGCATATCCTTCTAATAAAGGTGAGAATAGTCTCATTCATATTTATCACAAATTTGGCATCTGGTTTTATCATCTTTGCGATATATATTCTGCTCAGTAGTGGGGAAAAAAGATAACCATTTACTTTTTTTCCCTAATTAATTTTCAAATATTGCTTAAAGATAAATGTTTCAAATAAGATTTTTTTTTTTACCGTCTTTCTGCATGGTATATTAAAATCTCAGTGGCTTCTAGGTTAAAATGAAAGTGTGTATTAGTTTCTAAATGTGGTGGCTTAAAACAATGGAAATTTAATCCTCTTACAGCCTGGAGGCCAAAAGTTCAAAATCAAGGTACTGTAAGGTAGTGCTTCCTCCCCAGTCTCTAAGGGACATTCTGTCCTTCACCTCTTCAAGATCATTGTAGTTCCAGCTGTTCCTTGGTTTCCCATCTCTGCCTCCTTTATCAATTTGCTTCCTCCTCTTCTGTCAAATCTTTTCTATATTCATCTTATAACACCACTTATCATTGTATTTAGGGCCCACCTGGAGAGTTTGGGATGATCTCTTCATCTCAAAGTCTGTAACTTAATTATATCTGAGAATAACTTTATTCCAAATAAAGGAACATTATTAGACTCTAGAAATTAGAATAAGAACACATCCTTTGGGGGCTAGATTTTGTTTAGGTTATTTAAAAATATTTTCCTTTTATATGAATTTGAATAAGATGGAATTAGTATAACCAAGAGCACTAGAGCAAAAGTTCTGAAAACATTAATTTCAGAATGAGATGGACCCAGATTTGAATTACAGTATCTATCACATAGTAGCTATGTGGCATTAGATATATAAATTCAACAATAGAAAAATATAGTATTCCAGTCACCATGACATTACTCCAAAGCCTACAAATATGATACAAATATCTTTAGAGTCCAAGATGTTCTAAGAGTTATATAGGCATTTATAATTTCAAATAACTATTGGCCTAAAATTTTCATATGTATTATTTCCTAAAAGGGATCAGGTTGAGAATAGTCCTGTGTTTGGGCTGGTTCCAATTCCAATCTCAATTATGGTGAAAATTAACATGAAGTTCCTAGTACTAGGTCTAGACACTAAAAGGGGTCTGAAAAACACACCTACAATATTATAGTACTTAAAACATGTTAGTATTAATATTTGTTTTTATATTGATCCATTGAAAATATCTTAGAATCTAATTTCAGTGTATGATCCTAGCAGGACATACAAGTGTGTATTTTCCCAAATTTTTATAATTAGAATATTATCAGTTTTTTTTTAGTAGAAATTTAAAAATTTTAAAACATCAATATAATCATTTGAGAGGTACAGAAATAATACAGATTTCTATCTCTTGAAGTGCTGGATTTGCTAGAGCTCTATTTCTTAGGTTTTAAATATATTTTAAATTATTTGTTCTATAAATATTTCTGGAACACCTACTATTCAAGATACTATGTTAAATCTATGAAAGCTACAAGATGAGACACAGTCCCTACACTCAACGAGCTTATAACAGATAAAATGCATTAACACAGATAGGGCAAATAGAGCAAAATGTGATCAGTACCACAGAAGTACTACACACATAAAATCACAAAGAAAATTATTTTAGCATAGTTTATAAAAACGAAAATATTTAAAAGTCAATTAAGGCACTAAAGCAATTTTTTTACTTATAACTGTTATTATTCGTTAATTTTTAAGACTTTATCTTTTTTGATCTTCACAGCAAAACTGAGAGGAAGGTACTACGATTTTCCATGTATTTCATACCCAAGACATGCTAACCACCTCGCATTATCAACATCCCCCACCCAGAATGATGTATTTGTTACAATGCATGACCCTAAATTGTCATGTCTTTATGTCCCTAAATTCATAGACTACATTCGGGTTCACTCTTGATGTTATATATGCTATGAGTTTGGACAAACATGTAATGACATGTATCCATCACTATGGTGTTGTACAGAATATTTTCCTTGCCCATAATTCTCTGTGTTATGCATTTGTCTCCCAATCCAACTTCAACCACCAATCTTTAGTCTTCTCCACAGTTTCACCTTTTCCAGAATGTCACATAGTTGGAAATATATGGTATGGATCCTTTTCAACTTGGCCTGTTTCACTTAACAATATGAATTTAAAGTTTCTCCATGTCATTCCATGGCTCAATAATTCGTTCTTTTTATCACTAAATACTATGCCGGTGTCTAGATAAACCACAGCTTATGTATCCATTCATCTACTGAAGGACATCTTGGTTGGTTGTTTCCAAGTTTGGGCAGTTATTTATTTATTTATGGTCTAGGTCCTTTTTTATTTTTTATTTTTGATAGAGAGAGAGCGAGAAAGTAGGGGAAAGAGTTACAGGGAGAGAGAGAATCTAAAGCAGGCTCCATGTTCAACATAGAGCCTGATGTGGGGCTTGATTCTATGACCCTGGGATCATGACCTGAGTCAAAATTAAGAGTCTGATGCTAAATCGACTGAGTCACACAGCCACCCCTCAATACCTTTTTTTAAAGGAATACAGTTTTATTGTCTTACAGATTTGGGGGGGTCAGAAGTCCAAAATGGATTTGCAGAGCTATATTCCTTCTGGAGGTTCTAGGGGTGAATTTATTTGTTTGTCTTCCTCAGCTTCTAGAGGCTGCCTGTGTCCTTGGCTTATGGCCTCTTCAAAATTCATTAAAAATTAATTTTGTTTCACTGTTATTTCTGACTACTTTAAAAATTTTAATTCTGGCACAGTTAATAGTGTTATGTTAGTGTCAGGTGTACAATATAATGATTCAACAATTCTATACCTCGCTACTCAGTGCTCATTATAATGTACTCTTGATCCTCTTCTTCTATTTCACCCATTTCACCCATCCCCTCACCCACTTCCTCCTGATATGCCTTATTTTAAATGAGTACCCTTAGTTAAATTTTCTTTTTCAGCAAGAATATTTTTAATTGCAGCATACTTGGAATACACAATTCTAAAAGATACATATATAAAACATTCCATCCAGGAAACACAGAACACATATTTTTCTTCAGTGCACACAGAAGAATCCTGTGTATAATCACATAAAAAACGTTATTAATAAAATTGTAAATATCTATATGTAGATTTTTGTGAGGACAAATCTTTATCTCCTTTGGGTGATATCTATCAAGGTGCGTGATTGCTGGATCTTATTGTAAAAGTATGTTTAGCTTTGTAAGAAACAACCAGACTGTCTTAGAAAGTAGCTATCCTGCTTTACATTCTCACCAGCAATAAATCAAAGTTACTGTTGTGGCGCATTCTCACCAGCATTTAGTGTTATCAATAATGTTGGGCTATTCTGACATGTTTATAATGTATCTTGTTGTTCTAATTTGAATATCCCTAATGACATATGATGTAGAACATTATATGTTTATTTGCCACCTGTATGTCTTCTTTAGTGAGGTATCTGTTAAGGTCTTTGGCCCATTTGGATTGTTTGTTTTCTTGTTGTTCAGCTTTAATAGTTCTTTTTGTATTTTGAACAGTAATACTTTATCAGACAGATGAGTCTTTTTTGCAAATATATTCTCCCAGTCTGTGTCTTATTCTCTTGACATGGTCTTTCTTAGAGCAGAAGTTTTAATTTTGAGGAAAACTAGCTTTTATCAATTATTCCTTTTGTGGGATGTGCCTTTGGTGATATATCTGAGTCATCAACACACCCACGGCTCTTTAGGTTTTTTCTCTACGTAATCTAGAAGTTTGATATTGCTGTGTTTTATGTTTAGGTCTATGATCTATTTTGAGTTAGTTTTTGTGAAGAGTGAAAGGTCTTTATTTAGATTTTTTTTTTGGTCCCATGGTTTCCAGTTTTCCCAGCATCATTTGTTGAAGAGATTTTCTTTGCTCCATTGCATTGCCTCTGTTTCTTAGTCAAATATTAGTTAAATAATTTGTGTGTGTTTCTTTGGGAGGCTCTTCATTTTGTTCTGTTGATCTATTTGCTTACTCTTTCACCAATACCACACTGTCTTAATTACTATAGCTTTATAGTAAGTCTTGAAGTCTGGTAATACCAGTCTTCCAACTGTGTTCTTTTCCTTCAATAATATGTTGGCTATTCTGGGTCTTTTAGCTCTCCATATAAACTTTAGAATCAATTTGCCCAGAATTTGCTAAGATTTTGATTGAAATGATTTTTAATCTAAGATCAACTTGGAGTGAACTGAGATCTTGACAATATTGAGCCTTTCTCTCCATGAACTTATAACATCTCTCCATTGATTTGGTTCTTATTTTATTACTTTCATCAAAGTGTTGTAATTACCTTTTAAAAAAGCTTATTCATTTATTTAGAGAGAGAGAGAGATATAAAACATGAGACAGGAGGGGCAGAGAGAGAGGCAACGAGAGAGAATCCCTAGCATGCTCCATACCATCAGCACAAAGCCCAGTACATGGATCGAACCCACAAATTATGAGATCATGACCTGAGCCGAAGTCAGATGCTTGACTGACTGAGCCACCCAGGTACTCCTGTAGTTTGCCTTTTATAGAGCTTATACATATTTTGTTAGATTTATACCTAAGCATTTCATTATGAAATGTTAATATTAATGTTGTATTTCTTATTTCAAATTCCTCTTGTTCATTGCTCATGTATTAGAAAGTAATTTCTGTGTATATTAATATCTTGCATCTTGCCACCTGGCTATATTTAATCACTTAGTAGTTTCAGAAGTTCTTATATTGATTCTTTTGGATTTTATACTTAGTCATGTCATCTGAGAACAAAAATAGCTTTATTTCTTATTTCTCAGTCTATATGTACTTTATTTCCTTTTATGTCTTAAAGCATTAGTTTATTGTGTTACTTTCAGTACAGTGTTAAAAAGCAGTGGTGAGAGGGGAGATCCTTGCCTTGTACCTGATCTTAGTGGGAAATCTTCAGGTTTCCTACCACTAAGTGTGATGTTAGCTGGAGGATTTTTGTCATTATTCTCTATCAAGTTGGGGAAATCCCCCTTGATTTCTGTTTTACTAAGTTTTTTTTTTTAAATCATGAATGTGTAGTAGATTTTATTAGATTTTTTCTGAGTCTTCTTATATGGTCATTGTGGTTTTTCCTGTTTTGCCTGTTGATGTCATAGGTCACATTAATCAATTTTGAACATTAAACTAGCTTTGAATACCTGAGATAAATTCCACTTGGTCATGGTATATTCACTTTTTTAAACATTGTTGGGCTCAATTAACTAATATTTCGTTAAGGATTTTTGCATATGTGTTAATAAAAGTAACTTATGTAGCTTTTTTTTTTTAACAACGTCTTTAAGGAGCTGTGGTAGTAGGGTGATGTTGACTTCATAGCATGAGTTAGAAAGTATTTTTTTAAATGTGCTTCTATCTTCTGAAAGATATTGTAGAGAATTGTTATAACTTTTTCCTTAAATGCTTGGTAGAATTCACTAGTGAATCCATCTGGGCCTTAAGCTTTCTGTTTTGGAAGACTATTAATTATAGATTCATTTTACTTAATAGATATAGGTCCATTCAGATGAACTGTCTCTTCCTGTATGAGTTTTGGCAGTTTATGTTATTCAAGCAATGGGTCCATTTTTTAGGTTTCAAATTTGTTCGCATAGAATTGCTCTATTGTCTTCTATTATCCTTTTCATATTTGTGGGATTTCTTAATGGACCTTATTTCCTCTGATGTTAGTAATTTGTTTCCTTTATCTTTTTTTCTTATTTATCCTGGCTAGAGGCTTATCAATTTTATTGCTCCTTTAAAAGAACCAGCTTTTGGTTTTATCAATTTCCCCTATTGATTTGTTGTTTTCAATGTAATTGATTTCTGCTCTAATTCTTATTATTTAATTTCTTTCTCTTACTTTGTGTTTATTTGCTCTTCTTTTTCTAGTTTACCAAGGTGGAAACTTAGATTACTGAATTTAGATCTTCTTGCCTAATATAAGCATTCAGTGCTATATATTTTCCTCTGAGCACTGCTTTCATTGCCTCCCGCACATTTTGATAAGTTTTATTTTCACTTTCATGTCGTTTAAAGTATTTTTAAATTTCTCTAAGTTATTTTTGACAAATATGTTATTTAAAAGTAAACATACTTTTTTTTAAAGTAAACAACAGTTTAATATCTATGTATTTTGGGTTTTTCCCTGTTATCTTTATGTTACTGATTTGTAGATAAATGCCATTATGGTTTGAGAACAGACATTGTATGATTTCTATTCTTTTAAATTTATTGAAATGTGCCTTTTGGCTAAATGAAGTCTGTCTTGGTGGATATTCCATGTGAGCTTGTGAGAAATGTGTATCCTTCTCATGTTGGATTAGTTTATAGATGCCAGTTTTCTCCAATTGATTGATGTTGCTGTTGAGTTCAACTATGTCATCACTGATTTTCTGCCTTCTGGATCTGTCCATTTCTGAGAGAAGTGTGTTGAAGGCTCCAGCTACAGTACGAGATTCATCTATTTCTCCCTGCAGTTCTCAGTTTTTGCCTCATATAGTTTGTCCCTCTGTTGTTAGGCCTCCTCTTATCATGCCTTCTTGGAGAATTGACCCCCTTATCATTATGCAATGCTCCTCTTTATTCCTGATAATTGCCTTTACTTCCAAGCCTCATCTGTCTGAAATTAATGCAAGTACTCCTGCTTTCTTTTGATTAATGTTAGCCTGGTATATTTTCTTTACCTATTTACTTGTACTCTATATATTTATATTTAAAATAGGTTTCTTGTTAGATAACATTTTGTTGAAGCTTGGTTTTTCATTAATTCAAACATCTCTGTATTTTAATTAGTACACTGAAACTGTTGGCATTCAAAGTGATTACTAATATAGTTGGATTTATATTTACCATATTTATTGCTGTTTCCTATTTGTTGCCCTAGTTTTACTTCCTAGTTTTATTTGCTACTTTTTTTCTTCCCTTTGTGGTTTTAAGTGATTATTTTATATTGTTATATTTTCTCTCCTTTCATAGCATATTGTTATACTTCTTATTTTTTAATGGTTGCCTTAGAATTTGACATACACATTTTCAGCTAGTTTGAGTCCACATTCAAATAACACTATACCACTTTTTAGAGAGCATTCCATGTAATAGCAAAATAATGCTAATTCCTCCCTCCTATCCCTTGTATTATAGATGCTATTCATATATACATATGAATATATATGTATATTATGTGTGAATATAAATTATTTATACATGATTATATAAAACATTGCTATCATTTTAACCAATGTATTATGTATAATATTAATGAAGAATAAGATAAATAAAAGTTTTTGTGTTACCTTTATTCATTCCTTCTTTTGTACTCTTCCTTTCCTTATGAGAATTCACATTTGAGCTTTATTTTCCTGTTCCATAAAGAATTTTTTAGTGTAGCAATTATTACAAGGTAAATCTGACAACAAATTACTTCAGGTGTTTTTTGTTGTTGTTGTTGTTGTTATAGGAAATATATTTCTCCTTCGCTTTTAAAGGTCAGTTTAACAGACCAAAGAGTTCTAGGTTGATGATTTTTTTTCTCTCAACACTTTAAATATTTCAGTCCGCTTTCATTTTACTTGCATTTCCTGAGAAGTCAGCTGGACTCTTATTTTTGTTCCTCTATACATAAAGTGTATTTATTTGTTTATATTGTTTGTTTGTTTCCCTCCTCTGTCTTCTTTCAGGACTTTATCTTTCATTTTCTGTAGTTTGAAAATGATATGCAAAGCTATAGGTTTTTCTTGTTTTGCTTTGTTTTTATTATTTTGTTTGGTTATCTCTGAACTCCCTGGCTCTGTCATTTGGTGTCTGACATTGTTTGGAAAAATCTCAGTTATTATTACTTCATATATTTCTTCTCTTTCTTTCTCTATTCTTCTTTTGGTATACTCATGATTCGGGTTATACCTTTTTTAGTTGTCCCACAGTTGCTTGGATATTTTATTCTGGTTTTATCAGTTTTGTTCTCTTTGCTTCTCATTTCAGAAGGTTTCTATTGCTACAGCTTCAAGATACTCTTTCCTCAGCCTTGTCCCATTTACTAATGAGCCTGTCAAAATCTTTCTTCATATCTGTTACATTTTTGTTATTGTTGCCATTGTTGTTGCTTATCTCCAGCATTTCTTTTTTGTTCTTCCTTAGGATTTCTTTTCTCTGATTATTGCCTATCTGATCTTGCATGTTCTTTACTTTATCCATTGCAGCCGTGAGCATATAGACCAGTGTTGTTTTAAATTCCCCCTCTGATAATTACAATATCCCTGACATATTTGATGCTTGCTCTGTCTCATTAAATAGTTTTGTTGTTGTTATTTTGTCTTTCAGTATTTTATATTTTTTTTCTTGGTAACCAAACATGATGTAATAAGTAAAAGGAACTGCTCAAATAGACTTTTAGAAATTTTTTTTGATAGTTTATTTTCAAATTGGTTTCCATATAACACCCAGTGCTTCTTCCCACAGGTGCCCCCCACCATGACCATCACCCCCTTCCCTTATCCCCTCCCCCCCTTCAGTCCATGGTTCGTTTTCAGTATTCAATAGTCTCTCATGATTTGTGTCCCTCACTCTCCCCAGTTCTCTATCCCCCTTCCTCTCCCCATGGTCCTCT
>NC_043707.1:84148487-84295410 GCF_006229205.1 Suricata suricatta
GAGGTCCATCCACTTTCCTACAAATGGCCAGATTTCATTCTTTCTCACTGCCATGTAGTACTCCATTGTGTATATATACCACATCTTCTTGATCCATTCATGGACATTTAGGCTCTTTCCATGATTTGGCTATTGTAGAAAGTGCCGCTATGAACATTGGGGTACAGACTTTTAGAAATTTTCATGGTAAGTTATGGGGCTGGGGGAGTGTTCCAGAGTCCCTGTGGCTGGGCCTCAGTTTTGTATTGATCCTGTGTCTCTGGACTGTGAACTTCACACATGTTTCTCAGTGTCTCTTTCCCACCCCCAGTTAGGTGGTACAGAATATCTAGAGTGATGTGGGGTTGAGTATGTACTTTTCCCACATACAAGATTAGAGTGGGTGGAATAGAATATTCCCCTTATCCTTTATCAAAGCCTAGGGCTGACTGTTTGCCATTTTTCTTTCTCCAGATCAGTTAGGCTCTGGTTAAATAAAATTCCTCTTAAGGGAAGACCTTGTTAAGAACAACAAAGTGCCCTGGTATATTTCACAATGGTTCCTTTACCTCTCTCCTGTTAGAATTACAAGAAGGATTTTTCTTCACTGTTACTAGGAGAGTTTGGTTGAACACCTGAAGAAAAAGCTCACAAAAGTATGGAGATGACTTATGACTGGATCGTCCTGAAATTTTTTACTCTCAGACTGTCTATACTGAGCCTCCAGCAATTGTCAGCTACAGCTTAGGTGTCCCACCTTTGGTATTGGCTTCCCAGTGGCTTCTACCCTTGGCTTCCTGCTCTGGGGCCGTGATTTCTAGCATTTATCTATATGCCTCTCCAGTTCGGGGGGATGACGGCTTACCCTTTGTCCTCTCTCTCGTAGATCCAAGGAGAGTTGTTGATTTTTTAGTCTGTTCAGTTTTGTTTGTTTGTATGTTTGTTTTCTACGAATTGTTAGGATAGAGTGGTGACTTCCAAGCCCTTTACATGTAGAACTGGAGACGAGAAGTCATACTGTGACTTTTATATATTTTTAAACATGAAGATATTACATATACCGATGTATCTACATGTCATTTTAATTTAAATTAAGGATTATAAAAATGTAATTTTGGAAAAGAATAAAAACATAGTAACTTTTGTGCCAATAGCTGTTTTCTTGAAAAGAAGTTTAAAATTAATTTTCAGAAATAAAATCTTCCTCAGCAAAAGCCATTTTTATTTTGGCACATACCTATTTATTTGTGTCCAAATAACAAGCTAAACTACTCAGAGAAATCTATTAGAAAGGCAGTCTATGAGAAACTACATGAGGACTGTAGGGCAAAGCAGGGTAATAAGAATAATTCAAATGTTAGCTTTGTGTATTTTCTCATTTTATTATAATTTATTAATATAAATTTGAGAAAAAAATGATATAGTTTATGCTTTAAAAACTTACCCTTTCCTATATATATATTTTTGTTCACTCACCTCTACAACTGAATCTTGTAATAACTCTTAAGATGAGATTTTGTGAGAAACACCATTGTTTAGTATTATGATTAAAAATTGTGTTTAGTGAGCTTCCATTTTCTAATCAAAAAGCAACAACAACTATAGTATACAAAATATCTTTTTTAAATGTTTATTTATTCTTAAGAGAGAGAGAGAGACAGAGCATGAGTTGGGGAGAGACAGAGAGGGAGACACAGAATCCAAAGCAGGCTCCAGGCTCTGAGCTGTCAGCACAGAACCCATTGTGGAGCTGGAACCCACAAACCACAAGACCATGACCTGAGCTGAAGTCAGACACTTAATTGACTGAGCCACCCAGGAGCCCCAAGTATACAAAATATCTTAAAGTGAAGAATCAACTGGGAAAAATTATTCCTGAAATCATCGATATTCAAGTCTACTTCATAAATGAACTTTGGATTCTGTTATATCAAAATAAATAGAAATTTCATTGCATCCCAAGCATAAATAGGGACAAGTTAAATATATAGTCGCTATGGGAAGGGACATAAAACTGTAGTTGTTTGGTAGATTTTGAAATCTGCTTTAGAGAGACAAATGCTAATACTGCCAGCCAGTGGAGAGTGACCTTGTTCACATACCAAAAAAGCAACCTAAATGAAATTTAAGATATAAAAAGAGAGAAAAAGTGTTCTTTTTTCTATAAAAATATTCCCAAGTTCTTCTTATAGTTTATATAAAATGAAATTTAATATGGCATAAATATTTGTGAAGAAAGAACATATAAGCAGAAGGGTTTATTTTTTTAGTTTCTGCTTTTCATTCACCTCTTTCTCTTTCTCGCTATCTCTCTCTGTCTCTTTCTCTCTACACACACACACAGACGGGAGGTGGGAAAGGTGAACTATATCTTTCGGTATTTTACTTGTAGATATAGGTGTTCCACCTTGATGTCTATTTATATATCTGCCATTTCTAATTTGAAAAGCTTTATAATACGCTGGTAATAAATGCATTCATAACCACATCTTCTCTAATCACTACAGTGCCTGTACTGCTATTTGGCACTCATTAGCTGAAACTGCCATTCACCTATAATTTATGACTAGCATACAATTATGTGCCAGCACTACTCTAAGTGATTACTACAGTGCACGTTTTTCAGATAATGGTATGCAACACTCCATGATAAATTGTACTGCAATGGATAGTTCGTTTTTGTTATTTACTCTATTATTTTCCTTAAAACAATCTCAAGAGAATTATATTGAAATGTGAGTACCTTCTTAAAGTAAGTAACATTATTGAGTCAGTGCTATTTCTACACAAAATAAGGGAAAGCTGCATTTAAGGAAGAGGACTGAAATGTTATTTGAAAATATCCTGATAAAAATGAAACATGCAACTTTAAGGACAGAAATGGATTTTTCTTCTTAAAACTGCATGATCATATTTTGATTAAAGACTGACAAATATATTTAGTAATCTCACAAAAGAATTAAATATTTTAATAATAAAGATCATGGAGTATACCAATAGATAATTGAAAAAATTACAACGTGTAAGTTTGGGTACAATGCTTTATGGAATAAAATATTTTGAATCTTTCAAACATTTTTAAATGTTTAAAAGAGTGTTTGCATGAGTGTAGGAGGAGCAGAGAGAGAGGAAGAGAGAGAATCCAAAGCAGATTCTGTGCTGTCAACACAGGATCCTAGTATGGGGCTGAGTCTCATGAATCATGAGATCATGACCTGAGCCAAAATCAAGCATTGGACTCTTTAACCAACTGAACCACCAATATTTATGTTGTATATTCACAGTAGTTATAGAGCTAATATTAATTATTTACTCTGTGTCAAGCAAAGTACTGCAGCTATCAAACAATGTGTTTGTGTGTCAGTTACTCCTGCCTTTTCTTCATGAGTCTAGAACTTCCTAACAATTTTCCAAGAATTCAGATAGAATACTTATATTTTTTATTCCATTTGCTTTCTCTTTAGTGATAAGTGTTGAAATACAGTGAGAAAAGTGTGGAGGCAAGTAATGCTTAGAATGACAGAACAGATATAATCTTCTATAATTCACATAGTAACCTCTAAGTTAGTTGTTATTATCTTTATGAAGAAGGAAATGAGACAGAAAAGTTGTGTGGCTCACCCAGGAGCACACCAAGAGTACGTGCTGTATTCATTTTCTACAGCTGCCATAACAAAGCACTACAATCTGGATTTCATGGAAAACAAACAAACCCAGAAATCTGTTATTCTGTCAGAGTTATGGAGGCTAGACATCCAAAATCTAAGCGCTGACAGGGCCAACCTATAGTCTGAAGGCTGTAGGCAAGAATCCTTACTTGCCTAGAAGCTGGCCGCAGGCACTCCTTGGCCGGTGGCAGTGTACTTGAATCTCTACCTCCTCCTTCCATGTCCTCCCCTGTGTGTCTCTCTGTGTTCTCCTTTCCTTATAAAGACACCAATTTTAGATTTAGCACCCCGACCCAAGTCCAGGAGGACTTCACCCTAAGATGCTTGACTGATTTTATCTGCAAAGACTCTATTTCCAAATAACATCACATTCTGAGATTCTGAGTGGAATTGAATGTGAGGGAGACAGCATTACTCCACTACAATGGTAAAGCTGGAGGGTCTGTACAAATACAAACATACTCCAGAGCCTGTCCCCTTAAATATGTATGATTGTTCTAAGTTCTATACTTAAAACATATTTAATTTAATAACCATTCTAAATATCTGGGTAGATGGACTCTCTCTTTTATATGTAGGAAAGCCCAAGGTCATATGTCACAGAACAGCACCATTTAAATTCAGAGTGAATTTTCTGAAACACAAATTGTGCTGTTACCCTTCTTAAGCATGAGTTTATGCATCCCTGTTGTCCTTGGAATAAAATAAAAATTCCTTGAAGTTATTTTTAGGCTCTCCCAGGGTCTGGCCCCTGCCTCCTTCTTCAACTCATGTCTCCCTCTTCCCTCTTCAACCCTACCCATCCTGCCCTTTAAGCTTTCTCCCGTGTTGTTATCTGTGTATAAAACTTTCTACCACCCTTTTGTTTCTGCCTACTTGGTTGGTCTCACTTTGCCACTTCTATTGGGCTGTCTCTTATGATGACCTAAAGTAAGCTTGGTGAACCTGCTGTGGGCTTCCATGGCAATCCAGGCAGTACTTAACCTTAGTAGCCATTGTGCCTTGCTGTGATTGCTTTCCTGAGGGTGTGCAGGTCTGTGAGAGCAAAGCCCACAACTGTATATTCTCAGCTGCACTTTCAGTACCTAACTAGAGTGACTGACACTCAAAAATATGTTGAAAGAATGACATAATGCAATGAATGAAAAATTGAAGGCAGAATATCTTTATGCATGGGATAAAGCAGAGGCAGAAAACTGCCTCATAATTCATGACTCAGTATCTTCAACTTGTTCCAGAAAGATGGACTTCTTGGTGCACTGTGCCTCAAGAAGGAAACACATCTGGGCTTCCAGTGAGCAGCTAACTATCAAACAATGTGTTTGTAGTGTCATTTACTCCTGCTCTTTCTGCATGAGTCTAGAACTTCCTAATCATTTTCCAAGAATTCAAATAGAATACTTAACATTTCTTATTCCCTTTGGCCCCTGGTTCAGTGGTAAGTGTTGAAATACAGTGAGAAGAATGTGGAGGCAAGTCGTGATTTGAATGAGAGGACAGTCATGACTGAAAAGGTAACTGAATTAGTTGCTTGCCCATGGCCCTGCCTGTATTCTGGGGTTTCACAAACCTAAACTCAACTGCATGCTTCCTGTCGCACTCAACAAATTCCCCTGGTGACAGAGGCAGGGCAATTTTCTGTGAATAGGATTTCAACTGAAGGGCCTCAAATGTTATAATAGGGTGATGTTATATATACCGCCTGCAGGATTAGAGGCATGATGTGTGCGCTGCAGTCACCCTGCACACTAGCTCTCATTTAGAATCCATGTAAAACATTTTACCAGAAAGCTACCTTCCCCATGGCGCAGCCCACCATTTTGAAACATGATATGTGCAACTGGAGAAGAAGTTTTCCATGACAAAAATCATCACTTCCAACAGGTCCTCTGGTTAATTTCTTGCCAATAAATAATAATAATAATAATAATAATAATAATAATAACAACAACAACTGCCATTGTGTACAGAGTCTGATGATCTAACATGCAATTTTATGTGTAATACAACCTAACTTTTCCTATTAGAAAATACTTCAAGTTTTGCAAGGAGCAACTTTTCTAAAAAATATGATCTTAGAACAGTCAGTCTTTATTTAAAAGTTTATTTGTAATGTTTTTCTATGCCAAATTTGGGAAATCTTTCTTCCTAATTGCACTGTTAACCACAAAAAGGTTTATTCTAATTCTAGTGGAGATTAGGAATTTGTGAGCTGAATTCCATATTATGTGTTCTATTCACTGGTATATCTTGTGCCTAAAACCAGTTCATAAAAGGTACTTAATAAATATTTAAATAAATACACATACATAGAAGAAATGTATTCTAGCTTTAACTCATATACTGGCCACTAAAATCAAATATCTCAATGCCTGTTTTTTTAAGATTTTTATTTTTCATATCAACTTCAGAATTTATCATTTACCATATAAACCCCAGGCTATATATGTTATTGGAGTATTGCACCTCACATTAATTGAGGAGTGAGTCACTTCAGAAATTTTTGTTTAATTATTTTAATGTTTATTTATTTTTGAGAAAAAGAGAGAGACAGAGACTGGTTGTGAGTCAGGGAGGAGCAGGGAAAGGGGGGAGATAGAATCCAAAGTTGGCTCCAGGCTGTGAGCTGTCAGCACAGAGCCCAATATGGGCTTGAACTCACAAACCATGAGATCATGACCTGAGCTCAAGCCGGACACTTAGCCGACTGAGCCACCCAGGCACCCCAGAAGTTTTTGTTTCAGTGAAGGATTGAAATGGAAGATCTAAGTGACACTTCCTTGTTTCCTCCTCCTAGTACAAGTTGTACATTTTCTTACACAAATTTAGTTTCTAAAGAGAAAGTTGGTAAAGTTGCAGAGTTGTTAGAACAGATAGTTGAAGTGATTGTTAGCAGGCTGAAGAGTGAAAATGGTATCCTTTAAAGCATATTAGTTTCAAACATGACAATCTGAGAAATTAGTTTGGCTTCCTTAATGCTGTTCTCAATATTACACAGATGTGTAGTCTGGCTATTTTTCAAGTCTTCTCTCCTACCAATCACATACGTCACTATAAAATAGATTCCCACTTCAGCACATAAATCTGGTGAAAAAAATCACTAGGTAATTTAGAGGACATTGAATACAATCATTGTGCATAACCCTTTGCAACCACTTGTCTTCCAATCACATGATTTTTAAGACACTAATATAATGTAGCTGCAAACATTTGCTTCATCTACTTTATAAAGCAATGTAACACATATGGATTTTTAACATTTCAGAGAAATGGTGGAAAGGAAGGAGAAATACTGGCTAATACTATTCCCTGTATGTATGAATTATTTGGTTTCTTTTGGAATTTACCAAGTCAGAATTGTTGTTTATATGGACATACCCTTCATTCATTATATGTATATTTATGATGGCAGACGAACTTGCTTTGAGATAAAACTTTAAATTTTAAAATTATAAAAATGTGTGATCTCCAGTTATTCGGCTTATTCATGTCATTAAAAGACTCCCAAGTGAGATATGATCATATTTCTTTATAATTCAAGCTTACAAATTCTTTCTCCCCACAAAGGCCTTTGGTGATATAAAATTTATGTGTACCATTGTCTGGGAGTACCATAGAATAAAAATTATGGTGCTTTTGGATGATGGTTGGATTGAATTGCTCTCTTTCTTGCCTGGCCTGCTTATTATGAGTAGGAACACCCAGCACGGACTCTTCTCACCATCATAATCCATTTATTACAGACTTGTGGCATTTATTTAAATTTTGCAAGTATAATATCAGTTCTTCATTCATTATTTTTTCATAAGTGCATCCTAGTGTAATAATGCTCTGCTCTCTGCTCTCATGTTTTTGTCAGAACCTATTACATCAGTAAAGAAATCTTTGTTTTTTTTCTTAGCTTTGAAAATACACAGAGCTCATTTAGGTTTTCTAAAACTGAAACAAATGCAGCTAATTATTCCTTGACCTGTATTAACAACCCAGCTGGTGGAGCCCAGATTTAGCCTACTGAATATAGAATTACAATAAAATTGACTTGCACCCTTCTTCCAAGTTGTGAGCATGTTAAATATGATGAAGAATTTTAAAAGCTGCTTGTTTTTTTTTTTGTTCCTTAGATATAATCAACTACTTTTCTATGGTCTCAAGCCGTATGTTGCTTTTTAACTCCTTTAATATCGGTTTCTCCACCACAGAGCAGAAAATCAGGGGGGGGGAGAAGTTACCATCTGCATTGGCTGTCATCACCTGCAGAAATTTTTGACTTGCCTGCTGAAGTGATTGAGGCAGGGTTGATTTTCAGACGCTTTTGTTTCCCTGAAAACTCAGTATGTGATCTCTTATGTGCACCTAGACTCTTAAAAAAAATCCATTTAATTCTTTTACACTAGTCAGTAATAAATAGAAGTTTATCATTTGAAGAAACACTTGGAAAACCAAGTATTTGTTTTAAAACCAGCTTTTGAGGAATTTTGCAGAGTAGGTACAGGAAAAGAATATGTCTCAAATATATATTGGTGGCATTAAGTAGCCATCTATTTAGTTTGGTTGAAGGAACACTTGGGCTTATTCCCCTTTTCTCCATAGTACATGAAATTTTAATACTTAAGACATTTTTTCATCCACTCACATATTGGAAGAAAATGGTTGCTTTGGACAAAGGGTGTGTGTTCCTTATTTAATATTTAAAATCTTAATGCGGTTGAGCTTACTAGCTTAACTAGCTGTCATTTGAAGGGGTAGCTGTACTGTAAGAAATGAAAGATATATACATTTGGTGAAGTGCTCACAATCATGTGGCACAGTTATTTTTAAAGTAAAAAAAGCCTGGAGATACATTTTTAAATTTGAGATTGTAACATTATTACTGGAATCTACTAATATCTGATATCAGTTGAATGCATGGGGAGTGGGAATAATTGAAATTTCAATGGCATAGTTATTAGCATTCCACTCAATATTTTGCACATGGTTATTAATGACTGAATCAGCAGATGTAAGTATTCCTAGATTGACCATTTTTGTCACATAGCATACTACAGAAACACAGAAAAACACTGACACTGTCATAACCTCTTATTCTCTAGCCATGCTAAATGGATATTTTTTTTCCTTTATGGATTACCAGGATCAAATGAAGCCGATGTGAGAGTAATTAACCTCTCAAAACATTTTACAGGTGATTTGGATCTGAGTTTGGTATTTATTTCTTAAACATAATGTTCTACATGCTAACTTATTATATTGTATTCATTTGGAAAGCTAATATATTCTTAATTAAAAATGAATCTTTATCTTCTAATGTAGGAAAAGATATGTAAAATCCCAAATTACAAGAGACAGTGGATATATGGACAACCTAGTTTCTCTTTATCACTTCTCTATGAATAAATAAAGTTCATCACCCTGATCTTCTCCAAACTTTCATTCAAAGCAGAGATCCTAGGTATAGAATGTATAGTCAGTCAGGAAGAGCTTAAGGGAAATCAGACATCCCTTGAGAAGCTGAGAGAGACTCAAAAACACTTTCTTGATAGATATTTTTCAGGTCAGAATTTCACTTCTGAAGAAAAATGTGGGGCCAGTCCTACAAATAAATTAGTTTTGGAAACCCTGTAATATTTATTCCCCATGGAAGATTTAGAATGCACATTGACAAGGCCAGTACGTTACCCAAATTCAGTAATATCCATATCATAGATTATGAAGAATTGACTAAAGTAGCCATATGTGGAGAGGAATTTTGTCTAAAGAAAAGCATTTATAATACATTCAGCTGCAGGCAGCAGGAAACCTCACTAAGGTTGACTAAATCACACACGCCTGCAGTGTCTTACATAAGGTTGGAAATATGTGATTCTAGGTTTTGTTCAGTGGATTAATGATGTCATACCTATGCTTCAGTTCAGAATGTCTGTAATTCCTTTGGCCCTAGCTTTTTATTCACTAGATAGCCACCACCACTTCCAAAATCAAGCATCAAGTCTTCATGTGCAGTTTTAAAAGTACAAAGCAGTTATGACCAGAGCATTGGGAAATAATCGTCTAGGTAACCATTGACTATTTTATCAGGGAAAGTAAGTACTTATCAGAACTTTTCCATTGGGTCTGAGTATGGTTTTCGTGGCCGGTACTTGGATACAAGCCTGCTACTAAACTAGTAACTAACAAAGAGAAGTGAGTTACCATGTTCGATTTAGACCAATTATTGATCATCATCTAGGGCTACTGGGTAAACAACTAACAGTGTCTACTGCATCTAGTATTTCCTCAAGTTGAATAGAGAATCCTATTTGATGAGCTCCCAATCACTCAACATACTTTAGAAAATATTTTGTTTTTATGGATTATGTGTAAATATAAAAAATAATCTTTCTTGCATTAAAATATAAAACAGTCCTCCAATGATGCAGCTATCACTGCATTACAAGCCACTCCAAGCAGAGTGTCATAAACTAGCAGCCGTTTTATTTTTACAAAAGGTGCTTTGGATTATGAATTCAGGCAAAACATAATGAGGTGTTCTTATGTCTTCTCAGAAATATCTGGGGCCTCGACTTGGAAGAATTTTATGGCTGGTGGTGACTTGAATGACTGGAAGCTAGAATTATTTGGAGGCCTCTTCTTATGTCTGGTACATCTATTAGTAGGATTCAATGGCTGAGCTCGGCTAGGATTATTGATCAGATTATTTATACATGACCTTCCCCTGAACACTGGGTTAAAAAACAAACAAACAAACAAACAAACAAAAACTCTAAGAAATAATTTGGAAAGTGAGCATTACAAAAGAACAAAGTGGAATCCATCTGGCTTTCTTTGATGTAGCCTCAGATTTCTCATCTTACCATTTTTACCAAATTCTATTGGTAGAATCAAAACACTAAGGCTAACCAAGATTTAAGGTAAGAGACCATGGACTCCACCTTATGATCAAGAAGTGGCAAGGTCTAGGAGCACCTGGATGGCTCAGTCGGTTAAGCATCTGGCTTTGGCTCAGGTCATGATCTCATGGTTTGTCAGTTCAAGCCCTGTGTCAGGCTCTGTGCTGACAGCTAGCTTAGAGCCTGGAGCCTGTTTCAGATTCTGTGTCTCCCTCTCTCTCTGACCCTCCCTGCTAGCTCTGTGTCTCAAAAATAAACAACAAACAAAAAAGAAGAAGTGGCAAGGTCTTTATGCAGAAGAACATGTGAGGCGCAAGATGTTGTTGCCATCTTTGGAAAAATACAATCTGCCAAAAATATTGAGGTAGAATTGGTAATGGCACTATGATCATAATAAAATTTTTTCAGGCATAATCTTTGAACAACTTGAATTTCCAGTTCAAGGTATATTTGAAGTAGAGAAGAACGAAATGCTACCTCCACCATGTTAGTGTTTAATGAATCTGCATGTAGAATAGGTCTGATGTAATGTAAAACCATAGTTCCTGAACAACATGGCTATATAAATTACCAGAGAGATTTACATTACATTGTTTAGTCTATTCAGTTCATACATCACAAGTTCTGGTGATAAATTTCTACAAGTAATCTTTGTGTAAAAAATCTAGTATGGTTCAAAAGAGAGGAGATGATTACTAAATATGTTTAATGAATAGGGTTATCTTTGGGAGCTTTCCAGCAAAAAATATATATAGGTATAGATCTATATTTAGATCTATCAATCTATACTTATATTTCCAGTATATATATTCACAGAAGCTATAATTATGTTGGTTTGCATCACAGTCTTTCTCTCTATATTTTTGTTCCTCTCTCTATGTTTGTTTTATACATGTATATTGAATATTATAGACACACACATATATATAATATTATATACATATATATATAATTTCCAACATATATAACATTTTCCCCCAACACAGGGATGGTGAGAGTATTAACTAACATAGTATTTGAGAGGGCAATTTGGCAAAACTAAAGATGCACATAGCCTTTGATTTAGTAATTCCACTTATATGGATTTATGCTTTAACTGTACCTATTAACATTCAAAAGCTATTCCTTGCGGCATTGGATTAGCAAAACACCTCCTAGAGATAACTTGCCAGTCTCCCCCTGAAAGACATCAAGTGAACAGTGCTCTATCTTCTCTCTGTAAAATTAGCATTTGCTGATGAACCCTCAGAGCTAGTAGGCTGCTTTCCCTTTAGAACAGTCTAGACGAATTAATCATCTAGGGCTGCTTTTGTAACTAATTCCTAGGTAAAATTTCAAGCATTTAAAGGAAGGAGGTGTCTACATGCACGTGTTATAGATAGATATCCTAGTTATTTTGTAAAGCTAAGGACGCCATTCATAGTGTGTTATGTATTTCTGTTAACAGAATTTTAAAAATAGATACCAGCATAGAAAAATATGCTTGCTTATATAATTTTTGTAAAGACATGAAAGAAATAGTTAACAATAACTTGGGATAGTAATACTTGGGGTTTTGGAATAAAGAATAACTGTTCCTGTATGATTTTATTTTATAATCATGGGCATTCATTGTTTCTAAACACAAAAGACTATTATGTTTTGTTCTTGTGTTTAAAATGCCACAAAATGATTCTGATGTCTATCCAGGGTTGAGAACAACTGTCAATTATGTGACTCATTTTTTTTCTTTTTCTTTAAAAAAATTTTTTTTTTTAGTGAGAGTAATGAGAATAAAAAGTATACTTACAGGAAAAATACTTGGGAAATTTAGAAGAAATAGAATAAAAGCCCAAGATTTTTTAGCAGTGTATTCTTAGAGGGAAATCAATAGGAGACAATTTTTTATTCTTCTAAATTAGCATTTGTAAATGCAGTAATGAGATATGCTTTAACATATAATTATCCAGGAGATAGGTGCATCTTGATTTGTAAAGGATTTTTAAGTATATTGAATAGAGCCAACTAGGGCAGAGTTTCATTATAAAGTGATACCATTATACTGATGATTGCAGGCTAATTCCCCACTTACACAATCTGACCACTGACCATGCTAGATCAAGAGGGTTTAATTTCCTTTATAAATGTTCGTTCCTTACTCATTTTACTAGAGAGCAACTAAAATGGTAGTTTAATAAGGGAAGAAATCATTTTTAAATGATTTTAAATGATTTAAATGTAAAAGCAAGTGCTGTGGATTTTGTCACAATAATTATACACTTCCTTTTCCCATCATCCCCTGACATATCTGTGTAAAACCAAAAAGAAATCATGTTTTCTGATTTGTTTCCAATAACCTTTTAAATGATGCCCACGATTGTATTGACCTTTAATGTTGACAAGAGCACATTGGACTGTTGTCTTCAGGAAATAGGTTGTAATAATAGATCCTTTCCTTCTGTCTTACTTGACATTTTGGCATTCATCACTTTTTAAGAGTGTATTGGATTTTTTTTTTCATGAAAGCATGACTTTATACATTTTTTTGAAAGCATCCTGACTTTATACTTGCCAAACTTCAAGCTTGTCATTTTCCCCATTTCCAAGATTTCCTAATAAGAACATAGATATTAATAAAAAGAACATATTTAGATATTGCCCCCAACTTAAAATTATTTAATTAATTCTTATGAAGACTGATAGCACATTTATTATTCTAGTTTTACAAATGGAAGAAAAATTAGAGCGGAGAGGATTCATGTGACTTTCCCAACTCACACAACTAATATGGCAAAATGGGATTCCAAACTAGGAATATCTCTGTTTGATTCCATGTTTCTGCTCTTAATTCCCATTTTACTTATTAGGATAGTATCTTTGCAAAGTTCTGTTACAGTTTACCAGCTATTGTTTTTTAATTTTTTTAAAATGTTTATTCATTTTTGAGAGAGTGTGTGTGCAAGAGTGAGCATGAGCTGGGCAGGGGCAAAGACAGGGAGACAGAGAAACCTAACCAGGCTCCGTGCTTTGAGCTGTCAGCACAGAGCCTGACATGGGGCTCAAACTCATGAACCTGTGAGATCATGACCTGAGCCAAAGTCTCATGCTTAACTGGAATGATCCACCCGGGTGTCCCTACCAAATATTTTTATAGACATCATCTCATTTAGTCATAAAACAGCTCCAGAGCAAGTTGTTAATATTGAGATTTTTGCAGAGATATAAAATAAAGGTTTGAGGAATAAAGTGAAATAGAATTAATAAATGATAGACCTGGAATTTGAACTCTAGCCTCTTGATTCCCTTGACTCTTTCCATCATGCTTCACATGCCTTAATGATTTTATACGCAATATCTCACCTAATTTAATCCTTACTACCACCTGTATGGTTGGTGAATTTGTAATCTTGATTTTGTGGCTGAGAAAACATGATGTTCTGGAGGGTTAAGTGACTAGAAATAGTAAGTGGCAGTGCCAGGGGCTGGATCTCACATCTATAGGTTCCAAAATCACTTCTCACAAGAATTCCTCATATTTAAACCTTATCCTCTTGGCATTTTACACAAGGAACAAAATTAATGCCATCTATAAATGTAGAATTTCAGTTAGTAGTTCTTTTAAGCCAGGGACAAATAATGTTTAATAGAACATGTATCATATTTATTTGAGCATTCTACATCAAGAGATTGGGAAGGGAAATGCTTGACGAAATCATACACCAACTTGGGGATGAAAACATTAAATAATGAACATTTAGTGAATTTGAGCATAGCTATCTGGTCACCCATAAATAAAGTTCAATTCAAATTGGTAGACTTAATATATATCTTTGTCCATTGTACTGCTATAACAAAAATGTCTTAGAGTGTGAAGCTTATTAAAATTAATAATTATAATGTCTCACAGTGCTAAAGGCTGAAAGTCCAGGATGAAGGCATTGGCAGATTTGGTGTTTGATGAGGACCTGCTTCCTGGTCCAATGGTATCTGTCTTTTTGCTGTATCTTCACACGGCAAAAGGAATGAGTGAGCTCTCTGGAAACTCTTTTCTGAGGGTATTAATTTTGCCACCCCAAACCTCCATCTGTACCATCACATTGGGGATTAGATTTCAACATATGAATTTTAGGGAGACATAAGCATTCAATCTATAGCAATACATAAGTGATGTTTCTTAGGGAGCCTAAAATATGATCAGGGAATTGCTTAGGCAATCTGAGAATATGATAAAGTCCTCCCCCATGTGTGTCTGATGAAAGTCTGATATATGGACATGACTATAGTTTGTTTATGGAAGAGCTAGGAGTCATCAAATTATATAACCCATGGAGTTAATAATATACTAAATGATGCCTAAGGAAAATAAGCATAATTTTACTTTGTATCCTAGCATTTAAGGAATTTTGCCTCAATGGGGAAATTTTTGCATTTCTACAAAACATATAGTTCATTTTAATAAAAGGTAATTTTATAAGAGCTGTTTCCAGACTGAGTTGAATTTACTACTGTAACCTAGGCAATAAAATTAACCAAAATTAGATTTCTGCTTATTTCTAAGTCTGGGAAAAGCAGACCTTAATGATGGAACAAATGTTTAGCCCTGCGGATTAACTCAGAGACTCCTAATGAGCCACTAATGTTCATGGGAATGCTGGACAGAGTTTAGGATGGATACAAGAAATGAAAGTCTAATAACAGTAAAATAATTAATTTGAGAATCTGATCTGGCCATTAAAAATCCAACTTTAATAGGAAATAAAGGAAACTTACATTTTCATTTTATGCTTTGGTAATTTTCTGTTCAATATAAAATCCCTGTAAAATTATATGTAGTTGCTTTTTTATCAGATTCAAATTTGTGTGGCAATAAACCTTTTTTTAAAGGACCTACTTTATTAACAAATGCCTTTTTGTAACTTTGAGCATAGAACATAAAAAAAAGACATGAAGAAACTAGTAACATTATTTATAATAAGACAATTAGAAAATATTCTTATTCAAGAACCAAGGCCAAAAAGAAGTTATACTAGGGCAGGCACAACATCTGTTACATTGGAGGTGGTCAGTAAATGTCACTGAGTTAATTGATTGAATGAGATGTGTAAGATTTTTTTTTAACATTTATATAAGCATAGAAATACCCATAGACTATGCTTGAAAAATGTTTTAATGTCCATTTTTGGTAATATAAAAAAGTATCATACATGAAATCTAATACTGTCTTTTGATGCCTTTCAAAGTGAATACATACTTCCCTTGGTGCCTACCTATGAAAGTTACTGATTTCAGATTTGGGAATAGAGGAATCTGTGTGAATTTATGTTGTTATCATTTCTGTGATATACAATTTTTGGTACAACTGGTATAGAAAAATATATAATGTATATAATCTGGACTGAACTTTTGTTTCTTGATCATTCCCTGTTTGGGGATTTTCTTATTTTACTTATCAAAATTGTTTGTGGGGCCGCCTGGTTGGCTGTGGTTTAGTGTCCAACTTAGGCTCCGGTCACGATCTTGTGGTTCATGAATTCAAGCACAGCGACCAGCTCTCTGCTGACAGCTTAGAGCCTGGAGCCTGCTTTAGATTCTCTGTCTCCCTCTCTCTGCCCCTCCCCTGAACATTCATTCTCTTTCTCTCTGTCTCTGTCTCTCTCTCTCTCTTTCTCTCAAAAAATAAACAAACATTAAAAATGTTTTAAAAAATTGTCTGTGGAACACATTGAGAAAAAATATTTTCATATGTATAGAGGTTTTCAATTTGCAAAGTGTCAGTCAAAAATAATAAATATTAGGTGACTTAATGAACTTTTGTCACAAAAGTAATTAATATAAAATTACATATCAAGAAATATATATGGAATTTAGAAGCACTGAGACATCCTGAAAAATAAACTATCCACAATTCAACTGTTAGGAAACACATATTATAAAGAGGATGACTAAACTAAATACTTGTTTAACCTTATTTATGCCCCAAATAGATTCCAGAGACACGGAAAGCTGTGTACAGCATGTCCACATGAATATTGTGTTGAAAATACTTTACCATACATGTGGGTAAAAACTCTTTTCTAACATGTTACTCCAACCAGTAACAAACATTGTCAAAAGAGATATTGATGAGAAAGGGAGATATTTAAAAAGTTTAGATTGACTGAAATTTGTAATTTATTTTGGTGTGTGCTGGGCGAGGGGAAGGGAAAGGAAAGTATTATTTAACTAAGTGGATAGTGGTACCAGTTTGCAAAATAATGAAAATAGGAAGAGATATAGCACATGAAAGAATGATTATTAGTTCAATTTTAAACAAATTCGGCTTGAGATATGAATGCTTGGCTCTAAAGTTCTGGGATTCAGCAGAGAGATCTTGCCTAGCTATAGATTTGGGAATCATCATGTTCTAAAAAAGATAATAGAACAGTGAAAATGAATTAGATCACTCAGAGTGGGGAAATAAGTCATTTGTCTTTTGAATGCTCTATTGCACTGGCATAATGAATGAGACTTTAATGATGTAAACAAAAATACTACAATGATATCAATAAAGCATTAATTTGATCTGTCTGGAAAGAGTTTAGGAAGATTTCATATAGAAGATAACATTAAGACCAAGAGTACTCTTAGTAGTAAAAAGGTATTCTACTCATCAAAATTTTGAAAATGATGAATCAGTATTATATTCAGAGTCAGGATTAGTATGATTCCTTGGATCATGAGATAGTCTGTTAGTCCTTTCTTTATCTCCCTTATTTCATAGTTTTTTTAATCTGGATTCTTTTATGGGGAGACAAAAATTTCACTTTTGAGTTACAAATTAAGCTTAAACATGCAAATGTATGATTAAGTTAAAACTGATACAAATAAATATACATTTTGAAATCTCATCTCTCCTACTGTGGAAAGGGGTTAGAAAATTGGAAGATGGGGATGCTAAGGGAGGGGACATTACTAATGTGGGGAATATAGTAGAATAGGAAGTCTAGAGACAATAAATTCACCTTACATTTGTGTCATGAAAATGCTATAGTTATACTCAGGAGGTGTAGACAAATAGAAAAAAATTTAAATGGTCCTTGATGGCCTACATTAATAGCATGCACTTTAGTGAAAACTCTGTTCATCTGGGAAGATAAAGGAGAATTTCAAAGAGGGATTTTAAAATGGACTAAAGAATGGGTGAGATTCTACAATGTGGTAAATACAATAAGAGTATTTTAGACAAAGTTATCATTAATGGCTCTGTGTAATAAAATTATGTGGGAAAGGAAAAAGGAACTAAGGGGCCTATTACACTATGGTCATGTTTGAATGTTGTAGGAGAAATGGCTGGAAAGTAGCTAGAGGTCATATTTTAAAATATCTTTGATGCCATAATAATGTCATTGGACTTAATTTTGTGGGCAATTAAGAGTCATTCGATGGTATTAAGCAGAAAATTCCATAATCAAATTAGAATTTTAAAACATTTAATCAAATAAAAGTACGTAGAATGGTGGTGAGGTGGTAAAGTTATTTTATAAGTTCCCTGATGGCAGGGATCTTTGTCTTATTCACTATGTTCCCCTTGCACTTTGTAGAGTGAATTACATTTTTTTTTACATTCCTTTATTAGCCAGAAGTAAGTTTTTATTCATCTGGAATTTGGTCGTGATAAACAATTTTACAATATCAAAGAGATGCATAAATATGTTGAATTGATTCCAAACCTAAGTGACACTTTAATATTATTATTGAAGAGTGATGGTTGAGAAATATTTTGGTCTCATACAAAAATGATAGTTTAGTAAGAACTTAATTAACAATGCTTTATTCCTCTCAACCGTGGAAACAGCATTTTATTGCTATACATTTTAACAATTTTCTATTTACTCTTCATGAATCATTATATTGAAACATATTTATCCATGAAAATACCAATTATATATCTATTTGGTTCTATTCATTTTTATATATAGTGAACTAATGCTCTTCCTAGAATTGGTTTGATGTAACTTCTGTGCTTATAAAACTAGATTTTAGAGCTTCAGATTACCCAAGTAGAGCAAATACATGATGATACAATGCTACCCTTGAATTTAATCACAGTACATAGTATATAGTAAATGTTGGCATCTAGTTTTCTGCGCTATAGACCAAGTCTCTAAATGAACCAGATGAACAAAGTGAGATTCACTGAAATATTCACTAGGATATAGGCATGGCTTTCAGTTTATCATCCTTTCTTTCTTTTTGTGGAGCATTAATTCTTCAAGATTAATCTTGGACATGGTGTTTAGAGACAAATCAGCTTGGGAATACCTATTTATTATCTCTCTTTCTTATAGAGTCTTCATGAACATTAATATGATAAATGCTCTGAGAATTCTTGTAATAACGAACCTGATTATTTTAATACATTGATATGTATATTGGACTATATTTTGAAGAGATGCCTGGTAACATCCAAGGAAATAGTTCTATGGATCCCACTTTGAAAAATACTGACCTTACTTCACAGATAAGGCAGATAAGTCTGCAGAGGCTAAGTCCTAAACAACAGCAAATTAGCTGTTAAGAGAATAAAAACTAGAGTCCAGGTCTTCAGATTCTATTTTCAAGTTCTTTATACCAAGTTATGTTACCAAGAATCCTACATGCTCTGCAGTTAGAATTTAGACTATGTGTACTTACATGACCATTAAAATTCACAGAAAGTAAAATAGGAATATTTCCTGCTGATATGACTGACATGTATTGACCAAAAAAATCACAAACATTGTATAACTTTTAAAATATCAATGTTAAAAGCATTGATTTTCATTTCTCACTTTGACATTAATAATAAATTTTTACTAATCAAGGGTCAGGTTACTTATTTCTCATTTTTTTACCATGTACGGAAAGAGTTCTCCTTACCCCAGACTTCCGGCAGCTTTAGCAATGAATACATTTAAGAGAGCAAATTGAAAGTTGAGAATTTAGTTTTGTAAGAGAATACTTCTTCATTATTTTTTCAGTGGATGATGTGTTTTTAATCCCCTTTAATGAACTTGGGTAATTTGTAATTTATATTACTAATAATAATAATTCTGAAGGATGATTTATTCAATTAATAATTTATTCAGTTGGTAATTGTTGAGCACTTGGCAGGTGTCAGACACTGTGCTAGGCTCTGTAATATATACATATTGGCAGCAAAAATATCCTTGTACCTAAGGAGCTGGTAATGAAGTTTAGATATTGAAGCTATTTTGTATTGAAATACATCAGCAAAAAAAAAATATATATATATATAATTTTGGTAGAGTATCGTTTGGTGCCCCAAACTACTCAATATCAGCTCTGACTTCTTAAATTATGTACTTATGTTCTTGAGTTATACCTGGCTTACTGCTAAACACAAATGAATAGAAATTGAATTTATCCATTTTAATGATGTCCTCAGTACCTCTTCATTTTTGAAATAGCAAATGTTCTGTATAGACAACGTGTGAACATAAGCCTCCACACAGAAATATGATTTGTTTATAAGCCTATTATTTCCTCAGCAACAGCATGGTTAACTGGTTATCTTAACTAAGCTGAAAGTTCTAAATTTCATGCTCTTCAGGCACAAAAGCAAAACTGACATCAAAGATGTGAATCGTGACAAAGTTCTAAATTTCATGCTCTTCAGGCACAAAAGCAAAACTGACATCAAAGATGTGAATCGTGACACATGCCACTGTTGACATACAACTGAGGTTTAGTTATTGTAACAAATGTTGCCCTAATAATGCCCAATGGTAGACTCTTGCGAAAAGTGAATACAAAAGTACAAATTAATAAAATTTCCTCATTTAATGCTAAAGCAGACTGATCTAAAGCAAATGACAATGGGGAGAATAAGGACTTGGAGTTTTTTCATAGTCCCTGAAGTACCCACCAGTGAGCAAACAATTTACATAAGATGTAGGTGTACAGCTGTAAGGAGGCATTCAGCTTTTCTTTGGTCTACAAGGAGGCCTGCTTGATCTCTGTAACATGCTAGGATGAAAAAGTGTTGCTCAGTGGTGTATGAGTAATTTGGTTTTATAATAATCTGGAGAGGATGGTAGATAGGGCCAGAAATATGGATTCAATTGGATCTTGAGTTCAAAACCTGCTTTAATTATTTCTAGTCTGTAGCTTTGGACTTTAACTTCCTTAAGATTCATCTTGCTTTCCTGGAAAATATAGCAACAACAATGATTTTGTAAAGTACTTTTGCATATTTGATTAGTTTTTAGTATGTAATCAATGATGAAATTATTGTAATTATTATTTGATCATTTACAATGTGCAGTTGATGGCTACCAGACTACAGTCATTTTATTAGGATTAATTGTATTATTGAACTTTGTATTTTAAGAATTGTGCTTATATGGATTTTTGTTTTTAATATCTTGATTCCTCTGGTTTCCTTTCTGGAAGTCAGAAAAACAGGGATTATTGAAAATAATCATGATTATCCCAACACTTCCCTCATCCTTAATTCGATGTTCAGTTAATTCTGAGGCTGTTATCTTTGTGAGTTATACTGGTAATTGCTTAGATCAGCAAGACTTTTTAGAGTCTTCTGATTTACTTAGGTTTATATCCAACTAACTTTAAAACATTTTTATTCAAAAATTTCAAAGTATGAATTTATGAACTGTAATGCACATCTTTCAGAAATAGAAGTCGGAACCATGATATTCAGTATATAGTAAATCGATTTATGTGAAAGCCCTTTACCTTAAAGTAATTTCCCCCTTCCTTGGTTTGTCTTTACCATGTAAATATACCCACAATAGATGGCAATAAAATAGCCAGTTTTGATATCAACAAGAAATAGGGACATAGATTTTTAAGGTTTAAAAATACCCTTCCACACCCACTAATTGAAAATGTAATGATGAAAAGAAAATAAACAATCTAAGAATTGTTCTCTTCTAAGAGTCTAAGTGAGTAATAAACGATGTCAGATGCTATCCTGCATTCATACATTTAAAATTATCCAAATAGGTTAAATGAGATGGAAATAAATATCTAGTAATTGCATTGTTTTGTGGACAAAAATGTTGCTTAGACTATAAAAAAACTTTACTGAAGACAGACTTTGAATAAAATTTTTATTTATTTATAAATTTATTTAAATTCTATTTTAGAGAGTGCAAGTGGGGAAGAGGGGGAGAGAGAGAGAGAGAGAGAGAGAGAGAGAGAGAGAGACCAAGAGAAAGAAAGAGAAAGAGAGAGACTCAAGATGAACATAATTATGCTGAGCATGGAGCTCAGTCCCACAACTGTGGGATCGTGACCTGAGCCAAACCTGAGAGGTGGACACTTAACCAACTGAGCTACCCAGGCACCCCAGAATACAATATTTTAAGACAAAATCATTGACAATTAGATGCTTGCCAGTTGAGCAAATGACCAAATAGGGAATATAAGATTTAGAGTTTCAAAGGAAGTTTTAGTATGCTTGCATAGTCAGAATTTAAGGAGGGGAGGAAGGTAGGAAGATGGGTTAAATCTGTTAGCTCTCCATAAAGTGCTGTATTTATTTTATAACTTATTTTTTTTATTTGTGCTAGTACCTGAAAAATAAGGTAGGGCTTTAGAGAACTGCACAGTGTTGATTTGAAAGTCTGAAAACATGAATGTGATAAGCTGATGCTTTAGAGAAAGCAAAGAGCAAAATATGATAGCTGTTTTCAAGGGCTTATAATTAGAGAGACCAATTATAGAGAAAAAAGATGCACGTGTATACACCCTATGACATATATGAAGTCCTTCTGATTCAGAAGACAGTTATAGATTAAGGAGTTCAGGAGATAAGCAAGCCAGGAAACAATAGACCCGTGTGCTCAGTATTGATTTTAAAGACAATTGTGAAATATTGGTAACAGAATAAAAGCTGGGGAAAGTGTGGCTGTATTTCAAACATGATTTTTACAAGGCAGTTTGTGCTTAACTAACTTGCTGGGCTGCTTGAAAATAATGCAGTGTGAAAGGTAAGAAAAGTGGACACAGTACATTTCGATTTTCATAAAAGTTTTGACAGCTTCACGTGAGAGATTAATGGCTAAGGTAGAGAATATTGGAATAAACAGTAAGGAGTTCCTTACCTAAGAAACCAGGTCAAGAGTAAAACAGAGTCTTTGAGGATAAAAATAGTTTAAATACAAAGAATTTCAAATGCAGTAACCCTTAAAATTTTAAGGGACCCTTCATGGTTTATTTCTAACTTTAAAAAGCACTTGATGTCCATTCTTTCTCTTTTCTTTTCCTAATTTATTATTGCCTTACATTTATTATGTATAATTAGTTTCTTCAAATATGTATTATGTTAGATATACATTATATTAAAAGCAATTAGTAGTATGTTCAGCAAGGAAATACAGAGAAATTTAAGGACAGTGAATGACAGCATTATCTTTTGCTAAGAAATGGAAGACTTTTTGTCCCAAACTACAAACTCCAAACTAAATGGGATAAATATTAATAATATTTAACAAAGAATATGTTCATAGGTCATCAAGTAAAATTTTAAAAGCCCATTTTGTAGTTTTAAGGATGATAACTTAAAATGCCATATTCTGATCAAATGAAAACCAAATGAGCAAAGTTTTCCCATGTTTAGACAAAATATTTGTTCAGTTATTAAATGCATTTTCTTTAGGACTACTCCTCACTCCCTTTTGATTTAACCTAGCCCCAGCTTTTCTCTCACATGTACCAGAAATTTAGGAAAGAAAATATTACCCTATGAGTGGCTTCCATTTGTGTTTCTGAGACACACAGCATTTCTGCTTTCAATGCACAGAAGCCAGAATTTTGCATTACTGTTATTTTTGTAGTCCAACAAACAAGCATCGGACTCTGTAGACAGTGAGCATGCCCATTTGTTCCAAATGATATATTCCACGTTGAACCATAGAGGAAATCCAGAGACTCGTGTGTGTGTGCTTCAACTCAGGATAACCAGGAGCAAAGGAATTACAGTACAACAGGAGTCATATCAGTGCTACCTCTTGTACTAAACCTTGACCCTGTTCCCAGACCTAGTCCCACACCATTTCTGTTTCCAGTACTTTGTGACTTCTTCTCTTTAATGCAGCATTCACGCAGTATTTTATTTAGAGTTTTTACAGTATTCAACACACACACACATTTTTTTTTTTAAATCACTAACTATATGACTGACACGACACTGCATTCATTTCTGGGCTCACAATGAATAGTCAGTCATGGTCCTTTATAGTTTAGCAGGGTCAATAAATGATTAAGCAAGCAATTTTACATGTGTCTTAATAAAGCAAGATAGTTAATGTGCTGGGGAAAATGCAAGCTTTGAGAGAGTTCCATTAAACTTGTCTAGGGGCACGGAGTAGAGATGTCAGGAAGAGCTTCCCAAAGAATCTAAGGTTAGGTGTTAAGTCTTGTCACCTGGGGCAATTTAGTGACTCCTCATAAAATAGTTCTTTCACTTGTGTGTTACTGGGCCCGTTTTAAAGAATCAGATGTGAAGGCTCAAAAACATTGAAGTGCCCAGATTTCTAAGGCTAGGAAGTGTCAGGAAGAACTGTGATTCAACCCCATGTTGCTCTAAATTTAAGGTACAGTTATCCTTGGAGAAACCACATCACCATTTCCGCAGGTTCCAGTTCACCTGTTTTTAGAGTGTTATGGTGGTGGTCTTCTTTGCTCTTCAGGTTTACTTTTTAGAATAACTTGAGAAAGTAATGGCAAAATCACAGAATTTTGACCTTGAGAGAGGACTTGGTCATGGAGATGAGAAAATATGCACCAATCCAGTAAGAGAAGGTTGAGCCAGAAATTCATGGCTGAAGTTTTAGCTTTGCATAAGTCACAGTGGAATTTTACATCCCTCAGAGGCACTCGCTTTTCTGAGCCAGCCAGGCACTGAGATATGACGGGTCCAGCTGTCCATTAAATACTACTGCTGGATGGATTCTCAAACAAGAAATGAATTGATGTTTGGGGAAGTTCTGGTGCTTTCTGTAGGAAGCATTCAGATGAAATAAATATTGGCTACATATTTAATTTTTGCCATCATTTACTATTCTTATAAGTATTTTTATTCCTTATTTATTTTAGCCCCAAATGTCTCCTCTCTCTCTTTCTCTCTCTCTCTCCACATATGTGTGCATACATATGTGTACATACGTGTGTGCACACATAAACACACTTCTTGAAGCACATTCATATCTCTTACAGCAACAAAGTTTTAAGAATAACAAAGGAGTTGGGGCAACTGAGTGGCCCAGTCAGTTAAGCTTCTGACTTTGGGTCAGGTCATGATCTCACGGTTCATGAGTTGGAGACCACCTCCAGCTTTTTGCTGACAATGTGGAGCCTACTTGGGATTCTCTTTCTATCCCAATCTCTCTCTCTCTCTCAAAATAAACTTTAAAACATATTTGAAACATAAAGTAAAAGAATAACAAAAGAGTTGGTCATAGAAAAAGGTAAGAATATTTTAGATTTCTCAAAAGGAAAAGAAACCCAAGAGATTACGAACACATGTACTTAAGGATATTGAGTAAACAACAGCAACAAAAAAGACTACTCAACCTTATGGATTTTAGCATAATTAAGACATTGTTATCAGTATTAACAGACTGCATATTTCTGGTTTATCGATGCCTACATGTCATCATACCTGTAATTATAGTATAGCCAGCCTCACTCAAGTTTTGTTTTTAACAAATTTCCAGCAACTCTAAAGATAGAATTAACACAGAAGGAAAACACTTTATAAGCAACTACCCTTAAAAAGTAAATGTTGTTTATAAAGAATCTGACCTGGGTGGCTCAGTCGGTTAAGCACGTGACTTGATTTTGGCTCTGGTCATGATCTGATGGTTCATTAGTTCGAGCCCTGGGTCAGACTCCATGTTGGTAACACAGCCTGCTTGAGTTCTCTCTCTCCATCTCTCTCTGCCCTTTCCCCCGCTTGTGCGTGACCATGCATGCACATTCGCTCTCTCTCAAAGTAAATAAGTAAACGTTTAAAATTCTTTATCTTACGGGGTGCCTGGTGGCTTAGTCATTTAAGCATCTGACTTCAGCTCAGGTCATAATCTCACAGTTTGTGGGTTCCAGACCCACATCTGGCTCTGTGCTGACAGCATAGACCCTGGAGCCTGCTTCAGATTCTGCATCTCCGTATTACTCCATTCTGTCTGTCTGTCTCTCAAAGATACATAAACATTAAAAAAATTTTTTAAAATTATCTTAAATTATCATGTATGTTCTTACCTAAAAGTGACCTGCCTGAGAGTAGGTCTGTGGGTGGTTAGTTCCAGGTCCTACCCCTGCTTTCACCATTGTCTTTTACAAAATCTCATGGATGTGCTGAAACATCAAGGGGCATCCAAAAGTTAAAACCTTCAGATCACAAAACCAAGAGACTAACTGTGTATAATTTGATTAGTTATCCACTATTAATAGTTGTGAAAATAAATTCATCCAGAATATTTTTTCACTTAGATTCTTACAGTGACAAGAGCTGTCTTAACTTCTTTATATGCTTAGTTTTATTGCATATAAAGAGAAGATAAGGTACCAATAAAATAATTTTAAAATTTTTCAGAAAACTGACTTAAGATTATATTACATGTCAGAAGTAGAATGGATATATGAATTTGAGGATAAAAAGATACAATATAGCATTTAAAAAATAGAACGTGTCCATTTTTTAAGTGGAGGATAATATCAAATATTTGTTATTTAGATTTCCTTGGACACATTTAAAAGTGAGAAGTAACAGATCTATTATAAAATAACCATATTTATAGTGACCAGAAATTATAATTTTTGCAAACACACCAGATTATGGTAAAAATATTAGGTAGCAATTTAAAAAGTAAGAAAGTTTATACAGGATAAAAATAATTTTATGGACCATAAAAGCAAAGAAAATAGTAACCTGTTTTTCCTTTCACTGACTTTGGGAACATCATTGTGTTCATGTAATCTCCAAATACAGATTCATATAACCATGTTCTAGAGTTACGAGGCAAGTTACCTCATAGTACGGTATCATAATTATAAAATATTTACGGTTATATTTTGCTTTATAATTTTATAAATCTATTTCCCATGCATAGTCTGATTTGATCTTATACCAAAATTGGAGTTACTTAGGACAGGTGCTACAATTTTCATTTTGCAAATAAGTGAGTAGAGTTTTAATAGAGGTTGAATTACTGGCCCTCCAAAATAGCTGGTAAGGCAGGGAGTTAGTTTCTAAACATTAGATGTTCAGTCTCAATATAACTTTTTTTTTTAATATAATACCAAAGCTCTCTTTTTCTACATATTCTGCTTATAAGATGGGAAGTTGAAAGGCAAAAAGAGATGCCTTTCTGGAAGTTCAAGGGTGGGGAAATAGAAGTACTTTAAGATATGGCTCGGGGTGCCTGGGTGGCTCAGTCGGTTAAGCCTCCGACTTCGGCTCAGGTCAGATCTCACGTTCGTGGGTTCGAGCCCCGCGTCAGGCTCTGTGCTGACAGCTAGCTCAGAGCCTGGTGCCTGCTTCCGGTTCTGTGTCTCCTTCTCTCTCTGCCCCTCCCCCTCTCATGCTCTGTCTCTCTCTGTATCAAAAATAAATAAAACATTAAAAAAAAAGATATGGCTCATTTATCTGTAAAATTATTTCTTATGATCCAACCCTTTGCTATAACTATGTAGATAAATAGCGTTTTGATATATCAACCCGGGCTTTACAAATGCTTCTTTATTCCTTCTTCACTTATGTTTCATGTCACAGGGTTTTGTGTTGGTGGTGATGGTGCAGTAGTTTATTTTTAAACAAAGTTAACCATAGGAAGGTAGGTTAATAATAGTTACCCTTAATTACACCCTCACCACGTAACAGTCTCCATCTTTAACACCTTAAATAAACTAATATGATCCTCAAAACAATCTTATCAGGACAATAATTTTACTAACCCTGAGGTAAATTGATTTGCTCCAGATTCCACAGCTAGTACCCAAGAAGGCTGGCATTTACACTCCAACATACGGTATAATTAAACACTATGCTGCCTCTCAAGGACAAGTAATTTTTCTATGTGAGCTAGCAAAGACTTAAATTTGAGACTACTTTTTAACTTTTAACATCTTTTAAGAAAATATAATTATTTTTAATTTGTTTGCAGGAGGCAGATGGAAAAAAAAAGAAGTACATCACTTTTTCCTCTGGGGCACATTTCCTAATTTATATTTTAAGGCATAGCTCATACTGAAATATGGTTAAGTCAATTTGCTCAAGAGAGGACAGATAAATATGGATTAATGGCTACTTTAGTTAATGATTGCAAGTCTGGGTTTAATTAATTGTGCTATGTAGCCATTCTTTATTCATAAAATAAAATTTGTGCTCAGAATATTTTTACTAGAAAAAAGTTCAAGAAGAATAATCCAACAGTGACCAGGAGAGTGTTTAAAGATCAGCATAAGTGGAGAGAAAACAGAGAAAGAATAACTTCTATAATTCTTTTTGTTTTCTAAATTTGTATATTTACTAACGCTGTCAAGAAGTATATACTAATTAATTTGACAGAAGAGAGGAATATATAACTTTTCTGTTTATCCATTTGATGCATTTCTTATTTCATCACCTACATTTATGTTCAAATAGAATACTTTCTAAATGACTTAAACAAAAAGATGGTTGATAGAAGGAGGTCAAGTTGCTGATACTGTTTTTAGTACAGAATTCCACTTTATTTTTCCCCTTGTTTTGAGAATGAGGTGTCTATACTTGGCTTCATCCCCAAAAGGATGTAATGGAGAGGTTTGCCTACACCCCCAGAGGTTTCTCTCAGTCACTTTTCTGGGCCTGATTGCATTTTCCCTCTCTGATATTGCTATTTTAAACCTCCCCTGCATGCATTTTGAATGTAGCATTCATTCCCTTTATAGCTCCTGAGGTGAAAGTCCAACTTCTCCAGGAAGCAGCTGCTGGGGAGACAGTACTGCAGACAAATTCTCCCCACAGCGGTTCAGAGCACCTGCCAGTTAACAGAAAATTTGAAGTCCTTCCAAATCCATATATCTCACATTCACGTCCATGTGGGAGAAAGCAAGCTGGTTTAGTTGAATTCAAAAATGAAAAAAGTAGAAAAGACAAAGCAGTTTCCAATTTGATTCATGATTAAAGCCATTTGAGCAAACCTTGTCCTAAACTAACTTTTCAAACATGTAGCACCTCTTCTCGTTACATTTTCTGCTTAACTCATCAATCCTGCATTCATGCATGCACCAATCTTAGTACCTGCCTCTCAAAATGCTTTCGTTAGTGTTAAATGAGATTATATATTAAAACATTTCCTATACCTCTTAACCCATAGTCATCATTCAGCAAATAGAATTTATTACTATTATTATCAGAAGATGATAATTAGACCTCAGAAACAACTTTCCTATTTTCTTTGCTCATAGTGTACAGACTCTTTTTCACTGTATCCATACTTATTTTATGTAATAAGTGTCAATGTATATGTTGAATGATTTACAAGTAATGTCTTGAAGAACTCAAAATGTAAACATTTCTTTTTTTAAATTTTTCCTGCTTTTTATTTATTTTTGAAAGCCAGAGAGAGAGAGAGAGAGAGAGAGAAAGAGAGAGAGCAGGAGCAGTAGAGGGTCAGAGAGAGAGAGGAAGACACAGAATCTGAAGCAGGCTCCAGGCTCTAAGCTAGCTGTCAGCACAGAGACCAATGTGGGGCTCGAACCCACAAACTGTGAGATCATGACCTGAGCCAAAGCCAGACGCTTAACCGACTGAGCCACCCAGGCACCCCAACATTTCTTAGCAGTGACCCTTCTAAACACAGACATATATGCCTACCTGGTGCTTGACATAAGTGAGTCAGTGGAAAGACTAAGATAAGGTAGTATTCTAGAAAATCATGATCTATTTATAAGTTAAAATAATTGATGTTAATGTTTGGAATTTAGTGATTAATCCAAAACCGGTGTTTAATTATTTTCTGGCCATTGAAAATGTTGGATTATAAATGTGTTATTAAATATATACTTAAATACTTTAAATAGTGCATTAAAACAGGACTAAAGGGCATGGATTTATCCTCTCACTTGATCATACTGATGTTCCCATCTTTCAGGAGAATTAGGTACAGTTTTATATGAAAAAAGTAAGAAAAACTTAAAAAAGCTATATTATTTTCAGATTTCCCCCCTCTGATTTACAATATTAAAAATATATGTTGTTTGAGAATTTGGGCTTATAATTAGATAGTAGCTGATAACTTTCAATCTCTTCTCCAAAATATTTTTAATACAGCTTTATTATTGCAAAGAAGGGCTAGAACAAAATATATAGGAAAGAGATTTATTTCTCTTGCAAAATAAGAAATCAACATTATTTAGTATTTTGTTTTATTTTTTGTTACTATAAGTAAAATATGTCCAAAATGACATAATTTCCAGTCTAAAAACAAATGTACATGTGTCATTAATAGTAATAATATTAATATTAATATTACTGAGATAGCTTGTGGAGATTTCAGGCAGTTATTTTATAGTAAAGTTTTTGAATTCATTATAAATTTAAGTAAGCAGTCAACGGTAAGTTACTTACCTTCTCTCTCCGGCACTTTCTCCTTTGTAAATTGGGCATTATGAAAGTACTTGATAGTAGCTTTATATTTCAAAGGGTTGTTGTGAAAGAGTACATGCAGTGGGCTTACAACCGTACCTGGCGGCAGTAACAATATCAATATATTATTCTAGGTAACACACATTACTGAACCATCACCTGCAGAAGTGCATTTTCACTTACATATCTCTTAAAAATATTTAAAAGCATAATTTTCATCATCTATAGGGGTGAGTACTTCAATAAATTGCTAAAACTAACTGAACAAATTGCCGATTTTGTGGATTTCCTATGACAAAGTCTCATGCTTCCTGCACATGCTGAAATAGAAAGATAATAAGATTTGTTTCTACCCCAGAGTGGTTTCCACCATAGTTGTAGTACAGAAGAACTGGAAATATTAAATCAACCTAATGTCATATACATTATGCTATATTAGATATGTACTATCTATGTATATATTTTATGCTTTAATAGCTAGCAAATGTATATATCATATAATTTACATACCATATACATATGTGTACATATTTGTCTATTCATATCCATGTCTGTGATATTTTACTGAGTGATGTTATGAAGGGCATTAGGAAGGGAGAGTGCCTCAAAAACAAAGGCAAGTGGGAGAGGGGATAGATTTATTCTGTTCTGTTTAATCTCTTAGTTCTAATACTTCATTTTGGCCTGAAAGCCAGGACATCAAAACTCCCTTTGTATGAGGAATTAGCATGATGAGTGCATGGGGTTGTGAATTTTTAATTTTTTTCCTTATGCTTTTGAAAGCTCTCCTGTCAAATTTAGAACTTTGTGATACAATGAAAAGACCGCTGTGAAGGTAGCTGGCCAGCTCCTTCATAGGAATATCATTTTCACATGGTTTAGCTTTGAGTCCAAGGGAAATAGCACTTTTCTCTTTTTATTAATTAGTACCTTTAATAGGCACTTTCATTAATCAACATGTCTTGAGAAAAGCTGGTCTCTTTCCATAGAGCTGAATAAATCCTGCTGTGTGGGGTCCTGGTAATGGTGCTAAGGCTTATGATTTTGGAATGTGTTACAAGGAATTAGAGATATGAAAGAGAAAAATCAATCCTCAGCAGCCAGAGGCTTTTTTTTTCCTTACTAGAGCTTTAAAAAATAATAAATAACCTAAATATGCTAATTTCCACCAAACTTTCTGATATATCCACCTTTACGATTTAATCATCACAGGAGGTAGCATCACATACAGCGTCTGTTCAAATAATTCCAACATCATTCTGATCAACTAGCCGCTCACCAAATGGGACTTTAGACCGCCCAGATCAGGACCTGCCCAGGAGTGTATAGCAATGTCATTTACAAATGAGCTCCTTAAAAGAGTTCAAAAATAGCAATGTCATTCTTATTAGAAAAGCACTAATACTCTTAATCCCAAGTTTATATGTTTAACAACCATGAGACAAAATTAAATGTTCAGGTTATTTTCTATACATCTTCCAGCAACCAGATGTTTGGAACTCTGATTACAAAACATCCAGATGATTGACTGAAAATGTAAGTGTTTGTCATGATATTTGGCATGGTGTTTAACACAGCTTGTGGTGAGGCGTGTATTTTTGGAGCTGTTTCACTCATCTCCCAAATGAAGTAGGTAGTCTAGCAGATTTTTAAAGAGGCAAAAAAATGCTTTTTAGAAAAGCCATGCCATACTCAATTAAAGGATATATGTTAAGAAAGGATACATTCATTATTCAACATGTTTTATTCAGTTTATTTCATTGTCTATACTTCAAAGGGATCCTAAGATCACTGATATCACTAGCTGTTAAAAATGTCCATGTTGGAGTTCAGAGAGGATGAAATATTTGAGTTTATGACCCAAGAATTGTTGCCCTGTACCCACATTAATGATCACCGATGTCTCCTTCACATTAATTTCTTATCATATAGTTAAACACTTCCTCACCCTTCATGCTATGTAACTTTAGGAATGTATGGCCTCGTCTATCACCATGCTTGAGTTGAGGCAGACTGGCTTTGTTCAAGATACAAGCTCTCAGTACCTTTGTTTCTTCGTTTTTAAAATGAAGACAGTAGTATATGGCTTTTATAGGGTTATATGAAAATTAAATAGGATAATAATTGTAAGTGCCTAAGAAAGTGCCTAGCACATACGGAGCAGCGTATTCAATGACTTAAAGTGGTTCCTGACGTATAGGGTCAAATATAGTACTTTTGTATTTCAAGTTGTCATGAGCCCAGTTCACTATTTTTTTAATGTTCACTTATTTTTGAGAGAGAGAGACTGAGAGTCAGAAAGAGGGGGAGACAGAGGATCTGAAGCAGGCTCTGCACTGACAGCAGAGAGCCCGATGCGGGGCTGGAACTCATGAACCATGAGATCATGACCTGAGCTGAAGTCAGACTCTTAACTGACTGAGCCACCAGGTGCCCTGAGCCCAGTTCACTTCTGCTCCAGACCTACCACTTTACCCTCTTCACTGAGGTTGGTTCTCCGCCCATTGTCTCAGATTGTTTAGTTCATCCTATGTATCATACAATATCATACAGATGTTATTGTTTGTACCATAGATATTTGCATTTAATAATATGTTATCATAAGTTAATGTGGGAATGACTTTGCTTTCCCAACTAGGTTGTACTTTGGAAATTTTGATATACTTTGCCATATTATTATTTCTTCTCCTAAAAATATCTTAATTTTTGCCTTCATTAATCCATTCAACAAACATCTGTATTTATTTTCAATTATATGTATGCCTCTGGAATATACAGAAATGCCCAGACAAAGGCCCTCGATGTTAGTTCTAGCAAGGAGAGATAACATAAACCATCAACTGAATAAATAATGCTTTCATCAGAGTGTTGGGAATAGTTGTGTTATTTTTGCTATTTTTTAAATTTTATTTTTAAGAGTGCGGGGAAGGGCAGAGGGGGGAAGAGAGAGAGAATCCTAAGCAGGCTCTGCACCGTCAGCGCTAAGACCAAGTGGCGTTCAGTCTCGAGAACCATGAGATCATGACCTGAGGTGAAATCAAGAATCAGATGCTTAACCAACTGAGCCACCCAGGAATCCCTGTTTTTTGCCATTTAATACAATAGGCGCTTCAGTAAAGACCTAAGAAAGCTAGGGAATAAGTTAGGCAGATATCTGGGGGAATAGAGTTCTAGACAGAAGAACAGTAAATGCAAATCTCCTGAGGCAAGAGCATGCATGACTTGTTGGAAGCCCAGCTAGGGGACCACAATCTAGAACAGAGTAACCTGGAGCTGAGTAGTAGCTGGTAAGGTCAGAAAGGCGTGTAGGGACAGATTACATAAGATCACTGACTCCTATCAGGATTAGAGTTTTCATATGAGTGAAATAGGAAAGGAAATAGAAAGGGGTATTGATGATCTGATTTAAACTCTAAAAAGTTTATTTTGTTTATTGTAGAGAGAACACACCATGCTACAGGGGTAAAGGGCGTAAACCAGAGACACTTAGGCATTTGTAATAATCCAATTACAACAACAGTATAATTATTATATTTTCATTTACTATTCTGCATGATGGCTATTTCTGAATATACGTTTATCATACTTCCTAAGTCACAAATTTTGTACAGATCAGGATTCCAACATATTGATATTTTTAGATGTTAGAATTCTTAACCCAGAAAATGGTTTTTGGTGCCCAAGGAGTGCAAACTAAATTATCACCACTTCTCATCCTTCTTTCATTCCTCCTCACACACCTGCCCCATTCTATCACACCCTGAATATCTTTCTATCTTCCAGAATTCCTTCCTAATACAATGCACATGTCAGGCTGAATCTATTTCTATTGTAAAGGGGGAACCAAAAAAAAAACCAGGGTGGGTGTGAAGAACAAAAAGGAGGTAGAAAGGTAGAAGACATAGCCCTTATTCTAAACGAAATGTGTGTGTTTGAACAATTTCATATATTTGATATAATTGTCTTATAGTTCACCTTAATACCATACATACTTTATATAAATATTGTGATTTTAGGAGATAGAATGCCCTTCCTAGGTCTTGTTTTCTCAATTTGTAGAATTCTAATTATGGCAATTTTAGTTATTTAAATTTTAACTAAGTAGTGTAATTTGAGAATATTTCCACAGAAATCCAGGGAAGTAATACCAAAAAACATCTTTTTTGGTTTTGTTTTTTATTTGAGTCTCATTCAAAGGTTTTCCTTATGCATGTCTTGAAAAGCTGTTGGTTGGGACTAATAACTATTGTAAAATATAGTTATCCAAGCAAAGAGACATAAAAGGCCCCCTTTTTCATTTTTCACAGTGAAGATGTTAAATTCTGTTCCTTGATGATCCCTGATATGCCAGAGCAGAGGAACAGTGCTTACACTAAGACCAGGAGTTATAACCCGGATTTGGTCTATGAAAGCTTTAGTATCTGAAGGCCAGTTAATCTCTGTGGCCTTCCAGATACCTCCCCAAATAAAAGTAAAGCTGGTCCTGCCTCAAGGGAAAGGAAAATGCCAGACAGAGTATTCTAAATCAGGCTTTCATGGTAAAATATCCATTAATAATTAATTTTCTGCTTCCTTTAGAATAGGACAGGTTAAGTAGCTGGTCACATTTAGTAAATAAGAAATTACTTGCAGTAATTTCTACAACATTCTGATCATCTTTCTATTTCTGAAACCTATTTTAAAAGTCTTTGATCTACATTGTGGAGGAAAGGACATTGAATATAGAAATATAAGATGATTATAAATTCTACTTTCACCTGCTAATAGTGTGGCTTGGGCAAGTTATTTCACCTAAACATTGAATTTATTTCTTAGTGATGAATTGGGTATAGCAATCCATACCCCACAGCGTTGTAATGAGCACCAGATAGTATAATGTGTCCAGGCCATGAATACAGAGGTCACACAGTACACACTTGATGAACCCATATATTAAATACAAGCATTGCAATGAACACATCTCTAGTAGTGGCAATTCAGTGTTCTACCCTATACATGTGGACACGTGATCTCTTGAAATGGGAAATATGTCCCCTCTCTCTTTTTTCTTCATATAATTAAGAATGACAATGTACCATAATTGTTTAATTATGTCATTAAAGTGAGTTTTTATTTTTTTCATTAATTACATAAGGAAAAGCTTTTCAATTAACAATGACCTTTATGACTTTACTAACTTGGATTCTGTAGATGGAGAAGCTGTCTGCAAATTAGATTCTGCAGTGTACCTTGTTCTTTATTTTTTCACCCACTGATTAGTTTTATACAGTTGGCAGCAGCCTACCCTGTTGCATTCAGCTTGCAATTTTGTAGCAATCTCAAACACTGTGTTCAGTCCCCCAAGGTGTTCTGTAGAAATGCTGTCAAACTATTTCGATGTATGTGTACTTTCATTCTGTGGCTGTTCTTTGTACTCATTTAAGAGAACTAGTCTTTAATTTGTATCAGAACGTTTTCAAGATGAAACATAGAATTCCAGGCCTCAGCAAATTCGCTGACATATGACCACAGTCTCCTTCTGTTGTAAATCATGATGTCTGACTTCTATTAGATACAAAGTTATATTTTTGAATCTCTTTATGGAATACAACTTTGAATACATGGCTTCAAAACTGGCCATAAAATCTGCTAATTGTCATCAGGCTTGCTATCATCATCTGGCTCTAGTTTACTTTCCCAGTTTCATCTCTCCGCCTCCTACCCTATTTCCCATGCATATTTGTAGTCCTTCAGATGTATGACTTTCTCTCTCTCACCTGTCTCTGGTATTACCCATATATGACCTCTGCCTAAATGTCATGTCTCCTGCTCCTTATCTTTTTATTCCAGGAAGTTCCTGTTCCATGAAGCCTTTCTCTATACCATCAATACCCTTTCTGAGTCAAGTAACTCTCTTGTACCTTATGCCTGATTTAATCAGATGTTCTTTCTGTATATAGTGTTGATTGATTTGCTTGATTGTCTTCCTTACTAGACTAAAAGTGCTAGAGAGCAAGGGTAATATCATTTTTAAATCCATAAATGCTTCATAAATGTTTGTTGGATAAATGAATGCTTCCTATAAAGAGTATGGTCAGTTTATTGAAAAGACAGCAAGAATTTGCTACTAAGCATACCATATGAGCCTTGTCTCATTTAATGATAACAGCAATATTATCAGTAAAATGAAGTTTGTAGTTTCAGAGTACAAGATTACCACTCTGCAAATGCATAATTTAAAAAATCAACATGATATGGTGCTATTCAATGCTTTCTCTAGTATCTAGTGCATTATATTAGAATTAGATTTGGTTAAAACAGACCAACTCATGTACTTTTTTTCTACTTTTAATTTCAAATGTTTCAATGTTGATAACTATTACTTGAACTAATTTAACTTAATTTAAATTTACTCATCATCCAGACAGAATGAAAAAGGATTTTGACTGACTTCAAGTTAAAACGTGTGCGTGTCACACACACACACACACACACACACACACACACACACAAACACTTAAAACCGTATGTAGGTATTGTTTCATATTTACATTGGGAATGGAAGATGTACCAGTGTGTCATATGTTCATATCTTCTGCATTAATGTCTGATGTTTGCATTCGATGCAGCACTATAATTCAGTATACAGAAATGCACTCAGAACAAAGATAATGTCTTTCATTTTCATTTTGATTAATAGTGTTCTGTCTCTGGTAATTTGTAGGTGTTATTTGGAAGATGGAGCTTCAAAGGGTGCCTGGCTGAACCGGTCAAGTATTATTTTTGCGGGAGGTGACAAGTGGTCAGTGGATCCTCGAGTTTCAATTTCAACATTGAATAAAAGAGACTACAGCCTCCAGATACAGAATGTAGATGTGACAGACGACGGCCCATACACGTGTTCTGTTCAGACTCAACATACACCAAGAACAATGCAGGTGCATCTAACCGTACAAGGTACGCCTTTCTGTAACTGTTATAGTATGGAGGACAATCTTATAACATTGTTCAATATTCAGATATCAAAATGACTTAGAAGAAACTGACATTGTTGAAAGATATGTAGTCATTATCTTCAGAGATTTATGTTCCTAGATTCCATTAAGTGTAATGGCTATTATAGACATACAGATCCCCACTTAACCTGATCAAAAATTATCCATTAACACCACATTATGATTTTTTTGTGTATGATTCATTTAGTAGCTTCCTTTGAGTCACCTCTTCAATAAATCTTTGGGAACCCATGACTGATATGCTAAACCTAATCTTTGTTAACCTATGATGGATACATTAGAATATTAGAACTTTTAAAAATATATATGATAACTCTTTAAAAGTAATCCTCCAGACTTCTAACACTCTGTCTCAATCCAGATTCTGCCTACATTAATTCAAGTCACAATGGAAAGCAACAGACTTCCAGAATCACTTTATTTAATATAGAGTAATTGAAAAAACATGGTACACAATGCGTTATGCTTTGATTTACTTTCAGAAGATCATAAATCATTCTAGCTAACTTACAATCTCCAAATACAAACTGGATCATCAGCTATTTTATTTTTTCTGCATACTAAAAAGTAGGAGCATATTTATCCCCAATATAAATACTTTTTAAGGAAAAATGCAATTATAATGCTAGAAGAATAGAAAATGTATATTCTTGCCCTTTTACATTATTTCCATGTGCTTTACAAATTAATCATGTGTTTATTGCATAGAAATATTAGTCTGTGGATCTCAAAATGATATTGCAGCATTTCCAAGTAAAATTAATAACAAATTATATGATAATGTGGTGCCGGTGAGTGCATGTTTTATTCCTGATAGGAAAGCTGAGTGAGCGAGTTCGTTGTATTATCTCTGGGTTTATCCTTCAAAAATTCAACAGTAGGTATTAATTTAGATACATGGCTTACATCTGGAACTTTCTTAACTTACATCTTGAACTTTATTTCCTCATATAAATGTAAACCTGAGTTCAAATACAGCTTCAATTATTAGTAAGTATTTTAAATTTGTGATGAAGTTTAAACATATTAATTAAATAATTAACTTTCAGGAGGAAAATATAAGTCATACATGTTTGTGAATTTCCTCAATGGTTTTTCTTATTACAGACCATTGCACACTTGTGACGATGTTCTTTATTTAAAATTATATGAAAATATAATAAAGTTTTCACAAAGTCTATCTTTATTCAGAGATTATCCAGAGATTCTAGAGGGCAAGGGTTGGTCCAGCATCAGAAACCGGCATGGGATTACTAATCAAAAACAGATTTCGTCTGTTATCCAAGCTTAATCTTATTCTCTTGTTTAGTTTTGTACTTTTGACTTGCATTTCTACCTCAAGGGCTGCAAAAGATTTTTATTACATGAGAAAAAAAGTATACTTGGATAATAATATATTTGAGTCATTGGAGATATAGTCATTTTTAATAGGATTAAATTATGTATTTCTAGACACTAGGTATATCCTTTTTTCTTTTTTTTTTTTTTTCATTCTCTCTAGTTCCACTTAGGCCTGTATTTTTAAGTCAGACTATGGCTATATGAGCCCTGCCCGGACGCATGTTTAACTTTCATAGGATTGCTTTATAACTTTATGATACATAATCTGTTTCACATCATACAGATTTTTAAAACTGTAATATTCCTTACTGTTGCATTCTTTTTGTTGGCCATTTGATGATGGTGAGCTTTTGAACTCCATTTTCAGAAGCGCATTGTGGGAATGCACGTATTGAATGTTTTATTAGTAGAATATTTTGCTCTTCTTGAAAAATAAAATTCATGTACTGTTTTGAAAGTATGTGTTGGGTCAAATTAAAAGCTAATAATTTTACAGTATTTATGAACATAATTACTTATTAGAAGTTGATTGACATGTGGGCAGTTTTCCAATTACATTAATAAAGTTCAGGGAATACATTAATAGGCTTGTCAGTCAATTTGAGAACTAAATAAATGTCACAAAAAGCCAGCCCCACTTAAGTTACATTTCCTCTTGATGAATGAAAATAAGCCGATGTGCCCCTCTCTTCAGTCTTTATATTTCTTAAGTTGTCTGCTACTCAGGTATATCGCAATAGTTTTGAAGTGTATGCTTTTTGCCTAACAATTTGTCAAGTCTTTATTCACCAAGATAAAGAAACATAGCAACTGAGAGAAGACTGTATTAATCACTGATGTCAAACACACACATTGGCTAGTAAAAACAAAGCTCATCTTTAATTGTTGCAATTGCATGCTCTAGGGAGCTATTTTTAAAAAAATCATTTTAGAAAGGGGATAATAGAAAGGATATCTTGCCAAAGCAGACATTGTGCATAGGAAATTTGTCAGTGCTATTGATTTCTTAGAGCTATTAATACAGTGAATGGAACAATGGAGAAGAAAAAGCACTGAGTAAGAGTGGGAAAACCTGAATTCCAATCCTGAATTTTCTCCCGTTAGACGGGTAGTTATCAAGCCTCTCTAAACTATAGGTTTTGCATTTGAAAGAGGAGGACTCAGAACAGAAAATCTTAAGGTCCATACCACTGAAAAACAAAAAGATGACCAAAACAACAAAAAGAAGAAAACTAAAAAACCTCAACCAATCTACCAACCAACCAGCCAGCCAAACAAACAAAAAACAAACAAATTTAAACACTGATGATTTGCAAGGAAAAAATGTTATTTAGGTTAAAAAGTAAAAAAAAAAAAATATGCCATCATACTCATAATACGTTTGCATTGAACACAATGCAAACTAAGTTGTGCACAGCAGTACCCTTCCGTACTTTGCAGGTCTGTTCCATATATCTCCATGTTTTGCTTTCACCATCATATCTGAACAATGTGTATACTCATGAAATTTGAAGAACGTGGCAAACTGGAATTACAAAATAACATTTTGATTACCTATATATAATATACCACTGATAAATAAAGCTACCTAAATGTCCAGTGTTTCAAATCATGTGGTACAGAATTTACTAAGTATAATGTTTCTTGTTCATGAGTTTAAAAGTGTACAAAGCTTGAGAACTCACTATGAAGCCTGAGCTCCCTAATATAGTCCTGTGATGATAGAAATCTTGGAATGCAAATGTTGCACGCTTGAGTATATGATAGAGATGGCTTCTACTTTCAGTCCAAGTCTGAAGTCTAGGTTGTGTATAGCACAAAATGGACACTCATACCCATTGTAAGTTAAACACAGATACATGCAATAATAACTCTTGATAGTACACTGATTACAGCCTATGGGACTGTGGACAGAGGATCCAGCTAAGACATACCTGGACAGAAACTGAGATAATAAATGTATATTGTTTTAAACCCCATGTATGTGTGTGCGCACATGCACATATATGTGTGATGTTTCTCCCTCAACCTGTGCCCTTCAGGAAAATATACTCTAGATTTACTCTAGGTAGAGTAGATTTGTGCTCGATTTGACTAGCACATAACTCCATGGCCAAAATATTTTCTTGAGGGTATTTAACTTTCCAGAGTGTTCCGAGTTCCCCAGTGTATCTGGCATACCTGGATACCTGGATTTGTGATAAACGGGGTGGCACACTTCAATTTTCAGGGATGGGTTTGCTTTTCTAGCTGCTGGGTTTGCTTTTCTAGCATTTAATGATCAGACCTTTCAGGGACCACCTCAGCTGTAGAAAGCCACTTTACCCAAAGTCAGACTTGTCCTAAAGCAACCTATATCTGATGACTGGGTGATGCATGGGGTATAAAGTCTCTTCCCTTTTAGTCCCAAGTAGTATGCAGCTCTGATGAGCCATTTTGGCTCCAGAACAGCAAGCTGTTGAATAGTTCTAGAGCTGAACTTCTAGCTCCATTCAATCCCATCTCCTTCTTGTTCCTTCTTCCAAGATTTATCACAAAAGTATTTCCTAATAAATATCCTACACTATAAACTCTATCTCATTTCATTGTGTGCTTCCCAAAAATCCCAAACTATACTGTATTAGCCCCTTGCCTCTGGCTTAGTCATTGTTTGGAGAAAGCCTTTGTAAAATGGAAATACAACACATTCAAACACCATTTATTATTAAACGTTCCATTTTACATTGGAAAGGATTTAAAGAGTCTTAGAAAGAAGTAGTTAGTACACCAAGATAAACAGAAGAAATTGCAGGCAAAAGATAAGCAGAGTAGGATGCAGTAGGTCAGCACATAAAATTTATGTCATGGTTTCTAAGTAATTTTAGAGCTTGGTAAAAATTTAGTTCTAACATTTGTAGCAGCCAGTACACTGAGAGAAAGAGGACCAGTTATTCATTCCATGTCCATGAAGTTAACATTTATATTTCTTAGTGCCCTGATTCTGTTACTCAGAATGGAACAGCATTTCTACTGTGAATCAGCCCAGTGAGCCACTGTGAGCTGTAAGGAACATCTCAACAGTAACTCTACAGCACTCACAGTGCTCATTCAGAGAATCATTCCTTATAATACCTCTCAATATAACCTGAAGTACAGGGGAAGTAAAGAAAAAATTAAACATCTGAAAGTAAATTCAATCTGATGCCAGTTCAATAACAGGAAGATAGCTTTTTGATTATTACCTTAATCTGTAAGTAAATTTTAGGACCTAGCCTTTCTGAGTCAAACCTCCGCAAATATTATTTCTCTCAGTGGGTCTTTGAAGAGGAATTCAGGTACATATATTTCAAAATTAGACTTGCCAATGAGTATCTGGAGAGCAATTATTCCACGTAGCCACACGTATAGAGCTGTATTCTTTAAAGACCAGCACGTCTTAATCTAATGTTAACATTCTCTTTATGAATATTAAAGCCTTGACAAAGTACATAGTGGAAGAGAAAGACACCGCACTTCTGCCCCACATTGAGCTGATGGGCAATAACACAGCTTTACAGATCATAGACCTGCCTTCCTTGAAAAACCCAAAGAGAAAACGAGTTATGAAGTATAAACATGTCAAAATACCACATATATTAGAACATTCAAGTTGGTGTTCTGCAACAGTAAACATTTCAAAAATTTTTAATAAGCTATAAAATGAAACCAGGGAAAAATTATCGGCACTAGGAAAACTCTTACAGAACCCACACATGTCAAAATAGTCATTGCTTGAATGCAGTGATGGCTCAGGTCAAGGCCCTATTTTATTTAAGCTCTTTTTATATTTGTTGGGGAGATTCAAATTATACATAGGAACCCAACTTTGGCAATGTTGTCAAATACAAAGAAATGATGAAGACCCAAAATATATACCCTTAAGATTTTTAACATGTAAACAAATAATAAACCACCTGAAATAAAAATGGTCCTTAACATAATGAGCCGTCATTATCCCATCCAAAGAGCCTTTAGCTATAACTAAAGGAATGTAACTTCATAGTATACTTCTAAGGTAATAGTTATAAAATATAGTCTTTTTAAATAAAAAAATATAATTGACAAAAACCATTATATTATTTTCAGGTGTTCAATATATATGTGAGTTAAAATGTGTAAATATGGTGAAATGATCACCACAATATATCTAGTTAACATCCTTCACTAGGCATACATACACATTTTTTTATGGTGATGAGAACTTTTAAGATCTCTCAGCAACTCTCAAACATGCAATGCAATATTATTAACTGCAGTCATCACACTGTACATTATATCCCCATGACTGGATATGTTTTATGGCTGGACATTTGTAGATTTTACCCCTTTCATCCATTTTTCCAATCCCTTCGCCTTCTTGCTGACAACCACCAATTATCGTCTTTGTATCCATGAGCTCATTTTTTCCCTTGATGGTTATTTATTTTGAGAGAGAAAGAGAGAGAGAGAGAGAGAGAGAGAGAGAGAGCGAGCAAGAGTGAGCATGAGGGAGGAGCAGAGAAAGAGAGGGAGAGAGAGAACCCAAAGCAGGGTCCATGCTGTTAGTGCAGAGCTATCACATGGGGCTCCATCTCACAAATGGTAAGATCATGGCCTGAGTCGAGATCAGTAGTCTGACACTTAACTCACTGGGCTACTCAGGCACTCCAGTTTTGGTATTTTAATGGAAAACCTATGAAGAATACTTCCCAAAAGTGACCTTAGTTTTTGTATATGATCCATACCTTTTTTATATTAACTATAAAACAGACACATTTCTAAGATCACCTTTATGTGATAATAAATCAGTATTATCTGCTTATAAGAAAACAAGTATTTACTACTCTTTAAAGAGAGGTTATTATTAATATCAAATAATTAAGATAAAAGTTACATGGATGGGTGTAAAGATTCATTCCCATTCCCTCTGCAGGACGTATTCTAACATAAATCATTCTCTACTTATCCCAGTTCTCATCATGGTAAGTGACAATAGGAACCAAAATATACAGAGCTTACATAGACTAATGAGTATCTAATTACTGATCACTGGGTCAAAAACATTAAGTTCAATACATGAAGTAAACATATTCTATTAGTCTTTATAGATTTTCCCCACATTGTGGTAGTTGTAATGATGGAACCCTACCTAAAAATGGCCTTTTTTCTATTTCTAGTGTTTGAAATGTCCAGATTCACAAATTATGGATAAAGATTTATAAGCCTTTTGATGCATATGCATTATTAATTAATAGGACTGTCTTTGCCATCCATGGGTTCTTTATGCACTGGGAAATATTTAATCTATTGAAATATATGAGGTAGTATTATTGATATCCAGAAAGATAATGATCTGGTATCTAAACAGTTAGAACAGTTATGACTCATCTGTGAAACTTTGGAAAAATAAGTCCTTCGAGTGTCATTTGTGATCTAGATTTCAGTAAAAAATTTCCCTCAAGTGTACCTTCACAGACAAACTCAGGTCCCCTCATCTGAACTGATGTGGAATAGGCTTTGGTAGGCAGTGAATATTACATAATAATTTTTAAAACTAATGCATTTTTCTGGTGGATATTGTTAGTTTTCTTTTCGGAAATTCCAGTCTGGCTAGAATCCCTGTTGGTTACATGGTCATGTGTATCAGTTGAACTTCTAGGAAACTATCACTTTACTTATTTCTGTGAGTGTATTGACATTGATCAGATTATTAATTTACCAGGGTACATTAAAAATAAGATTAACTGAACTAATTTTTAGTGAAATCCTCATTTGAATACAGGCACTTCTTCCAGAATAGACTTCTTTCTTCTTTCCTGAATATTCTTTTTTTCCTCTTAAATTCTTTTTTTTCTTTTAGTCTCTTTCAGTCTTTTGGTCATGATTTTTCTGTGTGAGGTAAAAGAAGTAACAGAAAGGGAAGGTAAATTTCAATGAATAATAATTTTTTTGAAAAATATTTTCTCAAGTTTAGTAATCATATTTTCCTAGCCAAAAATTAGTGTATGAAGTTTTATGTTTCGGCAATACAAGATCTTATATTAGAACAATATTGTAGATCAAAATGGTGCAGAAATCCATACTGCACTGCCTACTGTGCACAGAGGGAATGAATGAGTTGATGGTATTTTCTAATAAAATTTCAAGATGTTATCATTTGCAAATGAGACAGAAGTGAGATTGAGAGAAAAACAATATTGGTAGATATTGCACACGGTTGGCTTCCAGCTGAGTCATCCCTTCTTCTATAGAAGGAACTTTCATGGAAACCTCTGACCTTCATAGTTGAAGCAAGGGGATCAATATTGGAATTGAAGTAAGTATCTTTGCTGTCTAGGGAATTGTGACAGCAAGGAAAGTTCTTCTTCAGTGCTTGTAATTTACTCACCAGTTGGATAATTTTTTTGAGGTGTGCCAGGCTAAGGGCAATGAAATCCAAAGATTGTATAGTTTGTGCTCTGTGTTGTTAAAAAGTAATTCTGCCATACTTTGTCCTTCTTTTTAAGTTTTGAATTATGTTGGCAAGTGCTAAATAAAAGGGTATTGAAGAATTGTTTATTTAAGAGGTAGAATAATATTTATCACTTGTTTTAAGACTGAGTAAAATAGTATTTGCTTTTTTTGGTAATGCACAAATCAAAATGCAATTGGAAAATATATTTTTTTCTTTCCAAGATTTTGTTTAAATTCAAGTAAATTAACATAGAGTGTAGTATTGGCTTCAGGAGTAGAATTTAGTGATTCATCACTTATGTATAACAAATACCTAGTGCTCATCCCAACAAGTGCCCTCTTTAATGCTCATCACCCATTTAGCCCACCTCCTCCCTCACTTTCCCTCAAGCAACCCTATTTGTTCTTCAGTTAAGAGTCTAAGAGTCTGTTTGGGTTGCCTTCCTCTCTTTACAAAACAAATAGGGCACCAGTTAAACGTCCAACTTCAGTTCATGCCATGATCTCGTGGTTTGTCAGTCTGAACCCTGCATCAGGCTTTCTCCTATCAGTGTAGAGCCCAATTCAGATCCTCTGCCCCACCTCTCTCTGCCTCTCCCATGCTCAGGCTCGCTCTCTCTCTGTCTTTCAAAAATAAATAAACATTAAAAAAACAGACAATATTTTAAAGTAATCCTTTAAGCAAGATCTGCTGCCCTTTAAAAAGTCTCTTCAACAATTAATGGATATTTATTCTAGTTCTTGAAACACATAGTTTGGTAAATATCTCAAAGTCCAGGCTGATAATTTTTTTATTTTCTTGGTTGTAATTCTGAGTTCTGTATTGTCTGTTGCATTTCAGAATAGTTATATCTGTTGCTTATCTTTGGGTATCTTTATTTTTTCCTAAAAGACAAAGAAAATAACTATGTAAGTAATACATGTCAAATCCCAATGCAATGTACACTATCAGTATGAAAATCTCTATAAATAAAAGATTACCAAGCTGTAGCTGGTCCGCTTATTTTTAGGAACCCTGCAAATAACATAAGAGTCTGGTGAAACAATTTGTCTTCTTGGAAGTCATTGCAATACGATTTGATCTATGAAATCATTTTACTGTTTACTTTCCCAAATTATGTGGGTAGTTAAGAAATTACTACCAAGACAATTAGGAGTTTGCTGTTTTCATTAAATTCTAAATGACATACTCCTTTATAACCTTTATTTGTGTAAAATTTAGCAGAGGAGAAAATTTGAATCTGCTAATGATAGTTTATCTTATGATTGGTATCAGAATAGTAAGAATTAATTATGTGTAGTGCCAGGAAGAAAATAGGCGCGATTAAGGCAGGTGGCAAAGTTAGGTTTGCAGAATCATAGAGTGACTCTGTGTCCTTGTATCCCTCTGCCCGACACCACTCCACCTACTAGCCCTTCAGCATCTTCTGGTCAGTGATCTAGGGGGAACAGGAGAGACTCAGGAAAGGTAGCATCAGCACTGAGCTGTCAGAACTTTCTCACACACGCTAGTAGTTTTACATCCAGACCAGTGGTTCTTAAACATTTTTGTGGTCATGATCCCATTTGAAAATCTGATGAGACCTTTATACCTGGTCTGTAGAAAATTGTACATACCATGGACATTTTACAAACTACTTTACATGAGCAAGTTGTTCATGAGACCCCTTGGTCTATGTGTGGACTCTTAGTAAAAACTTCAGTGAACTCCTTGCACGTCAAGACTGAGTCTTAGTCCTTTTTTTCTTTTTGATTCCCAGACATCCAGGAAAGTGCCTGATAAATGTTAGGGACCCAATAGAGATTTATTGGTTGTACATATGTACATACTTCCTTCTCCCTGGCTTCAAGCCAGTCACTTTGCTTAAGCTGTGACTTAATGTATTGATGCTATCTTTAGGGCATAACATCAGGAATGCTGACATAACAGGAAAATTTTTAAATTAAAAGGATTAGTTAGGCATTCATGACTTGGGTTGCTTATTTCCATTCCAGGTCATAGCATCTTTATCCTCTGCTAATCCCCATGTTTCTACAAGTGCAGAATAGTGATTGCATTTTGTAGTGAAAAAATAATAAATGGGATACCAGCATTTTATGAGTGTGTGTATATATATATATGTATATATATATATATATATATATACACATATATATGGCAATGTTATTTTGAGAAAAAATACTTTATATGGGACAGAGTTAGCTACAAATAATATAGCCACAGATTCCTAATGCCAAATTAAGGAGTTAACATTTTTAAAAGTCCAAGAATAACACAATTAGAATTTTCTCTCAGGTATTTCACTCATTATTTTAGGTTTTGATTTGAACAAGTTGGTGGATGGACACATTTTTTTTAATGTTTTATTTATTTTTGATACAGAGAGAGACAGAGCATGAGAGGGGGAGGGTTAGAAAGAGAGGGAGACACAGAACCGGAAGCAGGCTCCAGGCTCTGAACTAGCTGTCAGCACAGAGCCCGATGCAGGACTCAAACCCACGAATGTGAGATCTGACCTGAGCTGAAGTCGGAGACTCAACCGACTGAGCCACCCAGGCGCCCGATGGACACATTTTAAAATGACATATTGAAGGCTTGAGGAGAAACAGGTTCAGAGCAGAATTAGAATGCGCATATTGTTTTCCCTCTTCTTGTGACCCTTCCATTTCAAGGTAGCCCATTTTAAAAGGACATCTAGGATTAATTCACTTTAATTCAAAAAATACTTCTGTGGTCCCACTTTAATTCAGTACCTACTCTGTGCAAATAGCTTTGCCAAACGTGGCACATGTGTTCTTCCTTATGCTACAGCAGAATGGTCCCCAGAGATGACCATGTCCTAATTTCTGGAACCTGTAAATATGTTAGTTACATGGCAAAGGAGAATTAAGATTGAAAATCATCTAACCTTAAAATGGGGATATCATCTTGGATTATCCAGGTGGGCCCAGCAAAATCACAAAGTCCCTTAATAATGGAAGGGGGAAGTAGAAGAGCATCAGAGGGATGTACGTCTGTGGAAGTAGGTCAGAGCAATGTGATATGAGGACTAGACCTGCCCTCACCGGCATTAAAGATAGAGGATCATGAACCAAAGCATATGGGTAGCCTCTAGATGCTAAAACAAGTAAAGAAATGGATTTCCAGAGACTCCAGAAGGGAATGTGGGCCTGGCGATACCTTGATTTTTGCTGAGAGAGACTTATATTGGGCATCTAACATACAGAACTGTAATTTGTTTTAAGCTAAACTTGTTTTAAGCTACTTTATAGTAATTCATGTTAGCGATTAGAAAACTACACACATACTAAACAATAAAGATATCTTCTTATACATTTAGAACAAATTTCCTCAACCTTGGCACCATTGACATTTGGACTCCTTACACTGTGTGTGTGTGTGTGTGTGTGTGTGTGTGTGTGTGTTGGAAGAGATGGAAATGGTTGTGTATCGTAGTATGTTTAGGAGCAGTCCTGGCTGCTAGAGATTGTTTTTGTCCGCCTCAAATACACATGTTGAAATCTAGTACCCAGTGTAATGGCATTCAGAGATGGAGCTTTTGGGAGGAGCTTAAGTCATAGAAGTAGAGCCCTCATGAATAGGATTAGTGCTCTGACTAGAGAGACCGCAGAGACTGCTCACCCTTTCCACCACGTGCAGTTGTAAAGTTGAAAGTTTAGCTATCTAGGAAGCAGGTTCTCAACAGAGGATCTGCTAATGCCACACACTTGGACTTCTCAGCACCTAGAACTGTGAGAAATAATGACTCTTATTTATACACCTCTTGGTTATGATATTTTGGAATAGAGGCCTGAATGGACTTAAGACACCGGTCTCAATGCTGTAGACACCAGTAGCATTTCACCCCACAATATCTCAGGACATTGCCAAATGACTGGTGGGGGGAAATCACCTCATAATGAGAGACTATTAAATTAGTAGAAAAGATAGAGACACGCCTTAATTCTTCAACACATGGCAGGTTGTGATAAGCTCCATGAAAGCATGAATCTTATCCATCTTACTGCCGTACCCTTAGTGAACAGGACAGGGCTCACAAGTAATGGGGTCTGTAAATACTGAATACACAATGGAACGAATGAGTTCCATTACAAGTATAAGCTAGCTGATGACTAGAAAAAACAATTGTCTGGACTATTTTTTTCTCATTCAATAATGGTTTGGGTTATTTCTGTGTTTGAAATTGGTTGAGACCAGTATTCTCCTAAGTCGTTTGGTGTGGCATAGGCATTAGACTGACCTTGGTGACATCCAGCTTTGATATTTATAAAGTATGTTAACTTGATAGGTATCTCCATTTTTTAAGGCCCATTTTCATTCTCTGATAAGTGAAAAAAAAAAACCTCTCTGTATTGCTGTGAAAATTAAAAAAAAATAGAGTTAGACTTATGAGAAAATTCTATAAGTATCTGATTCAGAGTAGATATTTAATAGATTTTACCATATTCCTTTTCCAATGACCTGATAATGCATAGATACGTCCATTCCTCTCTTCTTTTTTGAATTAGGACATAATTGAGATTGTTCTCATTAATCCCAGTGACTTATATTAGATAGATTATAGAGGGGCACCTGGGTGGCTCAGAGGGTTAAGCATCAGACTCTTGATTTCAGCTAAGGTCATGATCTTATAGTTCATGGGACCCAGCCCTGCTTGGGGTTCTCTCTCTCTGCTTCTCCCCAACACATTTATTCTCTGTCTCTCTCAAAACACACAAATAAACATTAAAAATAAAAAATAAAATAAATGTAAGAACATGGATAACAGTTAATTGTAAAATATTAATAAAATTAATTTTCCTTCTAGTGGAAATATTTCATGTAAAAAGATATTATCAATGTATATGGGTGTTAAAGTTTTGAGCTACAATAATTAGAAAGTATTCTACATTTTTTGAAAGCTAATTACTACCTAAAGTTAAGAAAAAAACATGGTGGCAGTCATTTCTCCCTTATTGATTTCAGAGCCATTCTCTGCACCTCTTCTGCTATGCTTTGTATAATGGAGTTGGCTAACCACTGTGGGTGTTTTCCCAGGCTATCCTGTTTTCTGGTTTCTCGCAGGATTCACCCAGAAGAGACACTGGCAAGAGATCGGAAAGGGAGGCAGGGAGAAGTCAGGCTATTCCCCTCTCCCATTGCTGCAGGCAGTGCCTCCTGCAAGCCTTTGCCCTCCTGGGCTCCAGCTTCCTCAGGGGCAGCCTGTCTTCTGGTTGGCATAGCTCAAGTGAGGCAGTCCCATGCTGTGGATCTTGCTTCTGATGCGTGGTCTCGACTTCTGGGTTCCAATAATGATACTTGCATGTAGGAATTATTAGTGGCTTCTCACTGTTACAAATCTGAGTTTCTTCACTTTCACATGCTTTGGTTTCTTAGCTCTTTATCACCCGTATAAACAACTCCCAGTATTAAACCTCTTTTATTTGAAATACTTAAATTGGTTTCTTTTCTCCTGGCTGGATCCTGACTGACACAATTTTCCCCCTAAAATGTCAAGCATTTCCTACTTGTAAATACTCTCAAGCGGTATGTGTTAAGCTCTATCATCTATATAGGTAACCATTTTATATAATGATGATTATTACCTCTTTATATTCTGGAAAAATATATCTCATTCCTGAGTATAAAAAACAAATTTAAAAATGTATTTTAAAATTAATTACACATACACTGGGATCTCCGATTTACTAAACTAATTATCAGAAAGTAAGATAAATTAAGGAGAAAAGATAAAAGTATGCATAATTATTAAATGTTGGCATTTATGTGAGCCTTGGGCTTCTCTTTATTAGCTTTTAGGGTGCAATTATCATTAACATTTCGGTTGCATCTTTAATGAATATTAGAGCTACAAATACACCATGGCACGAGTGGAAACGGCAGCCTTTCATTATTCACACAGATTGTAACTTTTAGAAAAATAACCTAAAAGGAGACTATAGAGCTGGGGTTCTATATTTACCCTGGGAGCTATGAGCTGTGCAACAATATTCTAGGTATTGATTTTTACAGCTGCAACCTGTGCCTTGTGGGGAAACCAATGAAAAGCAGTTTGGGATTCTTCTCTAGTAAACCAGTTACATGACTTTGGCCTCTTCCTCTAATGCAACCTAAGTACATTCTTTAAGCACGTGCCATATGCTAAGCATTGTTCTAGGTGTTTAGAAAACAAATACCCACAAATAAGAATTCTTTTTTCCTCTTCAAGGAATTTACATATCGGTGGGGCAATACTGACATGAAGCAAAAGAATACACTAAAGTTACTTAGAGGCTAGGACAGATGTATACCCAGGGTGCATATGAAGGAAGTGACCCTCTTTTAATGGAGGTCATATCTAACTATCTAACTTTTGGAATGAAGTAGTTGGTATGTAGAGGGGCTTGAGGTTTGATTACAAGGCAGGAAGTGATAGTCAGCTCTAGAAAACTGCTTGAACTTCTTCTTTGTGTGCACAATAAATAATTCAGAACTGAATAAGAAGCTACTTCAAGACCCAACAAGTGCTGAAGAAGCAGTTAGAAGGATGACACCACATTGTCTTGTTCCATAAAGTGGAGTGAGGGTTGGGGGATGGGCTGTTTGAGAACAGGACCAGCTCTTCAGATTGGGGAAATGGCTCCATTAGAGCGTTGCCATGAGACATCTTTTAGAAGTGGTGCTGACAAAGAAATGCTCAAATGTGCAGCTGCTGGGAGATGAAGATGCTGTTGGAGGTTGTTTGAGCATGTGAGAAGCAATGGGACTCTTGGGGAGCAGCTGCAGGAGACTGTAATTGCTGGGCCCGACTGCTGACTGGAGCCATTCAGTGCTGAGAGGAGCAGCTGCCCAGAGTTTAAGCAGGGGGCCCTGGGGAGCCACGGCTGGGAGCTTCCCCAGACTGCTGCCACGGGAAGCAGCAGTCCCACGAGTGTCATCTTGTGGAAACTTCAGAGTTATCCATCCAGTCCCACCATCTCGGTAGTTGGTGATGGTTGAAACAGTCTTACGTGTATAAAGAAATGATGAACGAATGATTCCCAAGATTGACAAAATAGATTTGAGATTTTTTAGCACATTTCCTCAAACTCTGACACAGGCTTCCTTGGCTGATGTGCTATGACATTTTGTTTTTGTTTGTATATGAGGAACATTTTTTACCCTGTAGAATAGCTGCTCCATCAGCTAAACCAAGGTGATATGACTTTAAATAAAGGGATTCTTTAAGCATAAACCCACGCAAGTATAAAATTTGGTACGTTTTAATATTTTTCCACTGGGAAGAGTAAATATCACTTTTATCCTGTTTTTAAAGTTCTTGACACTAAAGTAGGTTAAGACATTTGCATTAAGAAGCCAAAAAAGAAGGTCAACCATGGAGAACTTGGTAACATCTGTCACAGCTTATCCACACAAAGCACTGTTGTTTGATGAATTTGTGTAATAATCATGTTAACGCTATCTAGCATTACTATTAAACTCTCTTTTTCAAATATTGTGTGGGATAATATAGTCTGATGTATTAGTGATTCGATTTGCATCTCTTGGGACCAGTATAGACTCAGTTAGGAGGGGGAAATAAAAGCAGAATAACAGATTTTTCATTTTTTATTTGACTGAAACAAAATTGTGGTGTAAGGACTTGAGAAAGAAGATCCAGTTGGAAAACTATTGTGATAGTCCACACTTACAGAGGCTTTCAGAACTAGTATGAATGCTGTAGAAATGGAAGGCACAGTGTGGAAGTAGAGATATTTAACTTGTGAATGCGGCCATTTTAATTTTAAAATGTAATATATCTAGAAATATTTTTGTGTTATTTAACTCTTACAGTGTTGCTATTTCTTTCAAAATCACTTCATCAAAAAAATTTCATGTGGATTAAGCCACATGAGACTCAGTTACCCTCACTTAATAGATACTTCATTGCTTTCAGTTTTAATCAGTAAACTTGACCTTTAGTCTTTACCTGTTACACAATCTGTACCTGGCAAACAACAAATGAAGTGCAGTGGGTCAGGTTTTGAGTATATTAGTGAATTGGGGTTTGAGTGAGCAAGAATGGAATGTCAGAATAACAACCCAAAGGTGAAAACTCATTTTCTTTTGGGTTTGGCATACTCAAATCTTTTTAGGAGCACCATATCATACTGTTTTAAAAATAGCATTTTTAACAGAAAAGCTAAGTATATTTTTCAAAGCAAATTTACCCCCGAAGCTCTTGACCTCCTAACAACTCCTGGAAATACTTTAAGTCTGATCTGGACAAATAAAAATTGCTCTCAGAGGTATTTGTTTAGCTAGTGAAGATACCTTTCAGAGCATGTGAACAATTATTTGAAGGCAAAAAAACATTCCATGTGGCTCTTCCTTCTCATGTGGAGAATTGTCAGCTTTGCATACCTTGGAGTGTCCCCCTCCCCCATCTCCAAAGGAAACACTGCCCCACTTTCTGAGACTTGGCATGTGGTTGGGACTACTGTGAGGCTTCTGAGCTTGCAGTTCTCACAGCCCACTTGTCTTTGACAGTATGATATGTTCCTCTTTTAACTTCGCAGTACACAGCAGTGAGATCGTCTTAAAGGCAACCCAACTCAATCTGTGCTTTCTGAAGTGTGGTTTGTTATCCGCTTTCATTGCTGCCAAAGTATGATATGACTTACTTTTTGCATTTGCATGTAGTTAAAAAAAATGGTGTGGCCTTACCAAGATCAAAAGAAGGGAAGGTATGAATCCCTGGACACTTTGAATTCACAGGGACTTCTTGGAACCCACGAAGGCTTTACATATGGATTTAATCAAATAGGAAGAGCTATATATTTCAAAAGCAAATTTGTATCCTGCATTGTTCCTTTAAGATAAGTGTAGGGGTCAGCCTTCTGGTTCATCACCTTCTGAAAGAATGGGCATTATTTGTTGTATTTATTATTAAAATATTATATTACTATTCAAAGAAAACTAAATATACCAATTTGATTTAATTTGCTGCATAATTTTTGATTCCTCTCGTTGTCCCACTGCAGTACTTACCATTTCATGTCATCACCATAGTGATACATTTATGAGTGGACACAGATGCCAAGTGCTATGCAGTGCACTTCCTAGTCCTCTCTGAATACCCCATATGGCCAAGAACGTTCATATAGCTAGAGACATAAAGGACATACACATACACAGGAAATACCAAGAAGAAAATGTTACACCAACCTCTGCCTTTCTCTATTTCCTGACTCCTAACGTCAATCAAATAATCTAAAATCTACCATCACACACAGTCCCAAGGGAAACCATTATTTTATCCCAGACTGAAAACTTTACATATGGCTGTATAAAATACTAGGTCTAGGGGCCCCTGGGTGGCTCAGTTGGTTGAGCATCCGGCTTCAGTCAGGTCATGATCTCATGATTTGTGGGTTCGAGCCCCACATCAGGTTCTGTGCTGCCAGCTCAGAGCCTGGAGCCTGCTTTGGATTCTGTGTCTCCCTCTTTCTCTGACCCTCCCCTGCTCACACTGTCTCTCTCTCTCTCAAAATTAAATAAAACATTAGAAAAAAATTAAATAATAGGTCTATGATTTGGAATAGGCTGTCTGATAAAAGGAATACTCTCTATTTGGGACTAAAAAAATCTCTGTGTTTTGATATTTTGACCTGATATTGTCGGTGTTTCATGATGAATAAGTATTCCATATTACCTGGAACTTTGCCACCAGATTGGCTATTGCTTACATTCCTGATAGTAATAAGGAAGAATATAGTCTCTTGGTTTCTAATAAGATGCATTATGTTTTTCCTTCATAATTTCTTTTTTTATTAAATTACAAAGTTAATAAAGATGTCTGGATGGAAATATCAAATACTATATAACAGGCTTTTAGTAAATGATTGGAGTTTGAAGCTTTCTCTCTAGGATGTAATATAGCCAGAATAGCAAGCAAACTCCCACTACTTGCTTCCACCAATTAAACAATCCCTTCTGTCTTCCTCTTCTTCTCTTTGCCTACCCTTACTCTTTGGGTGCCCCCTGAAAGAACTCTGATGTTTCATACCACTGTGTTTTTTGTCCTTTCTTGAACCTTCTCCCTTTCCCCCAATTAGAATTAATAACTCCTTCCCTCAGATCTCTTTGACCCTTTTCACTATTCTTTCCTAGTTCATTAGTGGTTTTATAATATATCTGTGTTTCCAGTTGAAATGTAAGCCACATGAGGACAGGCAATGTGTTCTATTCATACTTAATAAATATTTTCATAATTAACATATGTTGTCAGAACTGATGTGTGTCAGCTACTAGAACTGTGATTTGTAAAGAAAACAGCTTCTCCAGAATTATGATGTTATTACATGCCTTTACAGTGGAAAGGGCTAATGTGTTAGAGTAAGACTGACCTGAGCCTGTGTTTTAGCTCTCATGCTTAGTAACTATGTGAATTTAGGATTAAGGTATTAATCCCTTTAAAGCTTTATGGATAATGAAATCTATGCTATAAAATTACTTTCAGAATTAAAAGATGAAATATGTTAAGTACTGGACACAAAGTCAGCACTCAATAAATGATGCTATTACCCTTTATAGTGACGGTCTTCTAAAAAGATTTTATGTGCGTTTATAGTCTGTTGAAAAGATCATTGATTTAAGGCACTTCAGTGGCTCAGTCGGTTAAATGTCCAATCTTGATTTCGGCTTAGGTCATGATCTCATTGTTTATGGGACTGAGCCTCTAATTGGGCTCTGAACTAATAGCCTGGAACATGTTTGGGATTCTCTCTCTTCCCCCCTCCCCCTCCCTTGTTTGTGTGAACACTCACTCAAAATAAATAAATAAACACTAAAGAAAGATCAGCAATTCATTTTAACCCTCAATTTATCCTCTTCTGTGTTGCCCTGACTTCTTATTTAATAGAGGAGGTATCAAACAGAATTTTTAAATATTAACTGCCCATTTCTCTAATTTCCCATTGTTTTCTATTTCTTTTCACTTCCCATTGTTTTCTGTTTCTGTTCTTTCTTTTTCTTTTGGAGGGAGATGACCACTCAACAAAGAAAAGTATGTTTCAGATTTGTAATGATAGAAAGGCTTCTTGTCAAAACTAAATTTGTTAAAATGCCACCCAGCCACTATATTAGAACTAATGAACTAATGAGATTCTAGCCAACTTTTCAATTTTAGACCAGTCATCTCCTAGCCTGACAAACAAAGCTATTAATACATAAATATATATCTATATTTCATTGTATGGTCCCCCATTTGAATAATGACAGAGTAATTAGAGATCATATTGCTGGGGAAACTTCTGGTCTCAACTAAAGCAAGAGAAAATACTTAATAGCAGTTCAAAGACTTTTATATAAAAATGGTAGTCATTACCAAAACCCCAAATAAAAACACAAGAACAAATAAATCCACTGGCAAAAATAGATAATAATAGGCACTGCTTGCATAGTAAAATGATAGCAGCATGGGTCTTTATAAGGAATATTCAGAAGAGAAGCAAAACTATTGATATTATGACATAAATAAGAAAGAGAGATAGTGATGAGAAAGAAAGACTGCAGTAGTTCACAATTCCTACCATCTGTAGGCTTGGCAAAATGATTCTCAAGGAAGACCTATATTTTTCATATGACCAAAGACAGTAGTGTTGTAGTATTTAGATGCTATGTAAAATTATGGGAAGAATAAAGAAGCACACCTATATTTCTAAAGAGACAGAGTGGGCTTACATTTAATGGTTAATGGTAATGACAACACCAAATGACAGCACAGAACTTAAAATCATGTGAAAGGTGGGATGATCAGATGTATGATAATAATTTAGAGGATCTGATTTTCATTGCTTGGACTGGTACCATATAATCAGCAGATGCTCTACACTCTGAAATTAATAGAGGAGTTGCAGCCATATAACCACAGTATCATATTTTACAAGTACAAGTTTACTTACGTAAAGATTATATGCCTCTATAGATTTATTTTTCATGAATTTCCAAAACTTCTGATTAATGGGAATAAACTATGTATCTATTTCTATTTACTTGGTTTAGTTTCTTTTCTGGTAAGGTTGTCAGATTTCCTTATGAATCTTATTTTTATAGTTCCCATGTCTACTGAGAAACTACAGCCTATAGAAACTTTGTTGGCATGTTTTGGAAATCCTGAAAAAAGGTGGTATTTCCTCTTTATTCACAGCAACAATGGTGTGCCTCAATTACCTTTCCGATGAAATATAGGTGGAAGAAAATATGAGTAGAAGAAGAAACCAAAAAAGATAAGGTTGAACATGCATTAACATGACAATCACCAAAATTTTGCTTGTTGAAGTCAAGGATGAAGTCTGTTGACTGTGAGAGTGGCCCCAGGGTCCTGCACTGTGTAATGCCCTACCAGTGTCTTTTTACACAATACAGACAGTAGTGCGGATTTGCTCAGAAAGGGTTAATTCTCACTCGGGTTTGGAGTTTGCTGTCTGTGAGTCATATCCTAGGTTGACCATAAGCTCCAGTCTCAAGGGCCAGAAATATCTCACAATTGTCTTATATTGTTGAAATTAGAATGCCTTTGTCTTAAATTTAGCATTTGTTATGTTAATGGGAGAGAATGTTGGTATTGTGATCAACTCTTCACGGAGAAGCTTATACCAACTGAGGGATTAGAGACACACCAGGAAATACATTGTTTGTCTTGCATCCACTGAAGGGTACACTTAGTTATCAGTGTTTTTTCCCTCTTTTCTTCAGAAGAAACATTTTGTGTCACCAGAGTTTGTAACTATGGGTTAATGACTGTAAAATAATGAAATTCAGGAATAGCAGCTCTGTCTTTTTTTTTCCCTTTTGTGTGTATGTGCGTGCCATCTATTCCCTTGTTATAAGGGATTAGAAGTGCTGAACAACTATAAAGAAAATAATTGGAAATGAAATCAGAGCAAAATGAATAGAAAAAATATTCTAATCAGTTGATGAAGGCATGCCATTTGGCCTTGGATCTTCTTTCAGTTTTAACATATTGTTTTATCCTTTAAAAATATAATCTCTAAGATTGAGAAATCCAGAAATAAGAAAAACAGGAATATCACTCAAAAAATATGGATTTAGAAGTGACATCATGCAGACTTCTTTTTTTGTTTGTTTCTCATCTGTTATAAATAAGACTGGAAAATGTAATGCAGAAAGGATTGCTTTTATGTTTTAGTTAATATATGTGACTAGAAATATATGAATTTAGGGTCTTTAAATCTATTCAAACAAGGATTTCCTCTGCAGAATTGCAGTGAATTATATGTTCAAACAATTATAGTTAGTACTAAAGATATGTCAGGAAAACAGAGAAAATTAGTTCTGTGAGTAAAATTGGAAATTAACATAAAGTATATGAAAATATTCAATCTATTAGTAAATGTATATGTATATGTACATAATGCATGTAAATGTATACACACATTGATATATTAAATCATAGTACATTATTAACAAATAGATTCTAGAGAGTATGGTAGAAGTATGGTATAATACATAATTTTTTAAGTTTATTTTATTTATCTATTTTGAGAGATTGATACAGAGTGGGACATGGCAGAAACAGAGGAGAGAGAGAATCCCAACCAGGCTCTGCAACTCTGTACTATCCGTGCAGAGCCCAGCGTGGGGCTTAAACCCATGAACCATGAAAATCATGACCTGAGCCACAATCAAGAGTCAGATGTTTAACCTATTGAACCACCCAGCTGCCCCAGAATATGTAATTTCCTAAAGTATATTCTTTGGAGTAATAGTTCCAAAAACTGGTCTGCAATTTAAAAAAAAATCTCAAATAGGCTGGAACACTGTGACTGCTATACTCTCCTCTAAAATATACACATAGTAAATGTATATTCTCCAAGAGCAATTTTTCATCATAATATCTGTGGTAGTCAGAATAATGGCCTCCAAAGATATTTGTGTCCTAATCCCTAGAACATGTAAATATGTTACCTACTGGTTAAGGAGTGATTTGGGTTGCATATGGAATTAAGGTTGCTTACTAGATGAATTTTAAATAGAGAGGTTATCCTAGATCAATCTTGGTAGGCATGTTCTAATCACAAGAGTCTATAAAAGTGGCAGAGGAGGACAGAAAAATAGATCATAATGATATGATGTGAAGAGTAACCACGCTTCGAAGATGGAGGAAGGGCCCCCCAGCCAGTGAATGAGGGCATCCTATAGAATTTGGAAAACAATAAGAAAGTGCATTAACTCCTAGAATATTCAGAAAGGAATGCAGACCTGCCTACACCTTGATTTTAGCCCCTTAAAACCAGTGTTGGATTGTAACCTACAGAACTCTAAGAAAAATAAGTGTTTAATTGTTTTAAGCCAGAAAGTTTCTAGTAATTTGTCCCAGCAACCATACAACTAATACATCAGTTGTATCTGTTTGAGTGTTTACTATATTCCACGCTATATGCTAAGTGCTTTTTATATACATTTAATCAACCCCAAAGGCAATAAAATGTAAATATTATAAGTATCCTTATTTTATTAACAGGTAAATTGAGGGAGGAGAAGTCCTTTAAATATCAGAACTGGGGCTCAAATTAAAGACCAGCTACAAAATTGGTGCTTTACATTTCTTATTGTTCAATTTAACTTTTTCCAAACTTACTTGACACTAACCCTTTTCTTTTATCTCTAATATGCCTGTTTATTTTGAAAAGTACTACAATAAGTGGGAAGAGACTATATTTAAGGGACAGAGATCCTAGTTCTAAATTTGCTGTTAAGTACCCATATAACTTTGGCTAAGTAATCTTGTACTTTTGGTCTCAGTTTCTTCAGGTATTGATGTCACCCAAACAGTCCCTGTTATTGTGGGACTTATAGTCCCTTCCTTAGCTTTATTTATGCCTATAGTTAAAAGTACTTTATATCCATCAACTAATTTACATTATATACAATAATTCCCTGTGGATCAGTGAATAGACAGAATATTCTTATTTTATAAATATGAAAACTTGAAGTGCAGTGAAGTTGAATTTCTTGCTGCAAATCAAAGAGATAGCAAATAGCAGAGCCAGGTCTTAAGTGGACATTATCTGTCTCCTAACAAAAGCTCTTTACACTATAAGCCACTTAGTCATATTTTAGTAAATATTGAAATACAAAATGGTTACCAAATTCTCTCATTTCTATACCAAGCTAAGTACTGATAAAATTGCTATATTGCCAGCCAGTATATATATTTTAATCAAATCCATTGAAGAAATGTCTCTAACAACATATTGTCTTAGTTTTCCTTTCAAAAATGTGTAATATATTTACAGCTGGAGAAGAATTCCAATAAAATAAAACTAATAGAGTAATATTACTCTTACTAGGGCGGTGCCAATAGTTAGATATGTTTTTTTAAAGCTCCACGGGGTATTCTGACGGAAAATCAAGGCTCTAGAATAGCCTTAGATATGGTCATTTACCCTGTTCTAGAAATGTAGGATTTTGCCAAATAAACTGAATGTAGCTTTGAATGTAATTTAACTTATTAACTGACAAGAATGAGGTATAAAACAGAAATAGAATGGATTTTCAAGTGAAATTACCTAGATTTCAATTCCCATTCTACCACAATTAACATCATTTCCTTTAGCAAAAAATTTCCAGTTATATAATCAATCAGGGTCAGTTTAATCATCTGTAAAATGAGGATAATCATGCCTGTCTTTGAAGGGTCTTGGCACCCAATAGGTATGTAAGTATTTCATTTCATTACCCACATACCTCTAAACTCAGTTGGGGTGAAGACCTTTTAAAAATATTCCTGTATTTAAATGTTCACATTTCAATTGTACTTATTTGTTCGCCTATTTATCTATTGGATTCTAAGTGTCTTAAAGGTTGAGATGATGACTTATTTAAAGTTTATCATCAGCATCTAGCATGTGTCTATTCTCCAATAGACACTAATTAAAGATTTGTTGAATTAATGAGAATCTTCACTGAATATGAATTGGCTGGCTTAAAATGTCTGACTTTGTGGAGTTACTTTTAAATCAGTGATAAGAAGAAAAAAGAACTAAAAACAAAAAACAAAAAACAAGATGAACTTTCCTACTCCATCTGTCAATTTTAACTTTATCCTTTTTTTTTCTGTAAGTATCCAACCATATGATAGTCTCATTTGAATCCATAACATATTAAATAAATCTCTACACTATTTATAGAGTCTATGCATAACTACAGTTGATGACTTTGATTAAACATGTTTAATATTCTGGGGTAAAATTTGCTATCTTTTTGTGGTTGATAAATCTTTCAAACAGCTCCTCAATATTAATATATTGATTCAGTATTCATAATATTTGAGAATCCTAATTTATTTTCCGTATCTGGCCAAGAGAGACTTATGTTTGTAACTAACAAGATAAATCTTATACAGATCGTGTAAAGTGGAACAAAATAAATATTCAAAGGACTTCTAAAATCACATAAAAACCCCTTTCCAGTTAAAACTGACAATTCATTACTCTTTTAAATTGTGGGTACTTGAATGGGATGTCAGCTTTGGTTATAAAATTAACTCACTCTTTCCAGCCACTGTTATCATCCTGTCCTAACTCATAACAAAAAGAGCAGCATAGAAGAAATTTCATTTGAATTTGGAAGTGGTTTGGTGAGATTAACCAAACAATAACAAAGCAATCATGTTCAACAAACACAAGGAACTTTAAAAGGCTATGTTTTATTCCAGGGAATATCTTTGAAGAAACATAAAATTGAATTTTCAGAATCATGCCCAGTTTCCCTAATCTCTTTCATTTTCAGTCCTATTTTGCCTGATTTTTGGAATACTTTATGAAAGCAAAAACACCAGCCATTTCAAATGGAGTCCTGCTGATATGCCCTGCTATGTGGCAGCATGAAGCAATCCCTTCTCGAAAGCATAGTCTCTGTGAATTGACCATTACATCTTTCATCCTTAGGACTATGCCCACAGAGCACTGAGCAAAGATTTAATTGTTTTGAAAGCCTCATAAGCAATCGAGAGGGAATTCTCCAAGTATCTCAGCTGCAAGAGTCCTTTATCTTCCACTAATACTATTGGGAACTCCATGTTAAAAACTCACATGCTTTCAAATGATTTGCCCTATGCCAACAGTGTTAAATTTTACACTTTTAAAACTATATGTGTATTTACAAAAAAGGAAAGATAAATTGGCTCATTTTTTTAGACTTGAGGGAAGAAGGAAATAGAAATAGTCCAAAAATTCTTTAGTGTCTAGTTTGTTAATAATAAATAACACACAAATTAATTTTGAATAGAGAGACATAATGATTTAGATACTGCTCTAAGAGATCAATAACTATGACAACATAGGTTTAAAATAATAGGTTTAAATATGGAAGAATTTTTAGAAATCAAACTGAATTTACTGATAAGGGTCCTAAGACCCCCTGGAGTTGAATGATTTAGTAGCTCATAGAGGCAGTAATGGAAGGAGTCAGGTAGACTTAAGTTCAAAATCTGTTTTTTCCCTAGTTGGAGGACCTTTCAGAGCCTCCTTTCTTTAACCATTAGAGGTGAGCAGTCTACCTTCTGAGGATGTTATATGGTACTGATGCATCTCGCTGGGGTCCTGTCACACACAAACTATTCAACTCATGTTAGTTTCTTTCCCATTCTGCTCTTCTCTTTGTCTGGAGTTCTTTCAACTATAGCAGATTTGATAGAATCAGTTCAGTGTTTGAATTAAAAGTGTCATAATTCAGACTTGTAACTGTAGTGAAACTTTTGGAAATGTTCGCATTGAACTAGGATGAAAGCTGTACTGGAGAAGTTGGAGAGGTATGTTGTAGAGAAGAGACCCAGCGACTATTTCATATGAACTTCACTGATGTCCTTTCCACATCCTCTCTCTCTGATACTTTTTAAAATCTCTTCCAAATTAATTATTTGACATTTTAAACAATGGTTCATTAAATGTTTTAGCCAATTCTAATTATTACATTAAATTGGAACCAATAAGTACTATGTAGTTTCTAGACAACTACTTTGGAGATATAGTAATGGAAATAGAGACCAGACCTAAAAAAAATACTTTTAAATCTGTATGAGACTGTTCTCATTGAATTTTTTAAAATGTTTATTTATTTTTGAGAGAGAGAGAGAGAGTGGAAAAGAATCAGAGAGAGAGGGAGACACAGTATCTGCAGCAGGCTCCATGCTCTGAGCTGTCAGCACCAAGCCCAATGCAGAGCTTGAACCCACAAACCACGAGATCATGACCTGAGCTGAACTTGGACGTTTAACTGACTGAGCCACCCAGGCAACCCGAAAATGGTCTCTTTGGATGACATGTTTCATCTGCATTAAAATTAAAAATAGTATATTTCCTATAAATATTGATAATCATTTTTGGCTTTAACTTTTTCAAATAAAGTCAAGGACACTTGGAAAATGAAATAACAGACTATGACAGAGCCAAGAGAAAATTATTGTCTACCATGTTTTCCCCTAGAGACTACTGGTGTTACCTAGTGGGCTAGTGGCAGTAGCAATTAAAATAAGAAAATCCTACAGGTGAAAATAAAGGGAGAATATTCCTTATTTCCAGCTAACTTCCTAAAGGCTGCCTTTACTAATTACTTCTCAGGGTTAGGTAAGAGTTAAGTATAGTGAAGAGAAAGGGACTAGCTCTAGAAACACGTTCAGAAATCCAAGTTATCAGGATAAAGAGTATACATTCATCTTATCCTGTATTTTGTTGTTTAGGTAGGTTGTTTTGTTGGTTGGTTTTGGTAGAGTGAAAGAGTTAATAGGCCATATATTTCTAATGGTTTATAGCATCATTTTATTTAATTATAAGTGTATTTAATGTCCCTGTCCAATTTGCCTGTTAGGATGATGTGTTAAACCTCTTAGTATGTATGGATTCATTTTTTCAGAAAGCAACCATTATTGGATCGTGTTTTAAACATATTCTTTTTATTAGCTTTCTAACTATCCCTCAGTCAAAGAGACTATCCCAGACTATAGTTAAATTCAGAAGGTAAATCTTGCTTTACTTGTCCCATCAAGAGTCTGAAAGACTAGTTAGTGTTCAATGGGTCTCATGTTGTTTAACATTAATAAATAATCTTCATGATTTTGATTTCTATTGATTATATTTGCATTATTCTAAGAATTTGATTCTAAATAAGAGGAAAATTACAACTATGTAGTGAACTTTCTTAGTATGAATAATAATATAAACATAAATGAAATCATTTATCTAAAATATAAGAAAAATAGGAATTTTACATTTTAATTCATTAAAATATCTAATTCAACAAAAATATTATGATTTTAAAGTAAATGAACACTATCTAAACACAGTTTTAATTATAACATGGTTAGAAAAAGCTAATTTTTTGTGTTGTTTGTATACGAATAAGCATTAAAACCTCAATTGAAAATAGACACTTTAAGTACTTTTTCAAATATCTCAACCAAAATACTGGATCAAATATCTGTTTCATAAGACAAAGTTATATAGTGAGAAGAAACAATTCAGTTACACAAAAGTGCTCTGATTAAAGAAGAAAACACTTTCATAATCCTTTGAAAGTACTCTGTGCAATTATTAAAGTGGCTGCTGTGGCATTCATTCAAAAGCTGTATTAGGGATGGATTGAGTTACTGAGCCTGTAGTGGGAGCTTCGTATGCGGTAATAAGCTTCCGTACTGGTTATGATAAGTAATAGAACCCACAGCACTGATCGCGGAATCACACAACCTTGTTCTGTACAGAGGTGTGTATCACTAGTAAAATCGTCAGATGCCAGTGTTGTCTGGATTTTGAGTTCTTTCTGGACACCAGACTGGGTGGATATCAAATGAGTAGAAATTCTAATAAATGTGACCATTCTTCAATGAATTTGCTTACAGAAATAGTCAGTTGTATAGGGATTGGTTTATATAAACTCAGTTTAAATTTATTCCCAGCCACCTTCATGGAGACAGATATTACTTCCTGTTAAGAAGGACTTGCTTGTCTTGCCAAGTCCTATATCAGAGGAAGCATTGGGGTAAATCTTGATTGCCAGCATTCAAAAGATTAAGGAACATTGCTGCTATGTTAAATTCATAGTACTTTATTAGACTTAGTAATTGTAGAATGAAAATAAAACTAACTGATTATTTTTTGGAGATCATACCATAAGTATCAAGCACTTGTACCCATTTATGTAGATTTAGCACATAAAAGTTATTAACCATGCTATTTCATAATTTATAATATTTTTATTAATAATACAAATTAATTGTATTAACTAGAATTTACTAAAAATATTATTAATAAACATGTCCAAGTTCCTCTTTTTTCTCTTGGTATAATGCTGACACCTGTCGCTGGTCCCCTTAGCAATGGCATCACAATTGTTTTGTTCCCTGAGGCTCTGCTTTATACTGAGTTTCATGTCAGCTGGATAAAAAATAGTCTAAAGGATTTTAATATAATACATTATAGAATGATGAAGTCATCACTTTAAGCTTTTGTACCATGTAAATAGAAAAGAAAAGTAATAAATCAATTATTATTAAATGAATGAATAAGACTAGTATAAATTATAAGACCAGAAATTTGTTTCTTCACATCAACATTAAAGTCAATAAATAATAGCATGTATACATCATACCTGACTGATTCATGGATAGGAAAATTATTATTTTTTATATAAATATGAATGTGTGTATGTGTGTGTGTAATCCCTCAAAGAGAGAGAAAAAGTGTAGAATGGAAATGTATTTAAACACATGCCAAGGGGCGCCTGGGTGGCTCAGTCGGTTAAGCCTCCGGCTTCGGCTCAGGTCAGATCTCACGTTCGTGGGTTCGAGCCCCGCGTAGGGCTCTGTGCTGACAGCTAGCTCAGAACCTGGAGCTGCTTCCGGTTCTGTGTCTCCTTCTCTCTCTGACCCTCCCCCTCTCATACTCTGTCTCTCTCTGTATCAAAAATAAGTAAAACATTAAAAAAAAATTAAAAAAATAAAATAAAATAAACACATGCCAAAATTTATAGATGATCAATCTTGTCCCATGGTTAAATGCATCACCTTAATTGTGGGACTTCCAGGACATCTCTAGATGAAAGATTAAGGTCATAATGGGGCTCTTTGACTGATTTAAAACTAACAATATCTGACATAATAAATATCTTAGTTGAAATGCTATCATCACATCAAAATCTTTTGTCAAGTTTGGTTAATGTTTTATAAAGCAAAGTGCATTGAAAAAGCATTGAAAATAAAAATTTTAAACTCTTTACCACTCCTTACTATGAAGATAATGGTGATAGTGATTATATATTACTTTTCACTATTCCCATTATTATTTTGGCAAACATGCCAAAAGTGTGAGGAGGCATTAGAAGCAGTTATATAGCATCATTGTGGTGTCAAAAGTCACCAACACTTGTACCGGTGTAGAGACACGGATGAGCTTGAGGAATAGTAATATGAAGACTTAACTTAGTTTTATGATCTTTCAACTATGATTTCTGGAGGATTACATATTTTGAATCATGTTTCTTCACTTTTATAGGATGTGAAAATCCCTATTCTAAACAGAACTAAATTTTATATATTTAAAAACTAAAAATGGGAAGTTGATAAAGGAGGATTAATCATAGCATTTTAATAATGCACTGGTGTATTCTAGCCTCAAATAGTTTTTCCTGGACCAGTAATATAGCTAATAAGTTACTATTACAAGAACACATGAAAATACAATCTATAAATGAGGCTTACCCATTAAACAGTAATTACTTGCTTATAATTAAATATATTTTTAAAGTATATTTTAGAAATAGCAATAACTGCTTGTCCATTTTGTTCTTATTGTACCACATAAAGTTATTTATTAAAATAATTTACATATTGTATGTTCTCTAGTAGAGCAGTTAGCAATGAATATTTTAAAGATTATCACAGTTGTGGCAATGGCCTTATAAATATTGGGTTAGAGTTTGAAAAGTTAAAAGTTATTAAGTTCTTAAGTGACAGATTTATCTTTGAGGTAAAAAAAAAAAAAGCAGATTACAAGATGTTTAGTTCAAACATGAATTGACAAATTGGGTGGATCCTAAATGGCACTGACTTTCTGGGCAGAAAAAAATAGTATCTGACCAAGCAAATCAGCACATGCAGCATAGCTGATACGAATACAGTATCTGTAAAAGGTTTTACTTCCACGTAAGAATAAATGACTCTGAGTATCTTGTGAATTAAAATGAACACTCATGGGAAAATTCTCCAAGTACTATTAATTTCTAGCTTTTCTGAGGGGACAATAAAAAAGCATAAACTGGGGCGCCTGGGTGGCTCAGTCGGTTAAGCGTCCGACTTCGACTCAGGTGCTGATCTCACGGTTCATGGGTTTGAGCCCCGCGTCGGGCTCTGTGCTGAGAGCTCAGAGCCTGGAGCCTGCTTTGGATTCTGTGTCTCCCTCTCTCTCTGCCCCTCCCTTGCTTATGCTGTCTCTCTCTCTCAAAAATAAAATAAACATTAAAAAATTTTTTAAAAAAAGCATAAACTGACAAATGTCCTTGTATTAATCAAGTTTTAAGGAATACATGTCTTTGGATTCTTCAGGATTTGTTAAGTTTAACACATTGATCACATATTGCACTTATATTTTATCCTCTGGTAAATAAGTACTGGGACATTGGCCCGGGGACTGCAGTTTCCAGTCCTGTCTTTACTGTTGAGTCTTTAAGGTTTTGTATGCCTCTAGGCCGGCCTCTTTCAGTTTTTAAGTCTATGAAAAAGGAACAAGAAGACCCTTTCTTCCTTAATTTGACTGGGCATGCAAATAACAATATAAATATTTATAATATTTTGAAGAAAAATAAATACTATGATGATTGTATATTCTTCCCCATTTTGTGATGATATGGTTAAAAGCCTCCGGCTTCGGCTCAGGTCAGATATCACGTTCGTGGGTTCGAGCCCCGCGTCAGGCTCTGTGCTGACAGCTACCTCAGAGCCTGGAGCCTGCTTCCAGTTCTGTGTCTCCTTCTCTCTCTGCCCCTCCCCCTCTCATGCTCTGTCTCTCTCTGTATCAAAAATAAATAAAACATTAAAAAAATTAAAAAAAATAAAATAAAATTTATTTATATCTCATATTTAGGAAAAAATTCTTTGAAAAGACAATTACGTAGTACTACAATGCCCTGCTGTGGTTAGGAGGCAACTCTAACCCCAGGGTCCCACCTTGATGGTTGTTCCATCTTCTGTAAGGCAGTTTCCTACATTATAAATCAATGAACTTGACTGTTCATTCAATAATAGTGTTTTTAGTACTTAGACCATATATAGTGTAGGAGCTAGGGGTTCAGCAGTATTTAAGACATCTTTTGGAAGCTGCTCTTGTGAAGTTTACATTCTAGCAAAGGGAAATGCATAATAAATAAGAAGTATATCATATAGAAATAATAGTACCAATAAATCAGAGGTAGGTAGTAAATGATACTTATTATTAGCAATAGAAGTAGCAGCAGCAGCAGCCAGCAGCAGTAGTAGTAGTAGTGATATAGTAGTAATGGTAATGTTAGGCTCTCGGGAAATATGTATTAAGTCTATGAAGGTAATAATGGTGATAGTGATTATATATTTCCTTTCACTATTCTCTATTTTATACCTAAAAACAACTAGAGCCTGCTTAACAGATCTTATTTCTCTGTTTCAGTCTCTTTCCTTCAATGTATCTTTCCAGGTACAAATTAATATTAACTAAGCAAAACACCTAAATTTTGTGTGGAATAATTCTGTACATCCTGAGAGATGAGTTAAGCAAACACATATGCTTTCTATCTCTGTCTTCTATAATTGTGATTACAGCTTAAATCTTAAGTTTCCTCTTAAAAGTTATTAAAACATGCAAGCAAACATTCTTTTCCCACATTAATTGGAGCCCTGCCCTCATTTTCCAGTACATAGTTGGCTACCCTGGAAGTTAAATAACTCTAATTATTAAGATTCAAAACATTACATGTATCAGTGAAGGCAATTAAGATGATTTGAATATTATTAAATGAAAATGAACTATTTCCATTTCAAAAAACTAAATAAATATGCTTAGGGATTTTTACATTGTTAAATTGCCTCAAAAATAATTGGACAATTCAATATAATAAAGTGAATGTAATAAATAATATTAATTCATAACAATAAGTAATGTGCTTATTTGCATGACTAGGATAAAGAATGCATTGTGTAAATACAAAACAGAGACTAATAGGGGAAAGCATTGGTTATTATACTTCTATATTTCTAGTTCATGAGTTATGACACTTTACTGTGATTAAATTTGGCCTGACTCCACTGTAGCATCCTTTATAAACGTTCCTAACCCCCTCCCATTTACCATGTGATGAAATCCCGATATATCAGATCAAAGAAACTGCATAGGACTTTCCTTGAGCAGGATTTCATACTCAGTGGCATAATACGTTACTGTTTGGTTAGACGTAGAGACTGGAAGCAATCAGGGCATAAGCAAGAGTTTTACTTGTTATGTATAATTCAAACATTTACCTTCATTAGCCATGTGTCTCCTGTAGCCATTTGGAAAGACTCAAGCATTCCAACAACTGTCTTATACAAAGGACATAAGGAAAGCTGCATGGCCGGGGGAGAATTTGCGCCAGCAAGAATTGCCCCCCAACCAATGGTACTGACATTTTGAATAATCGATAAAGGAAATCAATTATGTTTGATGAGATCCAGATTAGACTCACAGGCAAATATGGAAAATTTCACACAACCCTGCTTTGAAAAGAAAGAAAATGCTTTCTGATCTGAATAGAGTAGTTCCTAACTATGAATAATATGATCTTGGATTCAGGAACTTTTAACTCTAATCAAAAAAGATTTTGCAAATGAAATTATATCACCTTTAGTTAGAATAATAAATATTGTTTTTAATTTGGGTAATCGGGGCTTATGCAGATACTGTAAAACAAACACAAATGTGTAACTTTTTAACCATTTTGAGGAGTTGGGGCTCCTACTCTATTTGTGCTCTCAACAGTTTCTTCCTCAGTATTTCTTCCTTTCCACTGTGACAATACCCCAGCTCAGGGAATCTTTCAAGGCTTATTCCAGTCTTCTTTCCAACAATATTGTCCTGGTCTAGTATTCAAGAATCTCTGTGAATCTCTGTCTACTGTTTGTTGATTCTATCTGCAGCTCAGCTCCTATACATCATCTTACTTGTACTGTCTTCCTACTCCCTCTTTCTTGGATCCTCCTACATTTCTGAAAGTCAGAGGTCAATATTGACTCCACGTGGAACCTCCCCCCTTCCCAGGGTCTCATCTTGAGGTCTGCCTTCTAAACTTTTATATACTTACGGAAGCAGTTCAGAAACTAATGACAAATAACTTGGTGCAATTGTGTAGCAGGCATTAATACAGGACACGAAGGTTTGATTTCTGTTTTCTGAAAGAGATTTCAAAAATGGACTTCTTCCAAATGGAAATTTTGACTTTGCACACATTTTTCCATGGTAGTCCTGGGCATATATGTAAAAGATTACTCTTTTTTTTTTTTTTTCACTGAAGCTGAACCTTTGGATCTCAATTATTTCAAGATATGTTTTAAACTTCCTAAGTTTATTAAAGCATTAAGTGAAACAAATTACATAGCAGTTTCTCACTAAACAGCAACAACAAAAATACCTATTGAAGTGGCTAGGTGGCTCAGTCAGTTGACTGTTCAACTTCAGCTTAGGTCATGATCTCCCAGTTCATGAGTTCAAGCCTCACCTCAGGCTTGCTGCTGTCAGAAAGAGCCCACTTTTGGATCCTCCATCTTTCTCTCTCTGCCCCTCTCCCACTTATATTCTCTCAAAGATAAACATTTTAAAAAACTACCTGTTGATTTTGATGTCTGTAAACATTAGGGTAAATCCTTCTTAATAAAGATGATAGAAATGTATATTAAGGAGAAAAAATAAAAAGATACAGACATACCACTGAGAAAGAACATATTAGCCTCCCTAATAGACTGATACTATAAACACCAACCAAAAGGACTTCAAACTATCTTTGAGTGCCTTTAGTCAAATTTGGGGAAAAAAATATTTACTGTTTACAGACTCTCAGTCATTCCTAATTAATGAGTTTTCTTCCATTACTAGTCATGACCCACCAGTAACTGTGACTTTGGGGAATTTAAAACTTATCAATTCCTTCAAAAAGATACTACTCCTAGACCAAAATCATCTATTGACTTTGTAAAGGAGTCAAAACTATTACCCTAAAATTTCTAAATTGAAAATGCTTTTCTTCCTCTGGATTCATGAGCATGCTATATCTCATTCTTCTGATCAAAATTATTAGGTGAATATACTGTTGAACTTATAATTCCTCAATTTTTTTTTTTAGTGGGGACCTAATACCATAGAGATTGACCAAATTCGAAGTGGAAAAAAAAGTAAAAAGCCTAAAGTTTTTATGTACTTTTTTATGACTTGTACTGTAAAATTACTTTGTTTTTTATACCATTAGAGAGTTTTCACTGAAGGCAGTAAATTTACTCTATGTTTTACAATGTGAGTTAATGGCTTTAAAATTATCATAGGCTTTTCCTTGTGTACAAATATCAAATATAAAGTTTTTGAAAAGATTTTATTTTATTATTCTTTACTGTTTATTTATTTTTGAGAGAGAGAGAGACAGAGTATGAGTGGGTGAGGGGCAGAGAGAGGGAAACAAAATCGGAGGAAGACTTAAGAGTCTGAGCTGTCAGCACAGAGCCCAATGCAGGGTTCCAACTCATGAGCTGTGAACCAATGTCAGATACTCAACCAACTGACCACCCATGTGTCCCTGAAAAGATTTTATTTTTATTTTATTTATTATTATTTTATGAATATAATTTATTGTCAGATTGGCTTACATACAACACCCAGTGTTCATCCCAAGAAGTGCCCTCCTCAATGTCCATCACCCATTTTCCTCTTTCCCCCACCCCTCATCCACCCTCAGTTTGTTCTCTGTATTTAAGAGTCTCTTGTGGTTTGCCTCCCTCCCTCCCTGTTTGTAACTATTTCCCCCATGATCTTCTGTTAAGTTACTCAAGATCCATGTATGAGTTAAAAACATTTATCTGTCCTTCTCTCAGCATAATACCTTCCAGTTGCATCCACATTGCTGCAAATGGCATGATTTCATTCTTTCCCCTTGCCATATAGTACTCCATTGTATATATAAACCACATCTTCTTTATCCATTCATCAGTTGGTGGACATTTAGGCTTTATGCAGCTGCTCTGGAAAACAGTATGGAGGTTCCTCAAAAAATTAAAAATAGAACTACCGTTTGACACAGAAATAGCCCTGCTTGGAATTTACCCAAGGGATACAGGAGTGCTGATGCACAGGGGGACGTGTACCCTAATATTTATAGCAGCACTTTCAACAATAGCCAAGTTATGGGAAGATTTTATTTTTAAGTAATCTCTATACTCAATGTGGAGCTCAAACTTACAACCTCAAAGTCAAGATCTGCATGCTCTGCCCACTGAGCCAGCCAAGCGCCCATCAAATATAAACATATAAGCTTTATTTCTGACTAGCCCTGAAGAACATCTCTTAAACTAGGGTTATAAATATAGAAGGTGTTTTAGATATTTTAGACGAGTATTTCAGACCTCTCCTTTTGCAGGTGAAAAAGGTTACAACAAAGCAGTTGCAGGATTTATCAAGAGACAAGTAGCTGCACAGCTGCACAGCTGGGATCTAAGAGCTGTCCTTTTGATGTTAAATCCAACAGAACACCAGCTTTTTGTCCTACTTATCTGGCTTTTGTGTTATATTGAGTTGAGTACTCACCAGCTATTCGTGAATCTGATAATTTTGCATTTATACATGTTTTTGAAATGGAAAACAAGGGCATAATACTTTAAATTACAAAATATAGAGAGATATGTCTACCTTAAATCTGAACAAAGGAAAACAAAATTATTTTATCAATTGAGAAATTAAGACGAGAGCCAGTTCAGTATGGATCAGTACAGATTATATCTATAATATGGCATCAGAATACAGTACTTAAAGGTCATAGCATTTGTGGTCAGTCCAACCAGCTTTGAATCCCAGTTTACTAGATTGTTTTCTTTAGCTATTTAATCTCTCCATGCCTCCATTTCCTCATTTAGAAAATGGAGATAATCTAAATTGAGAACACAGAAATAACCTTTTATTTTTATGATCAATTGGTTTTTCACAAGGATGGCAAGACAGTTCAATGGGGAAAACAATAGCCTTTTTAACAAACAGCGTGTGCCAACTGGACATGGATATCCACTTGCAAAAGAATGAAGTTGAACCCCCTGCCTCAGGTTACATCCAAAAAAATTAACTTAAAATGATTAAAAAACTTGAAGGTCAGAGCTCCAACTATAAGACTCATACAAGAAAACAGGAGTTTTCAGGACCATAGGTTACATAGTGATTTCTTGTGTATGAACAAAAGCACAAGCATCAAGGGGGAAAAAATAGATAAATTCTACTTAACCAAAATTAAATTTTTTTAAGTTTCAAAGGATCCCATCAAGTAAGTAAAACAATCACAGAATGGGAGACATGTGAAAATCATTTATCAGCTAACACACATGTACCCCAATGTTCATAGCAGCACTTTCAACAATAGCCAAATCATGGAAAGAGCCTAAATGTCCATCAACTAATGAATGGATCAAGAAGATGTGGTTTATCTATACAATGGAGTACTACATGGCAATGAGAAAGAATGAAATCTGGCCATTTGTAGGAAAGTGGATGGACCTCGAGGGTGTCATGCTAAGTGAAATAAGTCAGGCAGAGAAGGACAGATACCATATGTTTGCACTCATTGGTCTAACAGGAGAAACCTAACAGGGGACTATGGGGCGGGGAAGGGGTAAAGAGAGTTGGAGAGAGTGAGGCATACAAATCATGAGAGACTATTGAATACTGAAAACGGAACCGAGGGCTGAAGGAGGAGCGGGGAAGGGAATGATGGTCATGGAGGAGGGCACTTGTGGGGAGAACCACTGGATGTTATATGGAAACCAATTTGACAATAAACTATTATTAAAAAAAAAAAAAAGAAACTAAAAAAAGGTGTAGCCTACCTCGTATAACCTCTATTACCATTTCAGAAGCTGACTAATGTTAAAAAGTGGAGTCTTCTACCCAAAATAAATAACAACCTGATGCGATGTAAAGAACTAAGGACTCCTTTATCTGTCCCAACCCAGTTTTAGCATCCATCTCTCCTTTCCTTCCTTCTTCCCCCCACAAGCCTTGACTAAGTACATACTCTACACAGGCTATTGTAGTATAATTTGTAGCCATGAAGACAGGTAATATAATATACAGTAACTGTTCTCATGGAATCCCTAGGTTAGTACCATGGGGGAAAAATGCAATGTAAATCTTAGGTCTTATTGGTCTCAGATTATCACTGCTAAAGCAAACACTAACATTTTCACTTATTATCGATATTAGGGCATAACTAATAATCATAATTCTCAAGAGAATATATTTAGTGGGATTTGACTTCAAGAACCTTCCCTGGACTAGTCTAAGCCCTTTGTTAAGGTTTTCAATACATTTTGTTCCTTTGTGTATAATTAGCAACTCCTTTGGAAGCCTGCAAACATCAGAGTTCAGGTTTCTCAAAAGGACTGTTAACAGTCTTTCCTCAGAAGCACGTATGTGAAAAAGCTGTCTTTTGATATAGAAACTTCATGATGAGATTTAGTTAGCATTTTAGGCATAGTATTTTCAACTAAATCTGTATGCTTCTTAAAAGTATGTTTATAACAAATAAAGTGTGTTTATATCTTACTCATTTTATAGTATAAAGATATTTCTGTGAAAAACATATTTTGCTTATGTTGAATATAATATAGACCCATATATTTTGTTAAGAAAAATAACCAGGTAAATATAGAACAGATGAAAGTATAAAGAGACACATAATATTTTACTAGATATTTAAATAAGTCACAATAGTGCTAATATGTATAATCAAGGAAAAAATGATTCCCTACAATATTAAGTACTTCCCTATTCTCTAGTGTTTGTATGCATATTAAAAAATCATGTTCAGTATGATTAATTAATGGCTTGTGAACCATTTTCTAGGAAGTTTGGAGATTTTATTGCATATTTCAGCTTCAGTGTATAAACTTCATGTGTTTTCTCTTCAGATCCTCTCAATTATAGTTCATTGCTAATTTTGTGCTTTCCTACAGAAATTTTACAAAGGGCTAATGTAAAAATGTTTCCTTATAGTAAAAAAATCTTAAAAAATTTAAACAAGTAGAAATCTTGCAAGAGACATTGCTATGTGAGTCAGGTCTTCTGGGAGAATTGCAAGCTGGCATATTGCCCACTTATGCAGGGTTTCTTAATTTGTTCTACTATAAAATATTGTGAGCCTTCTCCCTAGCCATAAGTACTTGCACCAGTTTGAAATGCAGAAATTATAATTAGACTTGAAACTGAAAAGGAAGGTACCGTGGAGAGTCCTTGCTCTTATTAGCTTCATAGCTAGGGACAAACAGATGCCACAGACTATTTGAGGGCTGTTTCTTGGATGATGCTAATTGTTTATTGTGCTCATTACTCTGTGACATCCTTAGAATCACCCAGGTGGGGAGATGTTAGACTAAAATTACCAGTATCAGTGCTAAGACAAACTCACCCCTCCACCAGTTTAACTCCATTTTAGCCACAGCAGAGGGATTCAAAAGCCATTTTCAGTTTTATGAACAAGATTAAGAAAGCACTTGACACTGACCTTAGCTTATAAAAGTGGAACCCTCAGCAAATTGTTTTAGATTCTTTCACATTCCTAGCTCAAATATATAGAGGAAAATGTTTATAGGAAGAAATAAGATCAAGTACAAGCCCAACTATTTTCCATGTGAATTTTAACCAACATCCAGGCAACTGCTTTGATTCATTGCATGTGATTGCCTATCGACAGGTCTGCCAGGCTTATTCTGAACAGTCACTAAATATTTTTTTAAATAATTTTTCTTTGATAAACTTGTTTAATAAAAGTGGTGAGTGAGTGTGTCATCTTGTTCGCAATTTCCCACATGCCAAGTACAGGTTTTTGCATCCCATAGATACAGAATAAGAAACTTAATCCTTTTATTGGGGACAGGGGGCATGAAATTTGATTATACTCTAGATGATTTTTTAGATACCTTTCAGTTTCAAATTCTATGATTTTACTAATTATTGACTTGGTTTTGTTGGTTTGCTTATTGAATAATCAAATTATCGAATAGGAAAGAAGTGTTTATAAACTCATTGATCAAATGCACTATAATTTGAATGTTTGATACATATAGAGTTCAAATACAGTATGAATTTAGACTGTGGGTGAGTCTGTATGTGTGTGTATGGTCTAGTTACAATGAAAAATATATGACTCCCAGAACAACTGGAAGTTCTCTGAACAATTTTCATACTGCCTTCTCCCAAGAAATGAGGGCAAATTCACTCTTATAAGAAAGCCAACATAATGAAAAGCAATATATAAGCTGCTCATAAACCAAGGTGGAGGAGGAATAGTCAATTAAAGACAGTGTTAGAGAAGATATAGAATAAGAAAGGGATAACTAGAACTACTTCCAGTAGACTTTAAGAGACCCTATGGAGAAATTGAGACATTTGATTTTCATTGATTTGAATAAAACATGAGGACAGAATAGCATTGTGGTTAAGGACACAAAAGAGACATATCTAAGAGAGTAAAGAAAATCATGTTAATTAGCTGTAGTAAATAACCTCTTTACTTTTTCAAAACCTTTATCTCCTTAAATATTTGGTGGTGTTTCTAACAATAGTAGCAAACAATTTGTGTTATGTTGAGTCAATCTTACCATTAGGAAAAATACTTTCTTTGTTTCACTGAAAAGTATATTTCGGTGCAGTAACCTGTAATCATCACTGTGCTATACAAATTATATCTCTTCTGGGGAGTTTATCAAATGGTAACATTCCCATGTTGAATTATCTGGGATACAACTTGTAGTTGAACAATAAAATCACCCCTTTGATTTGTCTAATTATTTAATAAAAATTCCAAAATTAGCCTACATGATAGTATATCAAACAAGAGTAGAAATTTAATGTATGTAATGATTATATAGTAAATCAAGTATTTTATTCAGGAGGAAATTATGAAAATTATTTTTTATTGCATATAACGTATAACATTATAAAATCAAGGTGTGTTTTAAGTTCTGATAGGAATATAATCAGACATATACTTTTATAATGAGTAAATCCAACAGTAGTGGTACTGATGAGGTGAGTTGATGTATGTGATTTACATTTGCTGAAGTAATGCTCCGTACGTGAATGAAACTGTGGCTCAGAGGGTTTAACATTCCAAGGCCAAGCAGCAACAAATCTGAAATTATACTTTTTGAGTTCACATATATTGAATTTAGTTAAAGAGAAGTAAGAACTGTAGCATTTAACAAATGATTATAAAACATTGTTTACTTACCATTATGTATGCTAGGTATTTTGCACAAATTTTCTCCAATAATTATAACCCAACAAAGTGGGAAATATGGCTCACAAATGAAACAACAGAACCTCAGAAGGCAAAGAAAATTATCCATAATCTCAGAGTTAATGATTGTTAGCAAAAAGTACCTGTAACCTCCTCTAGACCTAGATTGAGAATCACTGAAACTGAATCCTTGGGAAGAGCTCAAAATGTGTGTTCGTTTGTCTTGGTTTGGTTTGGTGTGTGTGTGTGTGTGTGTGTGTGTGTGTGTGTGTGTGTGTGTGTGTGTGTTTAATGTCCTGAAGATTATTTTTTTAGTATGTGGAGCTGATAACCTGTTATCACAAGCACTGGGGGGTGAGAAAACAGGGATACTAAAGATAGGTCCCTTTTAAGCCTTATTAAATTTCAGTGTCTCTTTAATTTTTAAGGAATGAAAAATTTTACACATTGTGTTTGCAAGAAAGTCAGCCATGAAAGATTCAGTGTTCTTATGGGAAACATTCTCTTCTCTAAATGAAAAAATAAATTCTCTGTTAACTCTCTTGAAAGGTATTCTAATTGAGGAAGTCCATTCTTCCCTCAAAGCACGTGGGCAGTTCCCATTAATAATAAAACCCTTAGGAGAAAAATAATTCCCTATGATGCTATAAAATGCCCAAATAGAATGAAATCTTCTGCCAAGGTTTATACTGACTCTGAGTTTTGATATAAGCAACTAACTGTGCCTGCCACAGGACTTAGGAAAATTTTATCAGCAGTTATACAACTAACTGAATTAATGGAAAAGAGCAAATGCGAAAGTCAACAGTTTTAAATTGCACCCTCTAACTACAAAGCAAGGTTTGCATCTGTTTATTTTGATGACAGTCCATCTTGGTACCATGTTTTAGGATCCAAGAGTCTAGGAAAGTAAGATAACAGTGCTCTTGAATTCCACAGGAAGACAACATGTTTGGAAGAGAATATTCCCAAGCTGTGTTAATAGGAAAACATCTGTCAGTTACAGATTAAGTTTCTTCACAGATTTTCTACCTTTGGAAACATCTGCAGCTGAAATGCATTTTTCTAAAATGTAGATTACAGAGGTCAACTAGTTTATCAGTCATTCGAAGAACTGACTGCTTTCTACAGTATACAGATATAACTGAAATAGCAAGATTAAGTGCATACCCTTAAAACCACGAGCAAAAAGCAGTTGGGTGAAAGGGAAAGACTTTAGAAACGAACACATTAGTACTAAAGTAATTCATTTGGAGACTCACTTGTCGTCTGCCATGTTTTAATAAAGGAGAGTCTCATGGTACTCATTATATTCGAGAAACATTTACACCAGTCTTTCCCACATATATTTTATAGTAAAAAACATATCCCTCCAAATTTAATAGTTGATAATCAAATGAAAATAAATAGAGCAAACATAGGCACCTTGCAGAATATTTGTTTAAAATGGTTTATTTATAGCTTTATACTTAAATAGTGTATCTTAAAATACACATGCATATTAGCAAGTTAGGAAAATGTAAATGTAGAAATCTGTGTAAAGGCCTAATTGAAGTGAACCTTGCCAAACAATTAACAGTTTTGATTTATTTTAGACTAAGATTTAAGACTCTAGGGAACTTGCATGCAAATGCAGAAGGCTTGGTGATATCACCAGCATTGTAAGGAAGAAACTATCAATAGTATTCTTAATAAAGCTGAATTTTCTGTGACACTGATAGTTTCCTCTTCCCATCCTCCTCCTTATCCATCCTTATCATCTTTTTTTTTTTCTGATTCCTTTCTACATCCGACCCCTATTGGCCCAAATAAAAGCCTCTCATAAAACATCTGCATATTTGGGGATCCTGTTATCTACATAATCTTTAGAAGAGCAGTTTCCTTCAAGCTTGAAGGAAACAAGCTGCATTGTAGGAAGGATTGTAATGGAACAGAATTCTCTTAAGTATCCTTTATAGGTAAAAAGTGTGAGTGAAATTCCAGGACCAGATGGGTCCATAATATAAATTCTTTATATATATGAATACCACCCATCTTTTTCCATTCTGAATATTATTATAAAAACTGGATATGTTACTTGTTATTCTTGTGGAATCCCAAGAAGTTTAGTTTCAGGCTGAAAATCTAAACATTCATCAATATTAATAATGAAATAATATTAACCCTGCCCCCCACTATTTCTTCTGTATTGTGGCAAGAAGATGTGAGTTCTTAAGGGAAACACTAGCAGCCCCAAGCATAGACCCTTTGTCCAAAGCTGTTAACCTTTCTTTGAGATGATGCATTAATGGGTAGGAAGAAGAAAAATATTTATGCATACAGTCAGAATTGAAGGCAGTAGGTTATCTTGGTAGGAAGCTGCAAAAATAAGATTTTACCAGAGGGTTAAAGCATACTTTGAAAAGCTTCATTGAAACTATAAGGTTTTCTATCAGTATCAAAATGCTTGAAGCTCATTTCAAGGGAGTTTTTAAAAAGTTTGCAAAAAGAATATTCATCTGGAACCAAAGGTTGTCTTAGATTTGAACAGAGAACAACAAATGAAAAAAAATCAACAAGAAATCTTTGTTTGGCCAACACTAGCCTGCATATATTCTTAAAGGATTCATTTGTGTAAGTAATTAGAAACATCTCCATTTTTATGTTGAGAAATATACGTTTAAATGGATTAAAATGATAATTTTATCAACCCTAGGAAGTCAGTACAAAAAGCACTTAAAAATGTAGCCATTCTTCTTTGAAATATGAACAATAAGAAGGATATCAATAAAAGGTGAAAAACTATAAGATTCTATATAAAATAGTCATTTTTTAAATTATAAAAATATATCCTTAAAGCTCTCCACCTTGATATCTGGGAGTTTTGAATGTACTTCATCTCTCCATTATAAAATCCTAAGAACTAAAGTTAAAAATAGACACTTCTAAAAATATTACTGGAAAGGAAAGTGATTTTATATTATTAGCCAGCTATCCTGATAATCTTGCAATATTTCAAGACTAGTCATACTAAAGTTACCATGTTTGGCTGCAATGAAAAGGTGTATCTTATAGAACTCACATGAATGCTTTAATTTCTGAAGCAAGTGTCAGAGATAACTTTTTACTAAGATTTACATTAGTCTGTTCAATGTTTCTAAATTGGATCCTCAAAAATGAGATTTTTAGTCCTTTTACACTTTGTCTTTAAATAAAAGATTTTCAGTGAACAAATCTGAAATTTTACTCAATACTCCATATAAAAATAGGGGAAAAATTATATAGCCCAAGAAATGTTGTGAATGCCATGTTAAAAACTTGGCATTTCTAAGATTTTTCTGAAATGCTTTAGTAAAGAGCAAAACAGCTATGTTAAGATATTTTTCATAGAGAATAAAGAAATCTTTTATAACTCATGATTGGCTAGAATGCTGCATGTTTAGAGATGTTAATAAACTCTTGAACAAAAGAATTTGTTGTGTAATTATCATGGTGTATTTAATTATCTCCCCACCTATAGTGTCAGCATAAGGGCCATCAGGAAAGTGTACATTTCCATAAATGTTTTCTGTGGTTGATTGGCCTCGCTAATAACAGCTGGGTTTCAGCCAACTTGCTGGTTGGTCTTGTCTTCTTGAAGGCACCTTTAGTCTTTAAAAACAATTCTCTTTTCTTAGATACTGAACTTCATGAAGGCTGCCAACCGTGTTCCTTTTAGTATTCTTTTTATATTGCTTAATAAAGGTGGGAAGGGGCTTTGTTCATCAGCTTTACTTCCAGGGCAACAAGAAAGAAGGTACCTCTTACCGCTCAGTATCCCTTACACGTTTTTACAATTTACTTGATGGCTAATAGTTAGGATGTGCCTGTGTAATACCTACTGATGTTTTTAATGTTCCCATGCTACGTTCTCAATCTCATACACTGTTATATGGTAATAGGGATATATCTCTTGAGGAATTCACTGATAGATATGATATTGCTCTATATTCCTTTCTATTGTCTTCACACTAAGATGGCTAAGCCCAGGGTGGCACATGATCAAGCAACAAATATTTTTAAGTACACACTGACTTCTTAGAGTTATTAATCCCTTGAATTGGTTCTTGGTGATGATACTGCAATTAATTTCATATCTTATAAGATACCACGCATTTTATAATGTCCAGAAATTTTTTAACATTCATCATAGTGACTTAAATAAATTCATTTAAATTTATAAACCTATACATTTTCATAGTGGAAAATACTTTTTTGAAGTAAAAATGAGGTAATTTGATGTTACATTTACAAACATTAGGGCAGTTTCATAAGTAGTCCCTGGACCAAGCAATATTATCATTACTGAGAAATTGTTAAAAAGTCAAATTCTGGGGCACCTGGGTGGCTCAGTTGGTTAAGTATCCAGCTTTGGCTCAGGTCATTATCTCACAGTTTATGGGTTTGAGCCCTGTGTTGGGCTCTGTGCTGACAGCTAGCTCAGAGCCTGGAGCCTGTTTCAGATTCTGTGTCTCCCTCTCTCTCTGACCCTCCGCTGCTCATGCTTCTCTCTATATCTCTCAAAAATAAATTTAAAAAAAAAAAACAGAAAAAAAAGACAAATCCTTAGGCTTCACCCAAGACTATTAATAAGAAGCTCAGGGTAGGACCCAACAATCTGTATTTTAACAAGCCTTCTTATTCTTATTTATAAGAATAAGGCGATTCTTATTTATGCCAGAGTGGAAGAATTATTGCTGGGAAGGATAATGAAAGCAATTTGTCTGGAAATGAATAATCTTGGCTGAACAACTTCATGAAGGAAACAAATTTAAATTTATATGTTCTATTTTTTAAGTTAAATAATACATAGTCTACTGAAATTGGCCAGGATTTATTTGAGATTATTTATTGATTTGAAATCATTCAGAGTATTTCTCTACCCTTTACCCACCAAAAAAAAAAATAATAAATAGTAAGAACAGACTTTTTTCTAGTGTTTGAAATTATTGTATAAATAATGATGCTTTTGAGGTCATATAAATTTGAATTAGGAAAACCAAAAATAATAAATTATTATCTGACATTACTACATGAATTCTAAATGAAGTTCAGGCCATGACAAGCCATGGTGTATTTTGTTTTCTGTTCTTAAATAATGTAAAACATGTATCACCATCTCCATCAAGGACTAAGGAGTCAGTCCTTTGTGTTGGGGCAGCTCAACAAAACGTTGACATTGGGTATGGACTCATATTGGGTGGCAAATAAACCCTAAATATTTTTTAGTGTTTTCTTCTTAAATAATAATATGTATTATTGTAAAAAGCATAAATATTAAACTAAAACCACAGGCAGTTCCACTCTTTAGTCTACTTTTTGGTCATTAATAGTGAATTGTGTCCCACCATTATGTGTTGAAAACTAATTCTGCCCGCCTCCCTGCCCCCAGCCCAGTTCCTCAGAATGTGGCTATATTTTGGAGTCAGTATGTTTAAGGAGGTAATTAAGACTAAATGAAGTCTTGTGGGTGGACCCTAATCCCCTGTGACTGGTGTTCTTATAAGAGGAGATCATTAGGATAGACACAAGCATAGAAGAAAGACGACATGAAGACAGAGATAGAAGAGACTATCTAAAAGCCAAGGAAAGAGGTGTCAGAAGAAATCAAGCCTGCTGACATCTTGATCTCCAAATTCTACCCTCCAGAACTGTGAGAAAGTTAGTTTCTATTGTTTAAGTCACCCAGTTCATGGTACCTGGTTATTGAAGCCCTATCAAATTAATATTTGGTCACTATTGGTTATTGTAGTTACTCCTTTCTCTTTGAAGGTAGCTATTTCTGGTTCACTGCTCAATTTTTCTCTAGGTAGAGCTGCCTCTCTTGCTTAATTTCAGAATCTTTTTGTTTGTCTCTTTCTGTCATGCTACCATTGTTTTGAAAATGTTTTGATTGTTTTATCACTTGCTACCTTCATCTTCTACCCCTCAACCTGCACAATCATACTAGAGTTATATATTATATTTCCATCCTCACTATTACTGCTATAGGCCCTCATCTCCTCTATGGATTATTGCAAGAATCCTCCTTTTCTTTCTCTAAGTCTCTTCTGAGATTCTAGCCTGGCCTCTGGAATGCAGGTAGCTTGGGTGTTCTAAAGCAGAAGTCTGATTTATCCTCTTTAGTCACTCATCCTTATTATTTTAGATTTTGTTTAGTTTAAAAGAAATACTTATCCTCCACTGATTACATGATAAGCCCCAATGCTATAATATGGAATCATGACCTGTAATAACTTTTCTTTTCCATTTCACTGCGTGTTGCTTATGCTCAGGCAATTCAAATCCTCACAACTGAATACACTCCTCACTTCTATTGTCTTTCTAGAAAAATTTCAGATACATATAAGATCCTCACATTCCTAGCTATGAATGAATGGTTATCTCTACAAAGTATAAAAAGTAAAAAGATATACAAAAATATCCTTCAATCTAATTCAAGTCCTACTTCCTCCTAAGGTTTTCCTTAACCACTGTGGCCTATGCTCCATCTTCCGAAATAACCTTTTAATCTTTGCCATTCACTGAACACTAGATGATGAACAGATTAATGTTTCTCATATTGTTAGCTTAAAATTATAGAATCTTAACAGTATAGAACTATACTGGACTTGCAAAAAGAAAAACTCCTATATTCAGGAAGGAAACAGAGTATGGAAGCCAAGTAGAGGAGAGATTAAGTCTTAGCAAGAAGACTATTTTATTTAATAATATGACTATTTTTATATGGTGGGCAACACTTCTAGGTCAGGACAGGTTCATGAAAGTAATATAGACTGGTCTAATTTTATTGACCTTTTTCATCTTTTTTGTTGTGTCTTAGAATATTTGAGGATGATATTTGTATATAGTTATTCTCTAGGGGTGCCAGGCTACCTCACTCATTAGAGCATACAACTCTTGATTTGGGGGTTGCATGTTTGAGCCCTATACTGAGTGTAGACATTATTTTAAAAAATAAAAATCATAAAAAAAGAATGGTACTGGTTAGCACAGGTGTTTGGGTGGGTCCTATATTAAAATCTTGGTTCTTAGTGCTTTTAGTAAACTGTATTCTCCGAATATAGATGTTTCTAAGTCTCTAGAATCTAAAAACAGGACTTCCACATGCAATTGTCCAGACTGTTCACTGCACAGGGACGCCTGGCTAAAAGAGCAAGGCCGGGGCTATCGCCCACACTTGCTCACCGCACTGTAGTCCCCGGCGCGGTCTGGTCCTTTTTATTTCATAGGAAGGCTTTTTACTGCTATGCAGCAGCCTTATTGAAATCAGTTGACATGATCAGCCGCCACCATTATTACTGACAGCATGAATTAGTTAAATTCCAAAGACTCAGAACAACCAGAAATCTGCTTTTACAGAGAGAAGCAGGATTACTCTGTAACCAAGTTATGAGTTTTCGTCTAAGAATATGTTTTTTTGTTAATCAGAGACTTGCTTTCCAGTGCAATTAAAGCAGATAAATGCAGCAGAGAAGAGGATGACAAATTGTGCCGAGGATTTATTTTTTTAAAACTTATTATAATGAGATGCTGTCTACTAGATTGTCATTTTTGAGACATGCCAGTTTATTCATATGTGTCTTTGTGAGTTAATAAAAGATTATTTTATGTAGAAAAGAAAAAAAGTGCTGTGAAAACCAGTTTCTTGGGGAATCAATATGCAGATTATTAATTGTGATGTTATAATACTGAATGACAACCCAAGTTTTCTAGTCTTGCACATCTTTTAATTGAAGATACTTGGTCCTCTAGAGGGCTAACACACATAAGCAGTAAGCCTGGCAGCTTCAACCCATTGCAGAGAAAGTAAAGTAACATCTTTCAAAATTTTTCAGAGCAAGCTAATTATAGTATTAGGTTGATATACTTAAAAGGCAGAAAGTAATAATGGAGAAGACAGACCATAAGGTAGAAGAATCAGAAAATGTGGGCTTGTAAGTATGAGAATGGTCACCAGGAATGTGGTTAAAGACGGAGTCCCACAAACCTAGGTAAACAGGGAGAGAAAATGAGAAATTAGTGCATAAAGATAATAAGCACCATAACTATTTTATACTCAAAGAGAATGATCATTTTTCATTTTATTTCCTGCCTTGTACATCATTCCTGAGTACAGTTTTCAATTCCTCTATTTTCACCCATTAAATAATGTACTTTCATAGATGCTTTGAGATCCTTAGATGAAAGGTACTAAGTGCAAATTAGTGTCATCTAAAAGCTGTCTTAATGACTTCATAAGCAAGAGTGGAATGGCTTCCAATTTAGTTCTAAATAGGTGTAAATCATTTCATGTGAAGAACCAAGTGAATTAATTGCAGAAGAATAGTTCAGCATGCACCAAATCTATTAGGATACTTGAACACAGCTGCAACTCAGAGGATAAACTAGATTAGAATACTGTTTGCAGAAAATAGCAAATCGAAGCCCTCTTTGAGGCAATTAACAAAATCAGAGCATCCTTTGAAGCAAATAAGCATGAAAAATGCCTTTCTTACTCTGATTTTTCCAATTGCCTAATTTTGCTACTGTCTTGAGTGTCTTAGATTATGTTCAAAGCCCAACACAACAGAGTTTCTGTCATACAGATGAGATTTTGTTTTGATGTGAGCTAAACAACCACAACTAAATGCACATTTTCAACCATAGCAATGATGAATATGAACTATTGCAGTAACACCCACCACAGCTTGACTCACTGGTAGCATTACCCATCATATTCTACTTATATTTTTCCATTTATTAGGGCGGATAATGTGAGAAGATTAGGGAAATCTAGAAAAAGTTATTAACAAAATGATAAAATATAATATTTGCATATGTAAATTATCTGGTATATATAATGTCTTTCTATACATTACCATAATTGTATATAGCTATCTTATGAATTAGTAATATAGATGTCACTTTTCTGTACTTTAAAGAGAAGGCAACAATAATTCATGTACATTAATTAACTGGTGCAGTATCACATCAAGAGAGAGTTGTACATCAAGGACTTAGCCTAGTGATTTTTTTTCCAAAGCCTCTCTACTAAACCATGCTACAATAAAATTTCTTTAAAATTTTGTAGTTATTTTTTCTTGCCAACAGATATTTTAGCTACTCCACATTCTATAAAAAAACCCTTGAGATAATGGTTTGCCATGGACTTATTTATTTCTATTTTAAAATGGTTTTTCAAATCTGAAGCTCAAATTACTTTACAAATACAAATGTTATTCTATAGAAGTAGGTAAATAATTCTTGCTTTAATACCAAAGAAATAAACAAAGAACCCTCAAAACATCCTATTTATCTTTCTCTTCTACATCTAGGAATGCATAAGAATTGAGAGGTATGGGAAGAAAGAATATGTCTCAGTCATAAAACGGAGGTCATTTGTCTTTGAATGTGAAACACTGGGGAAGCCTAAGTGCAGCCCAGCTTTCTCAACTTCCTAAAGCATTTTCAGGAGGAAAAATAAAGAAGAAATGAAATAGAAAAAGACAGGAAAAATGTCCACATGAGAACAAATAAGAATAAATGTTTGTGGTAATATCAGTTTATTTATCAAAAATGTGCAAATTGTTGCTCTTTCCAAGCAGTGTGTCCAGGAGTGTGTTACTGAAATTTGAACTGGATATAGCCTGTCTCTCTCAGAATGTGCTAAATAAATTACTCTGCAGTATATCATTTTAAGTGGCTGAAAATAATCAAGTTTTATATTTTGCACATGTTATATGTATATCATGGTAGAGAGACAAGCTTTGTTCATCAGTCCCTAAGTGATCCAGGAAGACAGAGCAACAACTATTTTGAATGTTATAGAGTCCTGGAGGAGAAAGAGAATGCTTTAGATGGTCTCAAACCAAACAGGAAATGACCTACCACTTCTGCTTATAACACTTCCTTATTCTCATTATACTTCCTGAGACTCTGTTAACTAGCTTGTCACAGAAATATTTGGTGAACAGTGCTAATGTTTATAACACAACAATACTAGCTTCGCTGTTAAAATAATCCATAGAACCCTGTCTTAGAGAACCATAGAACTTAAGAAGGCAAGGATTTAATTCAACACAAGTATTAAAACCATCTCAGAAAATCAAAGTTTACCACTTAAGTGTACTTTGACAGAAACATCATCATCATTCTCTGTGTTACACATCTTCAAAGTAAGTTTTAGACATTATTTATATAATTATAAAATTAGTTTAGAAACTCCTTAATAATTACATGTGCCACAGTTTTTTAATCAATTTTCCAACATCTATTGCCACCATTTATTTTTATGTCGACAATATTATTTAGTGTGTCAGAGTACTAAACTTTTTAGACTGCACAACCTAAAACTCCAAGGCTGGTGTTTCTGCAATCATACGATTCTATGCAAAAATATTAACAGTGGCTGCTGTGACTTAATACTTCCTAAAATTCTTCTCAGAAAGGATAAATTGATATCTTTCTTATTCTCAAATCAAAATAGATCATGTGAGTTCAAGTTAATTGAGAACTCAACTCATGAATTAAACCTAATAGAAACAGAATCCAGATAGGTAGTATAAAAAAGCAAGTTTCTTCTAAAACAAATAAAGGAAAAAATATGAGTCTGAATAAAAATTATTTTATTGGCAGTAAATAAGGTAATATGATTAAAGTCTTCATTACTGGTTTTAGGGTTTCAAAGTCTGCTAGGTTCTTATTTGTCTAGTGCAGGGTCCCCCCGCCCGCCTCAGGCCAGCAGGGCGGTAAATCCTTGCGGGTTCGTTCCTGAGGGAGGGAGAGAAATAGGGCAGGAGGGCAGGAAGGGGACGCACAGAGAGTGAGGCAAGACAAGCAATTTCTGATCAAGCCCCCTTTATTAAGAAAATAATTCTCTCTTATATAGGGTTTGGGCGGGGAACTGACCCAGGTTGGTTGCCAGGTAACAGAGTCAAATGATTATTAGAGAAAGGAGAAACTGAAACTGAAACTCTGGACACAGCATCAAAAAGAAGCGCCCAGACTTGCCTCTGCAATGCTGGGCAGGGGAAGCTTAGCGCTGCATAAACCAGAATGCGGTTTGATCTTTTGTTCATTTTGGCTTTTTTCGTCTGGCTCAGTATGACTGTCTCTGAATCCCGGACCAGGAATGCACTCTCCTAGCCTCCAGATGTAAATCTTGTTTTTTGGTTGCTCCCTGGAGAGCGATATGTCCTTGCCTGAGGCGGCCAAAACTCGGCAGCTCCCAACAGTCTAGTACAAATTAATATAACCTGTCAAGCATCAGCATGCCAATATAAGGCATGTTTCTTTATGAGCGATGACAAACGTGTAAGGTGTGAAGGGTGTGTACTACTTACAAGACCACTTAATATGCATTCTGGGCTGACAATGAACATTATGCAACCACAACAATGAAGACACATGAAGAAGTGTGTGGTCCTGTCAGTAACTCTTATGTTGACTTTTCTTATGAAACTTAAAATACTGCTATCAGAGGTGCCTTGACAAGCAAAATTATCACAAAGCATTTCAGTCCACACAAAAACTCTACCAGAAATACTGTTTTATCAATTTTGAGTATGAAGAACTACTGGAATTTTGGAGATCTAAGATTTAGGTTAGGACCTTTGAAATGCCTAGGTCACTCACTTGTGAGCCACTCCTAGGGCTGTCTTTCATGTCTTAGCACAGTATACCATCTATATTCATAAACCTACATAAGTAGTACTTTACAAGATATACTCTGCACTCACAAGTCCCTGAAATATGGATGACAAACAGTAGAATACTTGATATTCTTGACACACAATGGAGTAAAAGCTCTAAGAAGAAGAGAACTTCTGTACAGCTCGTCTACTTAATGCAATCCTGCAATAGAGTTTAACTTCTATTAGACTTGCTTCTCACAGCTCTCTTATCCCCAGGTGTTCATATGAAAGCTGAGATTCTTACAAACAAAATATTCTAGCCTTCAGGGTGAATTTTCAAAATCCTGCTTAGGCAAGGCACATACAAAACCTGTTAGTTTATTGCGTTTTTGGTACATGTTGCCTCTGCAGTGTTTTGAACATTTACCCCTTCAGGTTAGCACATTCATTAAAAAATCTCTCATGAGTGTGATATGAACTCAAATTTGAGCACACAGATTTGAATGAATAAAAAGGCACTTACAGAGCCAGATAATAGTCACATTCATAGGTCTGTGATTTTTCAACCTAGCTCTAGGCCAACATAATTTCACACAGTGTAGCAGAATGAATAGTAAACTTATTACCTGATCTTTAAGACGGCACAATATCAAATTCTAGAAATTAAAAATATGAGGCAGCTACACTTTAGTGTTCCCTCACATCCACAAAGCTTTAATCACGGTGTTAATAAAGTATGAATTTAATTTTGGCCAGGCGTATTGTTGTTGTTGTTGAGTCTTAATCTTCAGCCAATTTCTGGTTTTTAAGATGTTTTTCTTTGACCACTGGTAATTGCAGTAATTGCAGAAAAAGCTTTAGCTTTTACACCAAAGTCCAGGGAGCTTACTACATGTGTAATTATTACTGGAATAACACTCTCATTTAATTATGAACACTATTTTAATTCCTCATATTTAAATTAATCTTTTAAAATTATTACTTTTTATAGGAGATTTTGGTCAATATTAATACTTATGTCTGAAAGTGTTCACAGGAAGTGTCGTGCTTTGCAGTCTTGGTGCATTCAGAATGCTCAGTTTCTGACAAATACTTCACAAAAACTATCCAAACAAGTTTGGAGAATCCATTAATGTATATTAAGACTACTGTTATATAGTAGGTAGTAGAAAAATGCTGTTTTCTTACATTATGAAGTGAAAAGGAGGAAAAGGAAAATCAAAATTATTTTTTAGAGCTAGCATATTCTTACAACTTGACTACATATTCCATATTCTTTTTATTATGATTTAATCTCAAGCTACACAAATTTAGTTGGGCAAATTTTTAGCCTCTACTCTGTTCAGTTACCTTTTCCATGTACCCCACTACCTGAGAATAACAAGCGTTGTATAGATAGTACCATCAATGTTATCTAGCAAACAGTATCTATCACATTAAATAAATGTGAGACTAATTGCATTTCCCTTATGGACTCTCCGTCTATCTCTAGAATTTTGGTAAGGTAATCACTTTTGTGTGTTGTATTTTCCAGTAAGATTTATTTTATACTGTAGAGATATATTCTGAGTTTTTCTTCTCTATTTCATAATCATTCATTTATTTTTTATACTTGTATAGATTTAATTTATGCAGTCACTATATATCAAGTTTCTTTCTGCATATAATCAGAGTTTTGAGGACTTGTATAAGGTCTTAAATAATAAGTCTACCTAATTTTATCTACAATTCTTTTCTTTCATCTCTTCACTCATTCAGCAAATATTTATTTAACTATTTTAATCCAGAAAGTTCTGGATACTGAATAGTTGGTACCGTTTAGGGTAAGTGCAGTGTGCTTACAGCACTCAGAAGTAGTCCTCGCTAGGATTTTTAGAGATAAAGGAATGCTCCTACAGAAATTGATGTTTATGCTAAAATACAGAGTGAGAAAGAGTGAAGCAGACAAAAGGACTGCCTTCCAGTGTGTGTGTGTGTGTGTGTGTGTGTGTGTGTGTGTTTGTAAAGGGAGAGAGAAGTGTACATTTGTATATGCTGTGGTGTTAAGGTAGGGAGCAATAGAAAGAGAAATGCAAAGTGAGCCAGAGGTAGGAGCAAAGAGTAGAAATGTGTTTCAGAAATGAACTTTTGATGAACGAGGAGCAGTTTGATATGGCTAAGATAATACTGGAAAATACCAAAGATATTTTTTGGCCACATAAGTGGATTGCCCATAAAGCTAATGAGTTCCAGGACCCTCTTTTGTATGAACATCTTCCAGAGCCCTGGGCGGGACTATAGCAATGCACTTAAATATGTAAAACCTAACTTGTGAAGATAAGGTATTTTACCTCAATTGATTTAGACCATTGTGTTTCTCTACAATGTCTCCTGGGTCAGCAGACATTGAGAGGTTACCAAAGAGGAACTTTAATTTGGAATTTATTTGATCAAGGTATAGCAGGATATTTTTATGTTATTCACAGTTAGTTCTATGATAGATAGTTATTTATTAGTTGTTTCTCCATGAGACTGTCTTTCAGGAATGTTTCTACTGAGTAATGAGGAGGAGTGGATTAAAAAAATAATTTAAAAAGCATTTAAATTTCTTGCTGATTAGACATGAAAAAATGACATTAACAAAGATAATATAAAGCCAGTAAGTATAATAATACCACTGAAAAAATGACATTGACCACAAATTGTTTAATGGTGGCCTCCAGTAAGAGAACAAAGGCTTGGGGTGCTTGGGTGACTCAGGTGGTTCAGAATCCAAATCTTGATTTTGGTTCAGGTCATGGTCTCACAGTTCATGGTATTGAGCCACACAGTGAACGCTGCACTGACAGCATGGAGCCTGCTTGGGATTCTCTCTTTCCTCTCTTTCTGCCCCTCCCCAGCTTATTCGCTTTCTATCTCAAATAAATAAACATTTAAAAATAGAAGAACAAAGACAGATCATATCTGAGATAAAAGTGATAGAGCTTTTTCCAAATTTGATAACAATTGTAAAGTATTTTCTGTATGACACCATTAATGAATTTGTATGCTGAAATGTATTTTCTCGAACTAATAAAGTTAAGCCTGAACAATGTTGCTAAGAAAAAATTGGAAATCATCTTTCTCTTCTCTCTATAGAAAGTGTAAGAAAGTAATTGCCCTATAAAAGGCAAATATATCTAATCACTTCATAGAAAAAAAAACATTACAGAGGTGAATCAGACATTAACTAATAAAAATAATGCATTTTTTACATATTTATGTATTTTATATGTTTTTGGATGTTTCTAATATTTGTCAATTTTTAAAATTTTGTAATTTACTGTTGTCTGAATTTTGTTCTTCCAATTTTTTGTGCTTTTTTTTTTTTTTTTTACCAGGGAGGAGGTGGGCACTTAAATTGCATAAAGCCCCTCAAATCCTGGATCTTGCCCTGCCTGGCAAACAGATGTGTTCAAAAAATGGTAGCTATTACTATTTGAAGACCAGTTTAATTCACTAAATCTAATGTTAAACCACTAAACCAGGTTAATTCACCGCTTCTTTCAGTGTCTCAGCCAAAATGTTCTCCCCTTACTGAATTTCTATGGTATCTGTCTTTGGCATCACTAATTTTGGCACTGACTCTAGTAATCTCTTATTATAGCACTATTATGGTTTTCATGCACTTTGCACTTGGTAATTATTTATTGACAAGAACAAACTTATAAACACAAATCTGGATTCTCACAATATAAGAAATATTCAGATTGAACTTCACTATTACTGTTTTTCAAAGGAAATCTAAGCACTTTAACTATTTCCAAATTCTCTTCTCTCTCTCCCTTATTTCTGGTTTTGAAATCCTTACTAATATTTTTCAGTGTTGGTATATTTGTATTTTTGTCCTTGTCTCAGAGTTTCAAATATAAATAATATTTCTATAAGAAATCTTATAAAAACTAGGATCGTCATAATTTTCATGTCATTGTCCATACAGAACTCTGACACCTGAATTACTTTTTTTTTCGAGAGAACAGATGTATGCACTCATGCACAAGTGGGAAAGAGGCAGAGGGAGAGGAAGAGAGAGAATCTTAAGCAGGTTCTGCCCAACATGGGTCTCCATCTCAGTACTATGAGGTCATGACCTGAACCAAAATCAAGAATTGGGTGCTTAACTGACTGAGCCACCTAAGTACCCCTTTTCTTTATCATTTATTTTAATTTGACCTTATATTTATTTATCTACTTTAATTGACCTTATAATCATATTTCCTCAATAGCATTTACTATTTGTTTCAACTTTCATGGTCTTTGCCATTATCCAATATACCATCCCTAATTGATTTAGAATTTTGCTATTTAAAACTAACATTCATTTGATTTTTAAAACCATATCTTCTAAGGTACTTTTTTGTTTTTATTTTTGTTTAGCTTCGAAAGAGAGATGGACTCCCTAAAATAATATTTCTTTAAATCCATCTGTGTGTTTTCCTCTATTTGCTTTTATGTAAAATAACTAATTGATACTAAAATGTGGAAACTCATTACAAAATAATGAACAAATGCTGCTCTGTTGGTTATTATTTGTTGTACATATTTGAAGGGATCAAATGGAAGAAGATAGTTGCAAATAATATATCAGATAAAGGAGTTAGTATCCAAAATATATAAAGAACTTATCAAGTTCAGCATGCAAAAAACAATTAATCCAGTTAAAAAATGGACAGAAGACATGAACAGACACATTTCCAAAGAAGACATACAGATGGCCAACAGACACATGAAAAGATGCTCAGTATCACTCATCATCAGGGAAATACAGATCATATGTTTTCAAAGTTGGGAGGGACCTTAAATGTTTACATGAATCAAATACTTTTTTTCTGTTTTTAGCATGGCAGTTTGTGTTCACTGCTAGTCTCTTCCCTTAGAAAGTTATATTACCTATTTCAAAGTATGGCATTTCTGATCATGAGAGTCTTAATTAACAGCTTAGACCTCTGAATACAAAGGAAGAAGACTACCCCTTATTTTGCTTCACCAATATTCAAATATTTTTAAATCACTCTTACCTACCTCTTTAGTATTTCTTTCTCTGATTTAAATAATACCAATTCTTTCATTATCGTTTATGTGGCATAATAGTCAAACAACTTAGGCTCATTCTGTCCATTCCAGTAGATTTAAATCCCCTCTAGAATAAGGATAATTTATCTATTTTTTTCAGTATTTCCCCTTTCTAAACCACAAGTGTACTGATGATTATCATTTGTATGACCTTTATGCCTCACAAATAACTTTCATTTACATTGGCTCATTTAATGATAGCAATACAAAGGAAGTAAATATATTCCCATTTTTCGGAGATGAAAACTGCAGTTCAGAAAAGTTAAATGATTTGCCAAATAATACTTCTAGGTATAGAGCCTCGTATCCAGAGAATAGCCCATTATACTATCTCTCCTTACCATATTTATTTACAAAATATAATCACTGTTAACATATAATAGATTTTCTCTCATAAGTATGATTTATTAACCCTAAAATGAACAACAAGCTAAACATAAAAGTAACCCTGTGCTGTCAGGATCAATCTATAAACTACCAATAACAATGTTGAGAGTTACAAAACAGCACAGGCTATTTAAAGGTGCAAAATATTAGAGGGATATTTTGATGAAACAACTTAATACCTCAGTCATTTTAAGTAAAATGTGCAAAACTTGGTAGGGTCAGATATTTGTGTCATCATTTAAAGTACAGCTTACATTATTCACAATAGCTATGGCCTTTTATCATTTTTGAATATTGAAATATTAAAAGAATTAAATGGTTAGGAAAGTGTCTGCTCTTCATTATTATTTGATTAGCCTATTCTTACTGACATTATAATGGATGAATATGATATGTTGTGGAACATCATGTCAAAAACAATTCCAACGTTGCCTCTGAAGCCAAAATTCCTTTTTCTAATAATACTTAATGGTCTAGTTAGGAGATATTTTACTATTCTTCCTGTGTTTTTAAAAAACTATTCTATTAGAGATATTTTTAGTTATTCAAAAAAAATTTTATTAACCCGAGAGAATACCATTGGCATTTAACTTGCCTCTTTTTTCTTCACTTCTTCTATTCCTTTAAGTAAGGAACTTAAGGTTATTTGCAGCCTTTTCTGCGTATGCTCATATGATAGATGATGAAGACATTTCAAACCAAGGTTAGAAAAATTGTGGTGCATTTTAAGTGTTGGCATTTTAAAAATAGTACTTTCAGAGCACCTGGGTGTCTCAATCAGTTAAGCATCTGACTGTTGATTTCAGCTCAGGTCATGATCTCACCATCTTGAGATCAAGCCCCATGTCAGGCTCCTCACTGGTCATGGAGCCTGCTTGGGATTTTCAGTCTCCCTTTTTCTCTGCCCACCCTGCTCATGCTCTCTCTCTTCCTCAAAATAAAGAAATTTTAAAAATAGCATTTTCAGTAAAAAAGAATAGCATATAATGGTATTATTCTTAAGACACGTTTAGGATCTGTATATCTTTGTTCAGTATAGGAAGCCCAAACTACTCAACATATTTAAAGTCCAAAGGGATTCTTATGCATGGGATTAGTTGCTTATACAATTGTTAGAGATGCTCTATATTGATTCCCCAGGTATGGCTAGAAACATTTCATACTTGTTCTTGCAGGGAACTAAAGCTGAAATAAGGAAGAGGGAGAATCAGGAAGCTCCCACTGGGAAGTTCTGACCATTTTATTCCTCCTACTGCTTTCCTTTTTTTTTTTTTTTTTTTTATTCATCATGTTATTAGTTGCTAGGCTAATGCAAACATCCAAATCGAGTCTGACCTTGAAACTCTCTTCATTAAAAAAACTTACTAGAAACTGCCCTCTCTAAAGTGACCCATTGAACTGTTTTCAGCATATTGCTTCATATGAGAGAGTCTGCACAATCCCCCTTCTCAATGTATGCCTAAATCAGGAGCCCTACAGGATGCTGTTTTTGTTTCTCGTATGATATTCAACCTGGTATATAAAGCCATGTGCACCTAGAGCACTGTATAAATAATAAATAATAATATTTATGTCCTTCAGGGGAAGACTGGAAACTTTTCTACTTTAATTGAGTTCTTCTGTTTGTGCTTTTGATGTTTTATTTATTGTGTGCTTTGTTGGAGGGGTTTTTCTGTTTATTGTGTGGTTCTTGTTCTATTTCAGCACTGGAAATAGCTTCTGTCTGGTGTTGCCCTTTTCTTTGAAATTTTGTTTAATTTCTGTCAGATGAAGGTACTTTGGAGGCTGGAGGGCACTTGTGTCAATAAATTAAGGATATAAAAATGTCATCTGCTACTTTTTCACTTACTCTACAACATTTATCAATGTATCAGGAACAATTACTTTAGTCACAATTTCCTCACAAAGAAATTTATTTTCTTGTTTTTCTCTGATGACCTTCTAATGTTTAGGTGTAATCAAATTGTAATGAAAGCTAGTAAATTATACACATGTTAGTGTTAAGTTTAAACTCAAGCCAGTTCTAGAGAATTCAGGGCATGGTACAACAGGTCCAGGGACCAAATGCAGAATGGGATAAAACTTCCCTCTCAAGGTTCATCTGTGACCAAGAACTGCATGACTGTACTCCAATGGGGATGAGCTATACAGTCTAAACTGCAAATCGCTTAGCATAAATAATGCTAAGAAGTGATATCATGAACCCTGGGGACCAGGTGACCTTTTGCTGTGCTAGTTTCCTGGCAAAAACATGGTCAATCCATTGGTGCAGGCCTACCATAACTGAGGGAGAAACCAGGGGGTGAATATAATTTAGTGGCATAGGAACAAACTTTCATGTCAGAGAGATGTGAAATGGTATCTGAGCTCTATGGTATGATTTAGGGCATTTTACTTACTTTTCAGAGTTTCAGTTTCCTCATCTACAAAAACATGAAACCTCAGAATGGTATAGGGGGATTGAATAAGGTGACATATATAAAGTGATTAGCATGCAAAAAAATGTTAAGAAATGATATTTTAATAACCTATTAAAAATGGATAATCTTCCTGTCATTAGCTATAATCATCACTCTGGGTGGTGCCAGACCAGTCAAAGTTATACTCCCTGAGAGAACTCTGGAAGATTTGCACTTACTCTTTCTGACTGAGGAGCATCCGTCTGCTTTGGGCTCTTAACTACCATGTGTAGTAACTCTAACTGGAAAAACTAAAAGTGATCACCAGCGTGCTGTTCATTCTATTACATTCCTATTCAAATACATTCTTGAGTGTTTATTGTGTGCTCAGCATTGTGCTACCTACTGAGTCCCTAAAATGGAGTAAAGGTATCTCCCTCTTTGGAGGATATGTGAATAGACAGATTTCAGTGCAATATAAGTAAAGTACACAGAATGGAGTGGAGGACCACCAGCCCTTAAATAGAAAGTACAGAGCAGAGGAACCTACAGGCAATACCGAGATTTACCTGAGGAGGCACATTGAAAAATTTTTGTTTTTTTGGTAAAATCACTAGGCCAAGACAGTTTGGGTTAAGAAACATCCACAGTAAGCGTGGGGGAAGGAGAAGTTATCTCATGCTACTTTTTAATAGTGAATAATGGCATATTAGAACTGAGAATGGAATGGGAAATTAAGCATTGTTTTATAATATAGTTAGGAGTATGAGTTATAAAATCAGCACGTCCAGATTTTTCACTTTTGCTTTTTTCTAGCTGTATTCTTTTTTAAAGTGTTTTTTTCAATGCTACTTTATTGTTTTGAGAGAGAGAGAGAGAATGAGAGGGGGTGGGGGAGCAGAGAGAAAGGGAGACACAGAATCCAAAGCAGGCTCCAGGCTCCAAGCTGTCAGCACAGAGCCTGATGAGGGGCTTAAACCCACGAACCATGAGGTCATAACCAGAGCCGAAGTTGGATGCTTAACTGACTGAGCCACTCAGGCGCCCCATCTACCTCTATTCTTAATCCTGTATTCTTAATCATGTTCCGTTCCAGTTTGTGTGTGTGTGTGTGTGTGTGTGTGTGTGTGTGTGTTTTGTTTTGTTTTTGTTTTTGTTTTTATCTAGCAAACTTGGCAGAGACATTGTGAAGATTAAGGAAGGTGATTAAAAATGATTTATTTTTAGTGATTAGCAAAGGACATGCATATAATAAGTATTCAAAAAGCTTATTGTTATTCATATCCAAAAAAATGGAATCCTATATTATGAACTACTCATAATCCTGGGGTAAAAACATACAAAAGTGCAAAAATTCGTAAAATATTAAGATATGTTCTATCTTCTATCTTAAATAACTAAATTATTTCTTTGGATTTTCACCTGTTTGTGTTAAAACATACCCAATGTCCTAGAAGAGGGAATATAGTTTTTACCTGATATCCTGACAGAGTATACTGTACCTAAATACATGTTTCTCTTTTTGTGGAGTAAATCTGGTCCATTCAGCTCAACTCTGTGAAACGGTTAAAAAGAAAAAAGGAAACAATGATAATTACTCACTAACTAGAATGAATGTGCCTGCATTATGCCCTGATAACTACAGTTTACTCATGTCTGCCCTGTAACAATCCAAAATTAATTTCATTTTATGCTTATAAATAATCAATTTATTTATAAAGGTTAGCCATCTTTCTTAGCAAAGTTATTCCTTTCTCATTACTTGCTGGATTGGGCTAATGAAACCCAGGCTGCCAATGCAGACAGATCTATCTCCCCTGCTCTTGTCTGTGCTAAGAGAAAGGCAGGGATCCGCAGACAACTGGATTTGGGGACTGGAAGTCTGTTTCCAGTCTCAGCCGTCTGCAGTATATGCAAGCCGTTCAGTGTCTCCTAGCATCTCTGATGGAGGGGACCAAATCTGTCCCTGGGGGAAATGGATATAAGCACTCCAGACTCCCCCCAGGAGCTGGGCAGTTCACCCCCTTAGATTGTAGTGATAGTGGGTAATGCCTATTGTATGTCATCTAAGTGTTTTACACTCATCTAAGTGTTTTACATTTAATACCTACAATGGCTCTAGGAAGGAGGTGCTGTTCTTATCCTCACTTTATAGGTGGAGACACTAACTCACAAAAAGATTAAGGAACTTGCCCAAGATCATGCAGTCATTACACATTAAAGCTGTTCTTCTAAGCCAATCTAGTGGCTCCAGAGTCTGTCACCCAAAACATTAAGCTGTGTGGCTTCTCAAAATATAGGACCCACAAAGCATTCTATAATTTAAAGCTGATCATCTGTTTTTGTATTTTAGATGAAAATAAAGCATAGTCAAAGAGAGTAACTTCTTACCTTTTAGTGGTTTGCAAACTAGTCGTTGTCCTCTCTGTGGCCTCCTTTCACTTTTGGTTTCGTTTGGATGCCCAGTTATACTATTTTAATTTGATTATGCAGACATGCTATTTTATAAAAATAATCTCCAATTTTTTCATGCCCATATGTTCCCCATTCCCAAGCACAGAAATGCTTTATAACTTGGGAGATTATTTATCCTTTATGGGGCTCAGTTTTTCCATCTGTACTTAAAAGATAGAGGTAAAATTTAAATCTCTAAAGACTTTTCAACTCTAAATGTTATCCTCTGTAGTTTCATAAGAGTGTGGTTGGAATTTCATATTATTTTGATTCTGATATTTATCAATCCCAGCAAATTAAGTTATTTGTTTTGTACCTCATAAATTTTAAGTGAGTCTTACTGTCTCTCACTGTATTTTGTGATAATTTAAATCCTAATATATTGATTTTATGGAACTATTTTAATTAGACACTGAGGTTAAAGAGTTACGCTAATATAGCCACACAGTAAATTTAAATCTTAATGTTCTGAAACATCAAAGCTAAAACTGACCTGAAGGTGTGCCTAGGTGGCTCAACTGGTTAAGTGGTTAAGCGTCCGACTTCAGCTCAGGTCATGATCTCCCCGTTTGTAAGTTCAAGTTCTGCATCCCTCTGGCTCTGTGCTGACAGCTTGAGGCCTGCAACCTTTCTTCGATTCTGTGTCTCCTTTCTCTCTCTCTCTCTCTCTCTCTCTCTCTCTCTCTCTCTCTCTCTCTCGTCTCTCTCTGTCTCTCTCTCTCCTCCCTCCCTCCCTGCTCATGTGCTGTCTCTGTCTCTCAGTAAATGAATAAACATTGAAAAAAAGCTGACCTAAAAATGCCTGCACAATATCAGGTGGCATATAAGTTCTACTGAGCAGACTTGAATAGGCTGCTGAATAACAAAATGAACTGCTAGGGCACCTGGGTGTCTCAGGCAGTCAAGCATCTGACTCTTGATTTTGGCTCAGGCCATGATCTCAGGGTCATGGAGTCGAGCCCCACATTGGGCTCCACACTGATCATGGAGCCTGTTTAAGTTTCTCTCTCTCTCTCTCTCTCTCCCCCACATTCTCTCTTTGTCCCTCTCTCCCACACATGCTCGCTCTCTCTCTCTCTCTCTCTCTTAAATAAAATTTTAAGATGTGACCTTCTTTAAAACAAAAAGAAAAGAACGGCTGTATTGTACAATGATTCTTCTGCACTTCTTAAGAGACTTGTGAAGTCATGTTCTCAGAAGTAAGAGCAAGAAGGAAAGAAAGAGTATACTGCCCTTCACAAGCTTCCCCTTCCTAGGTAGCTCATGAGTGAGTAGAATCCCTATCACTCTACCATAGGCGCACGTGACTACACACACCATAAGGCTATGTGCTTCATGGTGCACCTTTTAAGGGTAACAGGGTCATGGATGACCTGGATTGGCAGAATTTGGAAGGGAATACTCAGGCATATTGCAAGAATTTGCAGAGCAGTAGGAATCTGGAAACAGGCTTTTGGCAGCTCTTCCTCCCTTATTAATCATTGTAAGTATAACAGATGGTCCTTATGTTATTATCCAGAAGAAGTGGGAGCAGGGATACGGAGAGAGAGGTCCTCCTCTTCTACTGTCCTCATTCAAGACAGTGAGCTATTACCTTGATATTTAGATGGATAAATGAAAAGCTTTTATTAAACATCTAATTTATTGAATGCCACTTATGTTCAACATACTGTTTTATGTGGTCATAATAGAGTGGTGAATAAAATCGTGGCCTTCATGGACTTTACATCCAAATTGTGTCAAGAAACAGATGCTAGATCAAATAAATAAAACCTTAATAATAATATATTAATAATAAAATAAATAGAATACCTTATATTCAGGGTCAGTGGATTAGAGCCTGTGAAACAAATCTGCTCCACCTCTTATTTTTATAAATAAGGTTTTGCTAGAATACAGGCATGCTTGTCCATTTACCTATTGTCTAAGGCTGCTTTTGAGCTCCAATGCCAGTGTTGAGAAATTGCAACAAAGTCTATCTGGCCTGCATCTGTCCTTTTATAGAAAATGTCTCTTACTTCTGGATTAGATATTAGTCAGTAATATGGATAGAAATAAACACAGGAAGGGGAAGAACAACAAGGTATTTTTGTTTTGTTTTGTTTTGTTTTCTTTTGTTTTGTTTTTAGATGGAGTGACCAGAGGACAAGTCACCGAGAAGGTCGTGTTTGTGACCTAAGGAGGTGAAAGAGCAAGTTGTAGAGCTTTTAAGGAAAAAGCATGCTGGGCAGAGAGAAAATCAAGTTCACATGCTCTGAGATAGGAAGGAGCTTGGAATATTCTAAAAACAGCAGAGGCCAATGTTGCTGAAATGGAGTAAGGGAGGGGGAGGTAGGAGATGGAGTAAGGGGGCAGAAGGTGTCAAGTAGTCATGTAGGGCATTGGAGGCCATTGTATTCTGAGTGAGTTAGAAGCCTTTGGAGGGTTTTGATCAAGTGATTACGTGACTTAGATTTTAACAAGATTTTTTTCAGGCTGCTAATGAAAGCACATTGATGGGGAACATGGCTAGAGGAGGGAGAACTTTTAGTGAATGAAGTAAGGAATCAAAAATGAGAAGATGATGGCTTGGAAAATAGGATTGGAGGTGGTAAAAAAAAGTCACAGTGATAAGAATTGAGACATGATTTCCAATTAACTGCTACCTTTACTTGATTAGGGCAATAAAATGATGTCATTCTACATTGGAATAAAATATTGTATCTTACTTTCATGAAAATACATTTGTGTTATGTAAATTTTGCTTTATATCCAAATGGAGGGCTAGTCATGAGATGTTTACTAATTAGGATTTAAAGGTGCTTCTGTTTGCTCATTTGTTTTCTGTAAGAAAGCTGTGATGTGAATGTCTTAGTGTGAACATGGAAAACGGGGTGAATTATTAGCTAAGTTCCTATACTTCCCTTTACTTTTCTTCCAATTATCATGGAAAAATTTAGCAATTTAAAATAGGACTCTCCATCACTAAGATGAATTAGCAAGGTTTCACTGTAATAATTTCCCATTAACATCCTTGAAGTTCAGGTTTTACATGATGAGTTCAGAGATGGCCACACAAACACATTGCTCTGCAGGCAGTCTGTTTAATCTAATGTAAAGGCTATCATGGCTTTTAAAACTTGCCTGCAAGGACAGCTGGAAACCACAGTCTGAGCAATGGAGTCCTGAGTTTTAGAAAAGGAATCTTTTACAAAGAAGAAGGAAAATGAGAAGCGGGTATCCCACCGTGAGCTTTGGATAGTTGTATGACAAAGACACCTCAACAGCAGTTCTTTAGCTGTTGACTTGAGGATCACTAGTCAAAAACATGTTGTGCTACTGTAGAGTGGTCATTGATAGTCACTACCTCAGCAGAAAACTAGAAAAAATACAATTAGAAGAATAGAAATAAGCATAAAAGGAAGTAAAAACCAAATAATAGCACTTGGTTTTAGAGAGTGGAAGGAAACAGTGAAATCTGCCAAATTCAATGTCCTAGAGAATATTCTAAGGGGAAAAAAAAAGTCCTGAAAGAGTCTTTAGTTTTTCATGTAAAGGAAAAAGACTTTATACAGCATACCTTTTTTAAAAATCATCACATCTTTCTCCTTTCTCCATATCTTCGCCAACACCTGTTGTTTCTTGTGTTGTTGATTTGGGCCATTCTGACAGGTGTGAAGTGATATCTCACTGTAGTTTTTGTTTCTATTTTCCTGATGCTGAATGATGTTGAGCACCTTTTCATATGTCTGTTAGCCATCTGTATGTCTTCTTTTGGAAAAGTGTCTTTTCATTGCTTCTGCTAATTTTTTATTTGGATAATTTGTATGTTGGTTGTTGAGTTTTATAAGTTCTTTATATAGTTTGGATACTAACCCTTTATCCAATATGTCATTTGCAAATATCTACTCCAATTCCACTGGTCGGCTTTTAGTTTTGTTGATTGTTTCCTTTGAGAAAGGGGAAGCCTTTTGCACTATTGGTGGGAATGCAAACTTGTGCAGCAACCCTGGAAAACAGTAGAGAGTTCCTCAAGAAATTAAAAATAGAACTATCCTATGATCCAGCAATTGCATTACTAGATATTCACCCAAAAAATACAAAAACACTAATTCTAATGGATAGATGCAGTCTTATATTTATAGCAGCATAATCTACAATAGCCAAATTATGGAAATTGCCCAAGTGTCTATCAGCTGATGGATGAATAAAGAAGATGTGTATGTGTGTGTGTGTATACACATACATACATACACACATATACACACAATGGAATGTTACTCAGCAATAAAAAAGAATGAAACCTTGACATTTGCAATGACATGGATGAAGCTAGAGACTATTACACTATTAAAATAAGTCATTTAGAGGAAGATAAATACTATATGATTTCTCTGATATGTAAAATTTAAGAAACAAAACAAATGGGCAAAGGGAAAAAGAGAGAGAGAGGCAAGCCAAGCAACAGGCTTCTACTATGGAGAGACAAACTGATAGTTACCAGAGAGGAGGTAGGGATGAGTTAAGTAAGTGATGGGTGTGCACTCATGCTGAGCACTAGGTGTTGTATGGAAGTATTGAATTACTGTGTGTACACCTGAAACTAATATTACACTGTGTTAACTAACTGGAGATTTTTTTTTTTAAACTTAATAAAGGAGGGAAGGAAGAAAGGAAACAAAAATGCACTTTTGCCATTGTTAATTCTCTGGTCTTTGTTCTTATTTTATTCTTTTCTGCCATTTTACTTTATTGGATTTATTTGTTTTTTTCAAATATTTTTAGAGTTTATTTATGAGAGAGAGAGAGAGGGGGAGAGGGAGGCAGGCAGGTGCAGAGAGAAGGGGAGAGAGAATCTCAAGCCAGCTCTGTGTTTTCATTGCAGAGCCTGATGTGAGACTCCATCCCTTAGGAACCATGAGGTCATAACCGGAACCAAAACCAAGAGTCAGATGCTTAACTGACTGAGCCACCCAGGCACCCCTCTTTACTAATGTCTTCTATCACTGATTAGCTCATTAAGTTTTAGACTTTTGTTTTTGATATGATTATTAAAATCTATAAATTCCCCTCCAAGTACTACTTTAGCTACAATGATACAGTAAACAAATTATCATTCAGTTCTAAAATTTTTTTAAAAAATATTCCTTCAACTAAGACCTTTACACACTATAGGGCAGCACACAATTTATAGAATATTTTAGATAAAGGGAAATTGTGTATTTTGTTGAAACAAAATTTCTGGACAGAAATAGCTTATAGCCAAGAGATACATAATAGCACCATATATTTCTATAGATTTTTATAACTTATAAAGCATTTTCATATGCATTCTCTCATAAAACCAAGGAGGTTTGTGGGTCAGAATACTTTTAAGGGAAGAAAATTCTCTCAGGAAAATTACAACCCAGTTCTTCTGAGTTCTAACAGAACATTTTCAATATCCATGCTCTCTTTGATCTCAATTAATTCTCAATTGTATTCAAATGCAATGTTGGACTTTTATAATCACCTAGAAGGTAGAGGGAAAGAATCACTAACCACCACCGCTTGTACTATAATTTTCTGTTTACAAGTCATTCCTGTACTATCCCATTTGCTCTTTCCATTTTCCATTTGAGGACACTAAGCCCGAGATACTTGTCCAAGTCAATACAGGAGCGACAGTGCTCTTCTGTCTCCAAAGCTCCTGCCCATTCTATTACCCATTATACCACGAAAACCATGCACTAATTACATATACACATACACATATGTATACATATATAACTTTAAATATATATAATTGTAAGTATATACATATATATCAATATTCTATATATTTATAATTTATAAAATATAAATATTTATAATTTATAAATGTATAACTACATATTTATAATTATATATACGTATATCCTGCCTTAAAAATCTCATTAATCGTATGCCTACAGATCCTAATGACACCAACACTAATAAAAATAAAATGGGGGCGCCTGGGTGGCTCAGTTGGTTAAGCGTCCAACTTCAGCTCAAGTCATGATCTCACAGTCCGTGGGTTTGAGCCCCGCTCAGGCTCTGAGCTGTCAGCCTGCTTTAGATTCTGTGTCTCCCTCTCTCTCTGGCCCTCCCCCACTCACTCTCTGTCTCTGTCTCTCAAAATAAAATAAAGACATAAAAAACTAAAAAAAATAAATTAAATAAAATAAAATGATCCACATACTTTAAAGGTTTCTTTTAGACTGTGAATTCTCATAGAGGGACTAACATTTGAGCTAGGACTTGGAGATTTGTAGAGTATTTTTATAAAATAATTGGTATGCTGATAGATAATAAATGTTGAAATGGACAAAAGAATAAATGTACAGTTGGATGGATGATAATTATAAGAAGTCTGAAATTCTGTTTATCTCACTATTGAAGACATTTTATTTGAGAGGTTTGAAACCTTTGAAGCTTTGCCTTCTCCTGCCTAAGCCAAGGAGCGTTAAGCGTATATCCTGTGTGCTTCCATAATGGGAGTTACATTTGACTGTTAGTTCCTTTGACCAAGGAGTGAAATTTTGCTAGTCAATATATGTGGCACACTCTAGAGGACACATATTTGGTAAATGAATGAATAGATGAAATGATTGAAACAAATGGTTAAATAAATAAATAAATAAATGGTACAACAGTTCTGTCAGGAATCATGTGCTTCCTCACAGAACTTCCTCTTTCATGAAATTTTCCCTGATGTCATCTCTCCAAGCAGAGTTTTGCTCTTGTGACCCTGAAATACTTTATGGATGGCTCTTTATAAATTTATATATATGTGTGTGTGTGTGTGTGTGTGTGTGTGTGTGTAGAGAGAGAGACAGAGATCTATATACCTCTATATAGAGAGGTATATCTCTCTCTATATATATATCTATATATAATATATATGTCTATATATATATATATCTATGTATATTATATATAGGTATATCTTGCCTTAATTGAGTAGATAACTACCTTTTCCTTAGACCAAGAACTCTTTGAAAATCAGCACAATTTCCCACTCCTAATTTGACCTCAGTATTTTGAACATAGACACTTTGTAAATACCTGCCATTTTTATGTTCCTTCCTTACTCTCAGCCAGAGGGCTTGTAGGCAGGGGAGTAAGAAGTACAGTATAGCATGTGTAGCAAATGCAGCATGCCAAGACACAAAGCTGTAGAAAGACATCTTTGGGTGTAGGTGGAGGGTGTAAGTGGTGTATAGCTAGAGATTAAAATGCAGTGATATTTGCTTACTGGAAATATGGCCCACATTATATCTTTAGGCATGAAATTTCCAACATGAAGTACTCAGAAGATATTTCTGTAAATTCAGCCATTTTTAATAGAATTAATTTCACCTTGTCACCTTAATTATCTATTGAAACAATGATTTTTTAATTATAGTATAAATATTACTTGTGCCTTCTAAAATGTTTTGAGTTCATTAAAGAAAAGTGTAATGCAAATTTAAAACAGCATTATTAATTTTAAGACTCTGTAAAAATGCACAACTCAAAGTTGTAGTTACTGTGCCATAAGGATAATTAAGCATAATTAAAACAGTAAGCTTACTATTCTTAATACAGTCTAAGTCTCAGTACTAAACATCTTTTCAATTAATTTTTAGCATCTCCCAAATGCCAATGTACATATCTTATAAGGGACTTTTTTTCTTTTTCTTTTAGAGGTTAAATGCCTATGGCAGCTTTCTTCAGAGTTGGGTTGGCTATTTTTCCTTCATAAATCAACTGCTTTTCTCCTAGGACTGAGGAAGCCCCCAGATTCGTTTATTTCATTTTGAAATAAAAAAACATTATTAAGGGTGTTCCAAATAACCTCACTAGTGTAAAAAAAAATGAAGTTTCCTCAAGGTCCATCAGAGAAAACCAAAGTTTATACAAACATTATTTGTCAGCAAATGCATATCGATTGAATAAAAGTTCTTTTGCCTTCTAATTGCCACATTGCCTTACAAGGAACTTGGCAGGTCGGGATTTGAGTTTGTTGAAAGAAAATGAAATGGGTTGCAATTTGACCTGACAAACTGCACATGGGGAAATACACAACTAAGTTACATATTTTGAAAGGAATTTTGGGCAATGAAAGTGATTTCGAGAACCCTTTCATCCCTAAACTTGATACTCACAGGGGGGTATTTAATGATACAATGTGTAGAAGAGCTTCAACTTAAGGGAGAAAACTCAGGTCAAGAAAAGAGTAAACTCAATGACTTATAGTATAGCTGATCTTGTTATGTCATAATATCTCACAGTTCTTGGATCTTGATTCCAAGGGACAGTGGGTTTTATGACTTTTGTTTTGATACCCTAGATTATGATTCCTGTTACCTCCTGACTGACCAATTGATTTCTGATATTGAGATTAATCTATTTTTATTAAATATGTTCTAAACCTCAGGTGTTGTGTTAGATTTTAGGTATACGGAAAATATACTTTTATTCACTTATTAATATTAATATATTTTTATGTATTCACTCATTTATTCAGCATACTTTTACTGAGAACCTACTAGATTCTTGGCACTCTACTAAATTCTGGGAATATAGAAATTAGTATAACTTGGGCCTGAACTATGAGAGTTTACAGAGCAAATATTTTCAGAGCTCATAGGGGAAGTAACTTCTAGGCAGCAAGCTAAATGTAGAAATAGAGATATATGAAAGGTACTGAGTAACTTTTGAAAGAAGGGATTAATGAAAGTTTCAAAGAGATAGTAGGGCTTGAGATGGGTTTTAATGGGTGCATAGGAGTTTTCCAGGTTAACCAGGGATAGGGCAAAGGAGAATTAACCATCTATGTGCAAGTGAAGAGATATGATATTAGATTAAGTTTTAAGAGAAAGCATTGTCTGTAAAATTAGATCCTTACCAGACTAGAATACAGAACAACACCAGCTGGAAATCACTCTGTCCTTTGCAATGAGGGCTGAAAACCACAAGGCTCATCTCAAGTTTAGTAATTCATTTCACACATTTCATGACTGCTCCATTTTGCTGTGAACTAAACACATTCATATTAAAACAGACATATAACAGTGCTAACAACCAAAATGGGTACTGCTTCTTAAATGCAATTCCCTCTCAATGACAGCACAGACTACTCATGGTACTTCTTACTCAGAAATACTGGTTTGTGACAACAGAAAACACCTTTCTTTTTTCCCTTGTCTCCTTCTTCCTCTGACTCTTGATCCCTTTTTGGATATGTCTGTTGTGAGCAGACAGCCTGTAAATTCAGAAGCACAGAAGAATGAACCAAAAAGAATCAAAATAAGTCCAGTTAACCCTCAATTTTCTCTCATGGGGACTCTCTATTTCTGCCACTTTTGAGCTACTTTGAATAAATTAAATCCTGAGTGTGCTACATAGCTCATTTTCAAGACAAAGATACAATTTGGTGGAATTCTACTCCATTATAAATGACACAGTTGTCTCTGAAAATTTTCACCCCAATATGTGTCTTCTGATGGACTTCTAAAAATGGCTTGGAATTCTTTTAGTTACCATTCAGCAAAGTCACATTAAATTTCTATATGTCATCATTTCATATGGAATAATTAACAAGAGCACAGCTGTATCTGAGAATCTGTTATGCTACATATTTTGAAATGAAAAATTATTATCTTTTAATTGTAGAAAAGTTATTAGATCTGTGAAAATATTCTAGCATTGTAAAGATTTATAAAATATATACATATTTCCTATAATTTAATTCAATAAATAGTTTACTGAGAACATACTCTTTGCCAAACTCAGAGATTACATAAATAGATAGCATATCATCCTTGTCCTGAAGGCTCATAGTTTATTGTCATTGATTAAGATCTGCAAAAGTTTCTGAGGGTCAGCCTAGATTTTTACCAGGAGTCATGATAAATGGGAATTTCCTTAAACTTTTTAAGTTTATATTTACAATGAAAATTCAGGAGTACGCCCTAAACTGAAATCTCTTTCATCTCTAGTCATACTTATCCATCCCATTTTGATTAAGTTCACCAAGCACTCTTCAATAACACTAATCTTTCCTTCCCCCCCACTCCCTTTTCCCAGTTAGTTACCAAAGTCCTCTTGATTATATCTTTGGAATACCTTTCACACCAACTTTTTTTCTGCCCATTTCTGTATCTTAACAACTATTTACTTCTTATCTATACTATTGAAAACCATCTATTTACTTATCATCAGTCTTGTCATTCCTCTAACCAAATGTGCAAGTTGAAGAGACAAAATACTCTTAAAAATATCTATACAAACCACTATCCATTAAAATGTAATCAATATTGGTTTATTGTCCATAAACATCACAAAATCAAGTGCCTAACAGGACCAGGTAGGGAGCAAAATGAGTGATGTGTGTAGAATTAAGGCCATAGGGAATGGCATAGACTTTGGCATGCATCAGCTCCAAAATAAGAACTTAGCTCTAGTTCATTGTTCTTGCATTGGAATATGGGTTATTTAAAAAATTTTTTTGTATATATATGTATATATGTGTGTGTGCATGTATGTGTGTGTATTATATATATAATTTTTTAATTTTTAGGACATTGTGTGGACCAAACAAAATATTCTCTATCTGTATCAATAATTCTTATATACACCTCTTATTGGTTATGGAAGACAGGCTGATGGCTTGTCAACTCTGGTTTATAGAGTTAGATGAGTTACTGTTGTCTGGATTATAAGACTCTGCAGAGGTAGCCTCAGCATCTCTTCCCAGTGTCATCTCTTATTTAAACTGTACCCGTTTTATGGGTACTATACCTGGTATTTACTCCTACAACAATTTAATGCCAATAGTTATTATCATGCCCATTTAAAAGATGCCCATTGCAGAGAAGTTGAAATGTTTAACAGTAGCTCCAAATTAGTAATTGGTAGTTTTTTTTATTCAAATACAACATTGCCTTATTCCAAAGTCTATGCCCTTCACACTTTGCTGTTTCCCAGATATATACATAGTAAGGATACGTGTCCTCCAAAAAACCTGTGAAAAGGAACTAATTTTATCCTTATTTTACAAGTGAGGGAAGTTAATTACATGACTTGTGGAAAATCACAAAACTTTAATAGGTAGAGCCACTCTATGAATCTGCAGTTTAAAACTAGTTTCCTTTCTTGTTCAACTTTATACTACACTAAATAAATAGAAAAAAGAATAAAAAAAGAACACTTATTTTTAAATGCAGCTAAATGCTACTTGTTCTATAATGATTTCTTCATTCCTCTTTACCAGAAATAATCTTTCTCCACTGTTCTACCATATAACTTCACCTGAATTTCTCTCATCTACTTTTGTTGAAATGTGCATACAGAACTCAACCTCTTTTACTAAACATGACCAACATGTTGCAGTCATGCACAGCCCCTTGGTTATAGCTTGATAAAATGGTTTGAATGAAATTAGAAATATGTGAATTAAGTTTTATCTGTTATTTTTTAAATGTTCATTTATTTTTGAGAGAGAGAGAGAGAGAGAGAGAACATGAGCAGGGGAGAGACAGAGAGAGAGAGAGAAAGAGAGACAGAATCCAAAGCAGATTCCAGGATCTGAGCTGTCCACAGAGCCTGATAAGGAGCTCAAGCTCAGGGACAGTGAGATCATGACCTGAGCCAAAGTTGGCCACTCAACCTACTGAACCACACAGGCAACCCTATCTATTTTTTTTTTTTGACACAAGAAGTATGCTCTTAATGTAGTTTAAAAAAATAATAATTAAAAATAAGGTAAAATTTAGAAGAAAATTCATCTGTATTTCTCAGCACACCTCCTACTGGCATTGCTTAAAAATCTTGGTCTGTATAAGCTATCAAAACTGCTTATTAAATTATTTAGAAAATAAGATGTAATTATAAAATATAAGGAGGAAAAAAAAAACCCAGTTAGGAAATAACTAGGGCTTCTGTGTGGGCAGTAGTGTCAACATGCATACCAATTCCCCTGGTAACATATTGCATAAAAACATTTTGTTCAAACCAGGGTGTCATGCTGTGTTGTGTAGTTTCCTGCCAAAATATTCCTTTGCTGTCATGTAGATAGCCAAAACTATCTGTTAGGAAAACTCCCTTCTCCATTGAAACAGCCCAACTCAGCACTTTCAAAGGGCTACAGGAAACAGATACTCATTTTGAAATCACCATGGATGGTCTGGAATAGTACAGGTAGCTTGTTATATGGTCCGAGACACTACCCTCTCCTAAACTCAGAAGTGACTTAAATGATATCCTTAGCACTCAGGGAAATCTCAGCCTTGAGTACTCTTGGATTGGCTTATTTTTTAAGTGTACTTTAGTGAGGAAATTTCCCAAGAGCAGAGTTGGGATCTTTATAGATAACTGTGGCACTCAGAGATAGTAAACTAGATTACATTCTCTAGATGTCCTATAGTTTAATTAGAGCATCTGAATGCATGATATGATGCCAAATTTTTCCCACTTCACTGCTCTCTTTCCCATATTAACATGAAAAAAAATCACTATAAAAGCAAAAACACAGCATTTAGAAATAATACCCCATCATTGTGCCCCAAAATAAATAAGATAAATATAACATATAGATACTAATTATACATAGATTCTGTTATCAAGAATTCTGATTTATATAGCATAGAGTGTTCCTAAATAGGGTCATGTAGTTTATTTTGGACTACAATTAAATTCTCAGTAACAGTTCAAATAGTCAATCTCAACATGCCAGAGGAGACAGAACAAGGCCTCATCCCCCACTGTAGTAAATGTCCTTAACCTTGGTGTTACGGATTTGGGATCTGAAGCAGACTTGGGTCAAATCATCCATACTGAGGGATGAGGGGTTTGGCCTGGCAATACTAGTGAAAAAGAGTAGTAATATGAGAAGAAGAAGAATTATTCATTTTTGAGATTATGGTACAGCCTAAGAAGAAAATATTGAATCAGATGTTCGAATGTATGTGGTGTTTAAGAAAAGAATGGATAGCTAGACAGTAATACATGCAGAATTGTTCCTCAGGGTTATGAGATTCAAAGACATCCAAAGATGAGTGAGACACAGAGAAGGTAGAAAATGACCCTGGCACTAGCTTTGTTCTTTGTTCACTTTTCTTGTCTCAGAAAACATGTCAGCAGTCTCCTTTTAGCAGCTTCTTCAAAACCAAATGATCAACAATAATGTTTAGATCATTAAGAATGGTTTTGAAATGCCTTGAGCCTGGGTGGCTCAGTCAGTTAGGCATCCAATTCTGTGATTTCAGTTTAGGTCATGATCCCACGGTTCATGAGTTTGCGCGGTACGTTGGGCTCCACACTGTCAGTGGTCTCTGCTTGGGATTCTCCCTCTCCCTCTGTCTCTGCCTCTCTTTGTCTCTCTCAAAATAAATAAACAAAGCAAACAAATTAAAATAAATGCCTTATTGTTGCAAAAGAAGTGTGATCTCTTTCTTTCTTTGCTTAACCGTAAGTAAAACTGACTTTATTCATTAATATAATTCTTTCCTTTATAGAATACTAAACTGTTGTAAGGATCAGGAGGCTCTTATTTGCACACTGAGATGTGACTCAAACTTAAGTTTTTATGAGGAAAGGCCTACTTCATAAAATTCTTCCTTTCTACTCCTTTCCCCATTGAGCCGTTATGTCTTCGTTAAGGGATGGTTACATCCCTAGTTCTCATTAGTTTGATTAATGGTATACCTCTAATAGAGGCCGCCACCTGACATTTGGGAAAAAAATACATGGCAGGTAATTTTTAAAAATACAGAACCTGTCCCCTTAACCTAGTTTCATTCCCTTTGGTAAGGGTGGCAATTGGATGTGACACTCATCAATGGGAGCAGTCTGACATCCTCTCTTCCCTCCCTCCCCAGTTCAATTAAAAGAATGATAGCCTGGCTTTCTGGAGAAACTGAAGCAAATGTAGGGAGAGAGCTGTTAAATATCCCCAGCACAGTAAGTGCTGAGTATCACGTCCACAAATTTGAAACTTTACATTTCCTGTCAATTAGACATGTTAAGGATTCACTAGAATATTGAATTAATGGAGAGATTCTATTCATAATAGATAATGCATCTCATGTGCCTTGCTTGTCTTTTCAATTAGAAAAACAGTGAGGTGTAAAAATAGGCCAATTTCAAATTTTTCAAATGCTGAACTAATTTTATATTTAAAAGTCTTTGCTTTAGAGTTGGCTTTGGGTCTCACTAATAAGACTACTTTAGAATTATTCTCTTCAGCCTTTAGAATTATTATAATTGTTTCTCTCGTCATAATGATTATTGACTACTTCTAGTATTAATAGGATGCGACTTTAGTTTCAGAATTTATTTGTTCTGAGAGAAAGCCCTTTTAACACTAGGAACAGATAGAAGCTACAGTACTGACCTTTGAGAAACCCTTGCCTTACTAGTATGCTTGTTTTGGTCATTATGCACCTACTAAAATCACCCCGTTTGCTTCCATTTCAGTGCATAGGAATCAATACCTCCAATTTCTGTTCTCTAATAGCTTAATGGGAGAAGGTCTTATTTTAAGTTTCTTTAAACAAATAGCAAGTTTTTTCCATTGGTCTGCTTTTTTATTTAATGGAAAATTTCCATATCTGAGTCTATTTCCCTCCAAAGATTAGAAAGCCCATGTTTCTAAGCATTAGTTCAAGCCCTTCCTTGTACTCATGCAACAAACAGGATGTTGCTTCAGCCTGGAAACTGATGACAGCAGCTGTCCTTGGGCATGGATGTCCTCTTAAATCAAAGTGAGTTCCCTAATGGGTCCTATAATGACATTCATTTGCCATTTGGACGTACCTGATGTGACACTTGATGCAATGCCATGATTACATTCCCTTAAAAATGTGAAATAATTTTACAAAATCAAAAGGGCAGAAATACTGCCTAAATAAGTTTAGTCAAAAGAAGAAAAAAAATATTCTCTTGGATTTGAGAAAGTACTGTAATCTTCTATCTCAGAACTGATAACAGGGTCATTTTCTATTTAACTTGGTAACAAAATTTTGTATTTGAGAATAATAGGTCTATTGGTTACAAAAAAATTAATCTATAGACTCCATAACAGAATATCCAAGAGTTAAGATAGAGGATAACAGCAGTAATTTATAGATAACATTGTTAGGCACAACTTAGAAATCCAATGTTTTACTCTGAATTTTACACATGTTTAATAATGGAGGAAATAGCTCTACACTAGGAGTAATATTTAGAATGTGGAACTAAACTAATATTTTCAAGGTTTCTTTTTTACATGTAATCTCTAATACTACTATAACTAAAATGCATGCAAGAAAGTGTCCCATGAAAAGCTGAAAGACTTAGCAGTGTACATGGGAACATCTCTCCCAGTGTATATAAGTGTAGTATTTATTAGCTATAGTAAAAAAAACTTTGCAAAAATTTTAGGGAAATTTCTTAATAATTTCTTACTTTGTTAAAATCACAGACCTGGGGGTCTTTAAGAATCTTTAGAACATACATAATTTCTCTTCAACCTCCTAGAAAGGGATTGAAAGGTAGATGCTGTCCATGAGGAGTTTGTATTTTCTCCAAGCATGATGAATCCAAAAATTAAGCACAATAGATAGCGTATTTTTCCTTCAAAAGAATCACCAGGGAAGACACTTTTATAACCTTCCCTTTTACTCTGTTTCACTAACGAGCCATAACAGCCAGACTTCTAGCTCCCAAAGTGTGACAGAGCCAAACCATCAAGCAGCATAAAAAGGAAACAAAAGGATAGAATATTGTGATCAATGGCAACTTCCCATGTGATTTCTGGAACTAACAGATGCCTATTACCAATCATCTCATAGGCAGTGACAGCAAGTTGCAAGGCAAAGTGAGCCCTTTTGATTTAGACCTGACTACTGTTAAATTAGCTGTGTGTGATCTCCAAAGCTGTTACTCTCGGCTTCCTCATCCAAAAATGGGGATAATAGCCCCTGCTTTGAAGGGTTTTGTGAGAATTTTTTTAAAAAATTCATTCTAGCATGTTATAAATGCACAATGATTGGTTGATATTGTTTTTAGTTATTGACTAACTGACCAAGTAAAAAGCACTGACCCAAGTGATCTGTGTGGGTGGGTGGAAACGTATATAAGACACTATTCATGCTCTTTAAGAAGGCTAAAAGCAAGAAATGGACTCCTGCAATGCTCTAGGAAAAGAACTGCATCCAATATCCTCATACTGGAGGTTTTGAGGAACAAGTGTCATTTCTATTCTAGAGCTGAGGAACCTGAGGATTTGAGTGGTTACCTAACCTTCTAGCTTTATGACCCCACAGTGGGTATTCATAACCTATTCTACTGAGTCCCATGCCAGTGCACCATCTCTAGGGGAAAGATATGTAAAAACAGTCTGTAAAAGAGAGTAAATGAGGGAATTATTATTGCTGGACACAGATAAGTGTTTCTCTAAGTCAGTCTTCCAAATTTAGGATTTGGACAATGGTAGACAAGGAATTAGAAAACCAAATCTAAGTTTTGGTCATATTCTTTAAAGAGTAATTCTTGAATCCTATAATGATAGAGATACCCTTTTTCCCAAAGGGAGTCCCATTTCATTTGAAAATAAAGGGTGTAATTTAAATTCATATTTGAAGTTTATTTGTATATAAAAACCAAAGAGACATTTATATTTTATATATTCCTCTTTCCCAAGGTTTTCTTGTATAACTCCTGTTCCTTCTGTTGAGTGCACACCTGATAGTAGCCATACATGATATATAGCCAGGGTTCTCCAGAGAAAGAACTATATAGGGCGCCTGGGTGGCTCAGTCGGTTAAGCCTCCGACTTCGGCTCTGGTCAGATCTCACGTTCATGGGTTCGAGCCCTGCATCAGGCTCTATGCTGACACCTAGCTTAGAGCCTGGAGCCTGCCTCCGGTTCTGGGTCTCCTTCTCTCTCTGCCCCTCCCCCTCTCATGCTCTGTCTCTCTCTGTATCAAAAATAAAATAAAACATTTAAAAAAATTAAGAAAAAGAACTATATATGTATATCTCCTCTATCTGCTTATCTGTCTTATCTATCTATCATCTATCTAGAGATGTCTTGTAAGGAATTGACTCATGTGATTCTAAAGGCTGAAAAATCCCAATTTTGGGAGATGGACCAGCAGACTGGAGACCCAGGGAACAGTTTATGTTGTAGTTGAAGTCTAAAGGACATCTGCTGTCAGAAGCTCCTTTTGCTAAGTAAGGGAGGTCAGTCTTTTATTCTACTTGGACCTTCATATTTGACTGGGCTCATCTACATTATAGAGAACAAACCTCTTAGCTCAAAGTCTACCAATTTACATCTTAATTTTGGGGTTCCTCAGTGACTTGGTTAAGTGTCTGATTCTTGATCTCAGCTCAGGTTTTGATCTCAGTGTCATGAGTTCAAACCCCACATTAATCTCATTCCAAAATATCCTCCTGGAAACATCCAGAATAATTTTGACCAAATATGAGCACCATGGCTTAGCCACATTGACACATAAAGTGAATTATCACAAAAGTTTTGTTGTGGCACAAACTTATTTATAGTATTCCAAATGTCCCAATGTGGTCATTCAGCCACTGGAATTTTTTAGGCTATGACAACTATGAGTATTGTAAACTTTATATAGTAGAGTGAACTCTATTTACTCTAAGTGAGCTTTACTTTAAAGTAAAAATTAAAATAAGTATAATAGTTCATTTGTTTTTCACTATAACAGTAAAGAAAGAGAACAGTTAAAATGTTGTTTTTCATATGTAAATAACACAGAAATATATTAATATTACTGAAAAGGGGCTCAGTCTCTTGAATGAACCCTAATAAATCAGTGAATCTACTTATTAGAAATTCTCATGCTGTCCTTTTAAATTCAGGAGATCAAATGAAGAATTGCTTTGAAACATATAAAAAATACAAATTTTTAATATAATCTCATGACATGGTAATTCTGAACATTTTAGAGTAATTACAGTAGCAAAACTCTAAACATGTTTGCAGCAGTTGAACTATATTTTTACTCACTGTGCATAATCCTACAGATGTTGATGTACAATGTTTCCTAATTCACTTAAGTCAGGTATGATAGAGAAATTCAAACTGAACCCCTTTCTATAGTCCTTCCATAAAGCAAGCTCTTCCAGGAATTATATTTACAGAAAAACAGAAATCTGCTCAGGAGATAATTCATATAATCACATTTGCTAAAGATGGAAAAGCCTTATTACATTCTTGTTTGGTATCTATTTTACATCATCACCTGCAGCTACGTTCTGTTGCCACTATTCTGTAGTAGTAAGATGAAATCACCACTAAGGACATCAAAATAGAGGACTTCCTTTGTACAGCTGTAATTATGTAACTGGGGCTTTAACATCTCTTTCAAAGAATAAAAATGTGAAGGCGCTAAGACGATTGCAAAAGAAGTACTCTGAAGAACACTTTGTGATTGTATTTTCTCCAAAAACAAACTTGAATCTTTACAGAAACACAGGTGAAGCTTCTCTTATGAAGAAGCAATTACATGTCTTGTTTAAAATCAAATCCTCTGGAATATTTGCAAGTGATATGCCCAGTTCTGCTAATGAAGAAACAGCCTACTTTCGAAGCTGTATTTTTTTGTCTATCTTGATTTTGCTTCTCGTGATTTTGATTTTGATTACTTCTTTAAAAAGTTTGGTTCCTTTGAGATGTTTGTAGAAAACTGTTCAACAAATCTGGTGTTTTTTTCATCCAGCAGCACTTCCTTTTCAAACCTTTTTCTCCAAAGATTTTCTGTGGGATCCTTTGCTCCTTCTATTGGATAGATGTCTGATGAATAAAAATTCAGTTAAATACCAAACATCCATAACATTTCAACTTTTCTGTTGTGGTCAGCCAGCCACTGGAATTTCTTAGGTGACAATTACTTATGAGGATTTCATATTCATATCTCTTTTTAAAAGTTTGCATTTTCCCAAAGCCCATTACAGAATATCAAATCAACTTTATATTAACTATTGGATATGCCTCTTTATTGAAACCAATTTTTAATTTTACTTCAACTTTTATTGGATCTATTTTTTAATCAAATACTGGCCTTTGCAATTGAAGATTAAGTCTCATTTGATTAATTTCAGGCTATTTTTTTAGACTTTTTGTATTATTATATGATGTTTCATTGCTTTCATTCATTAAATTCTCTCTCTTCTGAGAATTTAATTAATGTCATTAACAACCAACTGCAGATCATTTATGAAGATGTTTAACAGAGTAGAGTTCAAGACTACCCTGAATGAGACAAAACACTTCACACTCATTGCAAAGACTTATAATATGCTTTTATATTTTCCATTTAAGTCATAAGTAAGCTAGATACAACCTTTTATTATGACCTAAGTAGTTCCCAATAGGATTCTCAGTATCTTAACGTATCAATTATCTTACCTTCATCAAAACAAAGAGTTTTTCACTTGGCAAGAATATGTGTGTGTGTGTGTGTGTGTGTGTGTGTGTGTGTGTGTGTGTTTATCTCTTCTGTATAAAAGGTTCATTCAATAATAACTAATTCTCAAAAGGGCACAGAGCTTCCAAAGTATGCAAAACAGTGTTTACTTGTGTATACTTATCTGGTTCAATTTTTAAAATAATTTATGACTTATTTTACCTGTGTGATAGAACATTATAATTTTTTCCCTTGGTGTTTACCTTCTGTATTATTTGTATTATCCCAGTTAATTTACTTGAAAAATGAGTATTTTACTTAAAACTATATACTTGTCATTAACTTTTTAACCTCATTAGCCAGATAGCTTTTTCAAAATATATATTTGAAATATATACCATTTTGAATTAAAAATAAATGAGGCCATAGAAACTAGAAAATAAGATCATATTTTTTCATAAATATACTTCAGATAATGTGAACAACTGGGATATTATCCAGGGATTATAAAACTTTTAGAAAAATAAATCCTGTCACTTAGTCTTTTCTGACATTAATATATTTAGAACATCAAGGGAAACCCAAATTCATTTTACATATGAAATGTGCTTTCTATTGACTTATCTAAAAAAGAATTTAGGAAACTGGACCATTTATTTTAGGATTCTCTAATTAGATAAGTGCCCAATTGTTAATGATTAACAATAACTCAATATCTATTTCATGGACCTTGCTTGACTCTTTTAAATGGATGTTAATTAAAGCTGTGCCAATATGGGGGGGGGGGATTGCAGTTGTATATTCAGGCATATTAAAAGAACATTTCATGTAGGAAACAAAGTTATCTGCCCCTTTTAAATATAGGGTAACTAGAGTACTGGATTCAATCAGGGATCCATTTTTTTTTTAAATAGTTTATTGTCAAATAGGTTTCCATACAACACCCAGTGCTCTTCCCCACAAGTGCCCTCCTCCATCACCACCACCTCTTTTCCCCCCTCCCCCTTCCCCTTCAACCCTTGGTTCCTTTTCAGTATTCAATAGTCTCTCAGGTTTTGCATCCCTCTCTCTCCCCAACTCTCCTTCCCTCTTCCCCTCCCTGGTCCTCCATTAGGTTTCTCCTGTTCTCCTGTTAGACCTATGAGTGCAAACATATGGTTTCTGTCCTTCTCCGCCTGACTTATTTCACTTAGCATGGCTGAGCTTGGCTTAGGTCACGATCTCACAATTTGTTGGGTTGAGCCCTGCTTTGGGCTCTGTGCTGATGGCACAGAGTCTGCTTGAGATTCCCTCTGTTCTTCTCTCTGCTCCTCCCCAGCTTGTGCTCTCTCTCTCTCTTTCAAAATAAGTAAATAAAAACTTAAAACACTTAAAAAAAGAGAAAAAGCTGAAGAGAAATATAATGACAGTGTTCATGTATTTTTATAATAACAGCATAAGATCTGGAATGAGAAAAACTTGTACTTGAATAATAGGTCCTACTTTTATTGGCTAGCTATATCTCTTTTATATATAAAATCAGAATAGCATCTACTTTACAAGGCTATTGCTAGGAATAAGGATGATGTAAGTAACATGCCTAGAATAGTGTCAGACATATGTAAAAGTTCCTCTATAAATAATAGTTGGTGGTATTTCTACTATTTTAATCAGATACTCCTCATAAACAATTCCAATGCTGTGTTACAGAGGCTGTGTGGAACACAGAGTGGCTTGGTACTAGGTTAGTAGTAGTATTGTTGAAGGATGGAAAACTAGAGGAAGAGGCTGCTTGACCATAGAAGACAATGGATCAGTCAGCTCTTTATGAACATACTAATACATGGATAAATTTGGCAGAATTCAAGTTTTGCTGAATACAATAAGGTACAACTTCAGTTTCTGTTTTTTCCCCCTCCTTATCTTCTCTTTCCACTCACCCTCTCTTCCTCTCTTCTTTCCTTCTTTTCTTTGAAATGTTGCAAAATATGGCTATGTGCCTTTGCAGGAGATTTAACCATAAGGATGACTTTGCCATATTCCTTTGCTCAGACTTGTGGTATAAGGTACTAATGCATGGTAGAGAAGAAATCAGGCTTTGGTTAAATTTTTGTTTCTTCTTTGTTTAAAAACAGCAAGGGGTACTGTATAATAAAACATTACATATTAATGTATTTTAAAACATTGACAAAATATAGGCTTAAAAAGAATAAAAAGTCCTTTTTCAAATAGGACTTTTCTTTTCTTTTGTTTTTAAAACTGGATTTCTATAATCCCAATTTTTTCTTAGGTAGCCCTGATATATATACACTAGAAGAGGTAATGTTTCATCATCTTATATTATTTTCCCAAACTGTCTGTGACAAGAGTAGTGACTTAAAGTGATTTTTGTTAATGTTTTAGATCACTATTTTTGAGGAAGATTAATTTCTCCTAGTCCTTTGTTATCTATGTATATATATAAAACTGCCCTATAATTGTATATAGTTAATCTTTTGTATGATTTCATAGAGAGTTTTATAAGGAAACAGAACATAAAATTTCACGAACAATAAATCCTAGTAATATACATTGTACAGGATGAAGAAAAATAAACTTTCATTGCAGGCCTAGAATTTCCTTCAAAATAGGATATGTAGATTTAACATGAACAGATTTTTTATCTATTTGGGTTTAATTTAAAGGTTAATAACTTGTGGTACATAGAGAATAGGAGGTGGGGGTCAGTGTGAGAAAATGGGTGAGCCTAATCAGCCACCCAACACTCTTTCCTCTGTTGTCTCCTAATTATCCCAGAGGTCAGACTCTTATGACTTTATACTGCACTGAAATAAATTAATTAATTAAATATAAAACACACACATATCAGTCTCACTATATACCAGGCACATGGTAGATAAATAGATAGATGATAGATGATAGAGAGATACATACATACATACATGGAATCTCACTTAAATATCTCAACAACTCAACAGTTCCATTCTGGAGATAAGAAAACTGAAGATAAAGTCATAAACTAACACGAGGTCACATCGTTACAGTTATGCAGCCATGATTCAAAACATAATAGCCTAACTCTAGAGACTGTTGTTTCACCATTATGCTTCCCTTGGCTTTAACAGTGAATTGGAAGATTCAGAAACTGGAAGATTAAAGAAAATTATAGGAGCCATTCCTTGTGGGTATTGGTCACTCTGTACTTCTTGAAGTGTTTAGGCTGGGGGACTGACAAAGATGATAACCAGAGTCCTTAGTTTCCTTAGTCAATCACCCTCTTTTGTTAGAACCATGGCATTTCACACATAAAAGGAATAAGGTGAGAGTGAAAAAAAAAAAAAAGGCTAACAAGGAAGCCATAATTTGTTGGCCAATAATAACAACAAATGCTGTTTATTAAACACATACATATACATGTACTCGGGGCAACAATTTTTTTTTTAATATTGTGGTAGGTTAGAAAAATGGCCACAGGTCATTCCCTCTGTCCTTGCATCTTTGCAATGTGAGCTTGCTATTCATCCCATAAAGAGATAGAATCTATTTTCCAGTCCTTGAATCTTTGCAGCCCTTGTGGCGTGCTTTGACCAATGGAATATGGCAGAGACACTATTATGATAGTTTTGAGTTTGGGGTTTCAGGAGGACAAAGGGCATTTATTTGTTCTCTGTCTTGAACCTTTGCCATACCACAAGAAAATTGATGGAAATGCATGGCTCAGTTCCCCTCATCACCCTAACTGGCAATTAGCCGACTACTAGGCAAAGACCAGGAGAAAGTCTCACTAAAACCAGCCAAGCCTGGCCTAGATCAGCAGAGCTTCCCAGATGTTCCATAAACTTGTGAGCAAAAACAGATAAGCTGCTAAGTTTGCGTGTTGTTTTAAGCAGCAATAGATAAGTGTTACATATATGTTGTCTTCTAAAATTTAAAAACAACACTGTTTTGTGGGTATTTTTAACATGTCAAAGATAACAAAGCTCTGTTATGGTGTAGGACACAGTAATGGTGACAGACGACATTTACTCTCAAGTTGTATGACTTTATGCCTAGGTCTTGTCATGCTCAGAAGGGAACAAGTTAAGTAATTGCCAGTTAATGAAGATCTAGCTACAAATTTCTTCTCGCTTCTAATCCAAATATTTCTTTACATCTAATCCAAATCTTTAAATCATGAATCAAGACAAGTTTTATGAAGTAAATTCCAGTATCCATGGAGTTTGCTTCACATTCCAACACAAGCCAGTTTATGTGGTTAACATTATAAAAAAGATAGGCCAAAATCCAAGATGAAGCAAAACTCATTTATTTATTCAATAAACATTTATTAAGTGCCTGCCATATGCTAGGCCATGTGCCTGGCACTATTATACAATTAATTTAAAAAGAATCTATGATTTCAGAAACAACTCTAAGCTGAATAATTTAAGGAGAACAAGGCAAGTTGTTCATAAAGAAGGAGACTAATTGGAAGTGTCCTACTTTAAATGCTATACTTATACTGCAGTGAGAGTGCTATGGATCTGATGGGAAATGCACATAAAGTTCTAAAACAATTTGTCAAAATAATTAAGCATGTTAAGAATGGAACATGGAACCAAATTTCTAAAGTGCACTCTGCAGAGAACACAGAATACATTTGGTGCAACTGCTTTATAACTCCAGGTCTAGTATAGCCATAAGCCCAAGTCAAACCTTTATATATTGCTAGAGAGAGAATAAGAAATCACATCCAGCACCAGCATCCTAGAGCCACCAACTCAAAATGCCATGTGCCATTTGTTTTGTATGCCACTCTGCTTTCTTCTCCATTGCCTCCAGCTCATAAAAACATGGGTTTCTTCCAGAAAGATTCTCTCTGTGGAGAATTCTAGGCTTGACCAACCATGGAGAAATAAATTTCTTTTCTCTCACAGTGTATAATTTTCTCTTTCTAACTCCTGAGAAGGAACCATTGAGAGGAGTTAAGGGTATTTGCCTCTAGAAAACAATAGGGTCTGACTCAGAATTTTACAAGATCGGTTTTATTTTCCTATTACAAAGAAAAGTTCCAATACCTTTTCACTGACAGGAGCAAGGAATACTTTCCTTAGGTTACAAAAAACAGTTCCACTGTATTTGACTTAAATTTATATTACTGTGGATAAATACATAGTAAACAATAAAAATTCCATTTTCTGATGATCCCAAAGATAGTAGCCTATGTTGAAGAAAACACATAATTTCTCCTTATTGGCTGAAATAGAAAAAAATATATTCCCTCTGTATCATGTCTCTGAATCTGTTTTTCATGATGCTTTTATCTCCATGTAGCAGTGTGACCTGAGAGCCCAAGGAATAACTAGTTCTTTCTGCTTTGACTTTCAGATATATAGATATCCACTTACTTTATAAAACTGTATCTTCTTAACAGGTTGTTTATAGTCAAGACCACTCAGTCAGAGCTAACTATTTAAGTACAGAAGGAAACAAATTTCCAGATTTGATGGGCTTCCTTGGTTGGAATTTTCCATGTAGTTATTGCAGTGCATTTAGCACCTGAGTTTTAAAAGAGGTGATCTCGTTTTGCCTAACTGGGCGTTGGCTTTGTAATTTATTAAAGCTGATTTTTTTTCCCACATTGCTCGCATGGTGTGCAGTGTTAAAGAGTTAGACCTAATCCCCACTGACTTGTTAACCCCCGTATCCTCAGTCCAGTTCAACAAATCTTTACTGAAAACCTACCAAGTATTGTTATTTGATGTTTTATTATGGTTTATAGGTGACCTGAATGAAACTTCACAAGGAGAATGTGATGTCTATTTGCAGTTCCAAATTGTATAGACATCAGAGCTGACCCTCACTCTGTGGGCCTTTAATTTGGTTTGACACATGAGGTCACATCAGCTAGTGCCTTAGAGGACTTCTTTTTGTAAAGTTCATCATTTGCCCGTATACTCCCAAGCAAGAAAAATCCAGAGACAACTTTCCTTTCAGCTTTGTATCTCTGATGAGGAGCTTTCAAATATTTGGCACAAGTGGTGTGTCACTTTGATCGCCTGGTTGTCAGTTCCCAGTGCTATGTTGACTCTGTCCCTGGTATCACCATTCTTCCAGACTATCTTTTACTCATCCCTCTCATTCAAACCTAGTATTCAGTCTGTCATTGCATCCTGTCATTTCCTCCTTTGAACTGTCTTTCAGTTCCTGCCCTCCTCTCCTTTCCCATTACCACCACACTAATCTAGATGTGTCATTATTGCGAGGGTGCTCAGTTGATTTTCTCATTCTAGTCTCTACTGTCTCTCATCCATCATGGGTATTTACACCCATATAAAGCCCTACTAAAGCCCTACTTTTCCTCGGTTACTCCCTGTTCAGTAACCTAGATCTATTCCCTCCTAACCTTTTTTTTTTAAACACATTGGATTTGTCCCAGAATTCCTCATGGACACCACACTTATAAACACCATGTTTATTCCTGCCCCATATTTTTTTTGTTTTGTTTTGTTGGGTTTTGTTTTGTTTTTATGTTTTTCTCCCAACCCAAAATTCCTTTGGTATCCCTTCTCCTACACTCCTCAGAGGCCAACACAAGTTCCATTTCTTTTTTTTTAATTAAAAGAATTTTTAAATGTTTATTTACTTTTGATAGGAGAGACTGAACATGAGCAGAGGAGGGAAAAAGGAGAGGGAGACACAGAATCTGAAGCAGGCTCCAGGCTCTGAGCGGCCAGCACAGAGCCCGACGCGGGGCTGGAACCCACTAGCAGGGATATCATGACCTGAGCCGAAGTCATATGCTTAACAGACTGAGCCACCCAGGTGCCCCTCACAAGTTCTCTTTCTCCCAACACATCTCCTAACCACATCAGCCTGTCCTCACGTCCCCTGTTTGCATAGTACCCACTGATTCTCTGTTGCAGTACCAATAATGATGTGCTATAATTGTCTCCTCACAGGATTATGTCTCACACTCAGTAATGGGCCATATGATGACAGAAAACAGACTTTATTGCTCACCTTGTAACCCTGTGTGCCCAGAAGTGTTTGATTCATATAGGTTCTCAGCGAAATTTTCTCCAAGTGTTTAATCTCTCCCTTCTCTAAATGTGTAACTCCAATCCAGAAGAGAAATTTAGCAATATGCCAGGTATCTAAAGGTGAGGAATATAGTAACTAACATCCACAGACCCAAGATAAAGGAACTTACATGAACTCAGTCTTTCATTGGTAAGCATTTTCTTCCTAAAACTTTTTAGGATTAGAAAACACATCCTTTGAGCCCTTTGATCCTTTGACTGTGTCTAGTACAGTGCTGGTGACTGAGAACCTGGTGATTTGAAAGTTTAGCTTCTAGAACACACAGTTCCCAGGTCTATCCCAGCAATAATTGGCTGAGCTAAACTGTTTTAAATGACAGAATACTTAGTTTCTGCTTTCAGGAAAAAATATATATATATAAAGTAGTGTGTGTGGTGTATACACACACCTATCAAATATGTGTATATATACACAGACACACACACACATTTGGAAATGCTTTCTAATTTAACAGGTGAAATGTCTTCAGAACTCCTAGATCCAGATGATGCTAACAGTACACAAATTTTTCCTGCAACTGTGGTGTGATCTTCTTAAAGGCAGAAATTTTGGCTTATAGAATTATGTTTTCCCATAGCATGTGGTATTCTGCACATAGTAAATACTAAGTGAATATTTGCTAAGTGAATGACTGAACTAAAATAACTAAGAGCTAAACTTAGTGCCTCAAGAGGGGTATATCAATATGGAATAAAGTAGAGAACTATCCTAATGGGATGATATTTCAAACCTTCCCATTAAACATTTCCTATCTCCCTTTGTGTTTCTTTGAACACAGCCATTCTCATTAGTTTACACATTGTCTGTGGCTGTTTTAGTGCTATAAATAGATGAGTGAAAAGTTGCAACAGACAGCTTATGACCCTAAAAGCCAAAAATATTTACTATTATGCCCTTTACAGAAATAGTTTTTCCACTCTTAAACTTAGAGCATGTCTGACACCCAATAGATATTCAATAAGTGTTATTTGAATAAATGAAATGATAAATACATGAGTCAGAAATAAAACTCAAGGGTGCCTGGTGGCCCAGTTGGTCAAGTGTCTGACTCGTGCTTTCAGCTCAGGTCATGATCTCATGGTTTATGAGTTCAACCAGTGTGTCAGGCTCTGCACTCTCTCTCTCAAAATAAATAAGTAAGCTTTAAAAGAAAAGGAGAAATAAAACTCAGATGACATTTAACCATACCTTCAAGGGTCTTTTATGTGTCTTGAAATGTTTGCAAACTCTGAAATAGATGTTCAGTCACGTTCCTTATCTACATGAGGCCTACAGTCCTCCTGTGGGAGAGAATTTGAGTTTATCTTAAAATTAGGGTTGATTTTGTATAAACCTTTTTGATAGGCTGATGTCTTTCAGAAAGATTAGGCAAGAGGAAAAGATACATGAGGTTCCTAAAGAAAATCACTATTGAGTAAAGAAATCTGGTAACGTTGGGTAGGCTGCACATGAAACTACTTGAGAAGAGTTATTCATTTCCCTAGCCCTACCAGCTTGGAAAGCACTGTGCTAAAGTATCAAGAATAGAACTAGACATTTCACAGTGGACTCAAAATTGGACTGTGAGGTTCCTCTTCTTGGAAAAAAAAAACATATTAAAGTGAACAGAGGCTTTTCCTTCCTGACTAGAGAGGGAGGGCATCTCTGTGTCTTAGTTCAGGCTACTCTAAACTGACATAACCTGGGTGCTTGTAAACAGAAATTTATTTCTCGCAGTTCTGGAAGCTGGAAGCCTCAGATCAGGGTGTAAGCATGGCTGGATTCTGGAGAGAGCTTGATTTCTGGTGTGTAAATGGTTGTCTTTCTTGTATCCTCATACGGCAGAGAGCAAAGAGAGAAAGAGAGGAAGCAAGTTTCTTCCTAGAAGGGCACTAATCCCATTCCTGACGGCTATGTTGTCCTGACCTAATTATTTCTCAATACCGGCACCTTGAGGGCTAGGATTTCAACATGTAAATTTGGGGGGCACACATTTATTTGGTCTCTAACACTTCGCTTGTTATTATTTTGATGGAAATGAGCACCTAGTTAGGGGTCAAATCACACAGGTCAAGAGATGGAAAGGCATTCAGAACCTTAGAATCCAGAGCTGAGGTCTTGCAGAGCTGTAGGCAGCTGCTCTGGTTACATATCAGGATCCCCTGCCAGAAATAATTGGAGTGTGATATCTCTGAAAAAGACTAGCTGTCTGCCTCATCAAGTTGATAGGAGCTTATTGCATTGAGATTTGGAGCATTGCTGGAAGTGTAGCAGAGTCTTACTTACTGGTTGGTGATGCCAGAGATATGCTGGATCCAATATCTGTTCAACCTCAGAAGAAATAATTTCTGTTTAATTTTTCATAGAAAAGAAACTGAAAGGAACTTACACTATGGCCAAAGAAAAATGGAGTAATTTAATTATAATTGATTTCAGTTTGCTTTTACAGAATTTCCAAATCCAGACAAACTCCTGTATCCTCTACACTCAGGGATCACTTTTTTTAAAAAATCACAGAGTACATTGAAGGCTTGTTTCCAGCTTAATTTGGATTCAAACCTCAGGTAATAGAAATAGACTGTGAGATGAGAAAAGAGAGCTAACCCAGACTTATGTTATACAATTTCCAAACGTGATTGTTTACCTCCTCCCTTTCAGAGAATAGGACCAGCCCTGGAACACACATGCAGACCCTGCAAGCATCTCATTGCTCAGCCGTCAGTAGTATTCATTGTGCATTGATTGGGAGGAACACATAAGCCAAACCTTTTTTCCTTGAAGGAGCACAGCTCACACTCAGGCAATAAATAATGACACAGAATCAGAACAAACAGCAGCTCCTGTGGAGTGCAGGACAGCAGGTGTACTTTGCTAGAAAGTTAGAAACTCAAGAATTTGGTCTCTGATGGCCATGGGCATAGGTTACTGGGAAATAGGAAGCAATGTGGACATGTATCCCACAGACATGACCAGCACACTCATTAGAAGAGGGCAAACACAGAGTGGAGTTGTGGGGAGCTGTGTGGATTGTATAGGTGAGCAGTTGAAAAAAAAAAAGGAAAGGAAGAAAGGAGAGAATACCTATCTTTTGTAGTGATAGAAAAAGAAAAGGTCAAAATCATATGTAACAACAACACAGTGTGTTTCTGAATTGTGCCCTCGAGGACCCAAAATACAACTGTTCTTTTTTCTTTATTATATCCCTCTTCTTTGCTTTCTAGTCCTACTCTGCTTTCCATAAGAAGGAGTGAAAAACAGAACTAATGTAGGGCTAAATAAATATTTTGATCATTTATTGAACACTAATAAAAAGCAGAGAAGTGAATTAAATACATTTCACACACACACCCACATACAAAATCTTGCTCTGAAGTTCAGTCTTGTTAGAGAGTGAGAGATAAATACTTATAATACACAATAATAACAACCAATTAACTATTTCATACTAATTACATCAAAATATTTAGTCCATATGTTATAGTACTTATTACACAGAATTATAATGGCATAAGTCTATAATTTGAGCACTTCTCTGGCCTTAAAAGCAATTGCTGCTGTTTATCTGATTCTGAGATTTCAGAACTTTGGAAATGGAGTTATTTATTTACTGAACTTTTGACCTGGCTTGACGCTTGGTTCCACATTTTCTTTTTTCTTTTTACATGTTTAGAGTTGACATAGAATTTGAATTCTTATCTGGGTCAGTTATAATAAAGAAAAAATCTTGAAGATGTTATACTGTTTTTGTTTTGTTTTATTTTACTTGTCTTTGTTTGTTTGTTTTAATGTAGATTTATCTCTTGGTATAGTTGTATAACAATTCTGACCCAAGGAGGGAGCATAGTTTTGGAAAAACAAAAAAGTATGAATTCTGTGTTGCTTGTTTTTGTTTTCAGATAGTTAATTTTTGAAACAAATGCTTTAGAGAAGAGTTCTGTGTTATCACTTGTTTGTTTAATTTCTATCATTTTTGGGGTGATATATATGTATATTTATGTATGCGTGTGACTAACATAAATTATATATATATATTTTATGTTACATAAACATATCTTATATACATAAAACACATATTATTATATTACATAAATTTTATACATATGTGTGTGTATATATATGTATATATATCATTGACAAATGGATTCAGCAAATCCTAGTACTAGTCATCTCTTTCTATTAATATTTATCGTGTAAACACTGAGTCGCCAACCTCAGGGGAAAATCTAAGGCATCCCAAACTGAAGAATGATTATCTATACTCTTACATCCTGTTGACTGATTGAACAGGGTTACATTAAAAAAAATGTTGGGGAGAGATGTAGACCCTTCACATTACTTGAAAAAATGGAAAGATAGTCATTCTTATGAGAATTTTCTGCAGCCTATCAAACTTTACCCATCAAAGTTAAAGTTGGGATTGTTTCTGCCTCTCAATATTAAAAGCTTTATGTATTTCTCAAGGAAAAAACCTTTTCCTTTTCTTCTCTATTCTATTTCCTGAATGAATAAAATAGGAAACAAAAATAAGGGCATTAGAAAACTTTTCTATATGATTATTGGATATGTACTAAGCCATCATACCAAGCTGAATGTCACCATTAGTCTCGTATTTTTGGAAACTGCTGTCAAAGGAGAAAAGCCAGTAGTGGAAACAGCTCTGAGCAGAAGTGTAAGCTTAAAAGCAGTAGCTTGCTAAAAGCCCTATTAATAAAAGTTAGTTGTTTTCACCTTCCTTCACTAAAGGAATGTTTACTGTCATTATAAATAAAATGTTACTTATAGACAAATTTCCACTTAGTTGAATGGATGTTCCTATTACTTTTGTCATTATCCCTCAGCCTCACTAATGCATTAAAAAGTATTCCATAAAGTGAGTCATTTTCTTTTAATATTGTAGAAATATAGTTATGTAGGTAACCCTGTCCTTATCAATAAGCAGACAAAATTTAACAACTCAGAAAGAATTTTCCTTTTTGAGCAGTGTGTTTTTAATACAAATGCACAACAGAGAACTCTTGTGAGGTTGAAATCATGTCATTAAACACTACTTTTCACAGAGAAAAGGAGTGGATATCTGTTTTCTTTATTTCCATAGGCTCACATATACTCTTAAGGAAATGAAAATCTACTTATACCTCTTGTTAGAAAGTGCAGGTCATGTTGGTTACAAATTACTCAGCTAAAGGAAGGAAGGTCCATTTAAGCAGGGAGCTAGAGCTGATTTGTAAAAACAACAACAGAGCAAAACAAACAAAGCACCAGAAACAAAATGAATCTCAAATGTGTAAAACAGATGTTTTCATTAAAAAAGAGAGTAGATTTAGTGAATGGAATGATTAGTAGGTAGAATCTTGTTTACTATGGTAGGAAAGGTAAACATTATGCTGATAATCAAAAATATCATTCTGGGCGTGCTAATGGAATGGAGATATACAGACGCATAGATGAAAAAAAAACTGAGACAGAGGGAATGCCCTTAATAGTATAACTTTATTTTATATATGAAGGGAAGGGAAAAGAGAGCTGAGAATCCAGAAACAAGGACCAATAGTCTGAGATAGGAATTTCAGATGGAAGCAGGGATCTGCAGAAGGAAGCCAGAGCTCATCCATGAGACCTGGCACTGGTGAGCCATCACATAGTGGTTTATGAAAATGGAAAATGTCAAGACCTGGGCAACATTTCAACCTACAAAAATACTGAATGCTATAAGTAAAATAAATAAATAAATGTAAAGTAAGAAAAAAATTGGAAGATTATCTCAAGTTTATAATCAAATTATCAGTAGTAGTAAAAGGGATACATCAAGATACTAACGTTAAGTGCTCTGATTTGTTTGCTCTTTCTTCATAATATTTTCACATTTTATCCTTTCTCCTAATATGTATTGAGAGTTTATTATGAGGTTGGCAGAATGGTAACCATTTTACATGTATCGTCATATTTGATCCTCCTCACAGCCCTATGTGGTAACTATTATGATTGCCTTGCCCTCAATTTATAAATAAAGAATCTGAGTTTTAGAGAGATTAATTATGTAACTTGCCCAAAACTATCTAAATAATATGTGGGAACTGGATCCAATATCTAGCCTTCTTTATTTTAAATCTATGCTCTTTACTATTATTCTGCATCACCTTTTTATGATCTAAAAGCAGACTAGTAGTATAAAACCTATTATAGTATAATCCAGTGGTTCACTAGTGAATCAGAATCATATTTTTGGACCTTATGCTAGATTTTTCAAATTAAAAAGTATGTGAGATTAAAGCATGTGTCATTTTAAAAGCTGTGTAGGTGAGCTATAAAATACCCAGGGAAAACAAGGATGCTATATATAAATCAGCGTGTTTTCTGAAGGAGATTTAAACCATGTTTAAGTTCTGTGTGGTTTACTCAGCCTCAGTAGTCATAATTAGATCGTATTTTATACTCATCAGAATGAATAAAATAATAAAACAAAGTTATCATATTGGTGAAGATGTAGAGTCACTACATCTTGGCAGGAGTATGAAATAGTACCACCAAAAAGCAAAGAAAAACAACACAATGACAAAAAAGAAATAGTATTACCATTTTGGAGAACTGCTTGGCAGTTTCTTACAAATTTAATGCACATCTGCCCTGTCATGCAGAAATTCCATACATAGACATAGACCCAAGAGAAATGAAAATATATGCCCATAAATGACTTCACATGAATGTCCATAGCAACCTAACTCATAAAGGTCAAATCCCATAAATAGGACAATAAACAAATTGTTGCACCTGCACATATTGGGATACTTACTTCAATTAAAATGTATATATGTACTTTGCAGTGTCACCCTCTTCCTCCATTTACAAAAGAGACAACTGAGGCTCAGGAAGGATAGGTAAGATTGTATGGTTCTCAAGTTATGGAACTTATACCAGAATCCAGTTCTTTTTATTTCCAGCCTCATACTTTTTTTCAATAGCTCTTACATAATCATAAATCTTTCCCTTCCAATGTGTCTATATAACTACCCCCAAAAAATATGAAACAGACAGCAACATTTTTTTCAATAATAAAAGTGTTAAGATGAGAAAACTGTAAAGGCTAAAGCATCTAGATTACCTAGTTTGGGTGCTTTTCTGGACAGATGCCCATCACCAATTCTGAAACTGTGTTTGTGTAGAGGACACTAGTCTCAATGTCTGATTGTTTGTTCCCGAGACCACAATCTATACCTCTGGAAACAACCTGGGGGAATGACTTGGCTCCTTTCTCAGGATTACATTTTATGTTAAAGGAGTCCCCCTACACTGGTAAATGTAATGAATAGAGTGGATTCTATTTCATCGAATCACGTCTGTAGACATTCACAAAAGATCAGCTTCTGTGCACTCCAGTCAGACGTGCAGTTATGAAAGTGCCATAAAACCTGTGTGATCACCACCTGCATGTAAAAAAATGCCAGCAATAACTTACCAAAATATTTCCAGTGAAAATATGACTTTGACCCAGATGGCAAAATAGGCTGCGTTGGCCATAAATCTGCAGGCAGTAAATGGGCAGGTGGTAAATCTGCTATCATTGCTACTGTTTTCTCAACACTTTATCTGTACAGCCTTTTCCTAAGGAAATAAAAATTCTGAAAATACAGAAGAAGAAACAAAACACTGAGTGGAAACTCTAGCGCGAGGCTGTAAGTTTCTTCCAATTCAGGAAACCTGTCCTTCGATATAGGCTCTGGTCTAAGGATAGAATATAGAAAAAAAGGAATCACTGGGGCACATGGGTGGCTCAGTCGGTTAAATGTCCGACTTCGGCTCAGGTCATGATCTCGTGGTTCATGGGTTCCAGCCCCACATTGGGCTCTGTGCTGACAGCTCAGAGCCTGGAGCCTGCTTCAGATTCTGTGTCTCCCTCTCTCTCTGACCCTCCACTGTTCATGCTGTCTCTCTCTAAAATAAATATAAACAGTAAAAAAAAAAGGAATCACAAGATGGAGGATAAAATATATAAAAGGCTTCAAGTTCACTTCCTGTAAGTTTGACAGCAAGGATAACCTTGGAAATGCCAAGTCTGTTTTCTTCTTTATAAAGAAAAGTAAACATTTCTTAAACATTTAATGTTTATTTACCTCCCTCTCTCCATCCCCTATCACAATTGCTTCAACCCAGAATGAAAGAAAGGATAAATGAAGTTACTGTGGATATGGTAAACTATAGCCAATTTCAGAATAATTTGTTATCATCTTGTTTAGATTTCAGGGCAAGATTGTACCCTATTGAATGGGGATTTGGTTTTCATTAGAAGAAAAGGGATTCGTTCACTATCCATTATCCTATAAAGAGGTGTTTAATTCTGGAGCAAGAAATGATGCAGAAATCCGGATTCTGGAGGGAAACATCTCCATTACTCTTTATACCTGATATATTTCAACCTGAATCTGAGGCATGCATTCCAGTAGTCAAGGGGAGCTTTAATGTCTATATAAAGTTAGATTAGGATCAAGTTATTCTACCCCCTTGATTCTTGGACCTGTATATTCTTCTAGTCAGTGACACAGCACCATATAAAGGTCTTTGATTCAATGTATATTCTGGAACGTGGAGAATGGTACCTCCTCTTTTCAGAATAGTACCTGTAATTTGGCATTTAAGTTATGCTTCAGCAAGCTGTTGTGACACATCATAAGGTCAAAAGTCTAGGTGAACTATGTGGTACAATTAGTGGATCACATACTTATGGACACATCCATACATCTCTTTACTGTAAAAGGGAACTCTGTTCAGTGGGATTCCATGCTAATAGTGCAAATGTGCTGTGAGCCTTTGAATAGTCGGTTGACAAATCCCCTTAACTGCAGAGCCATTATATGGAGAGTAGACGTTTATTCCTATGAAAACAAACTACTTGTCTTTCCAGAATGCAAAGGAAATGATGTAGTCAACTTGCCATTAAGTGGCAAGTCTCTGCAAGAAGTGGTGCCACATCCAGGAGTCAGCATTGATTTCTGTTGCAGGCAGATGGACACTTAGCAGCAACAGCAGCTAGGTCAGCCTTGATAAATAAGAGCTGGTGCTGTTGGACCCATGTGTCATATTCAAATTTGCCATTATGGCTACTTTGTTTATGTGTCCATTGTGCCAACACTTATATGGCCAACGACATGGATCATTTTATCTACTTGGCTAAATCATTTTATCTATTTGGGTTTTTTTAGTGCCTCTTCCATTATTGGTTTTCCCTAATGGTTATTAACATGTGATACAAAGATCTTCCCCCTTCATGCCCACTTCCATAGGGCCATCTACTGCTTCTCCCTCATGACTCCTTGACTATTGTATTCCCAACTATGATTTGCAGGCCATTTGCATAGGCCACCTCTTAACCACTTTTAGGGCCATGTCTCTTTCCACAGAAAGTAGATGGCCAGTTTTACTGCCTGAAACCCCCACTCATGGAGAGAATTTCCCTCACCAGTATCTTTGAAGGGTATCCTGAGAACCCTAAGTCTATAGTGCAGTCAATATGTATTTCTGGCTCACATACAAAGGCAATTCTTATGTAAACTGAACTGGGACTATTTCTCCCCTGGCAGTTGGTCATACCCCATCCCCATGTGGACTAGATGTTCATTGAAAAAGTGGTACTGTGGGGCGCCTGGGTGATTCAGTCAGTTAAGCGTCCAGCTTCAGCTCAGGTCATGATCTCACGGTTCATGGGTTCAAGCCCCGCATCAGGCTCTGTGCTGACAGCTAGGTTAGAGCCTGGAGCTTATTACAGATTCTGTGTCTCCTTCTCTCTCTGACCCTCCCCTGCACATGCTGTCTCTCTCTCTCTCAAAAATAAATAAAAACATTTAAAAAAAAGAAGTACGGTTACAATAATATTGAGAGTCATGAGGCTCCAAATTCTTTGCGCTTGTATCTTGCTTGTGTCTTTCTGTCCTGCTCCTGCACCATACCAAATGTGCCACCTCCATCTTATGATGTTTGCAGGGAGGGATGCAGCAACAGTTCTTAGGACTTGAGATCTGAAAGAACCGAGTTCATGATCTTGTAATTTCTGAGAGTCATATGGTTTCCCGTGATTAGGTGCTCTGTCTCTATCAGGACCCAGTAGGGCACCAAGAGATGTTTTTCGAAAGGCCCTTAGTTCTCCCACTGCAAATGGTATTGCATTCCTTCAGAATTGTAGGGTCCTATGTTGTGCGCTGAGGCTTCCATAAATTCTATGTGGTGTCTTTTCCCACCACTGATAGCTCCAAGACCCTGGGGTCTACCAGGTTTATGACCCAATTGGTGGGATTGTTGCACCTTAGCCGGAGGCTGCTGCAAAGCTGTTTTCTGCTTTAGGCTTTACTCGAATGTGTGTCAACCTTCTGTGTCAACCAGTATATTTTTAGGTATGGAATGAATATGTTATGGAAATGTTCCATTTTAGAAACTGAAAAAGCCCACTAGGACATTGTTCGTCCTGCCTTGTGTTAGAAAGTGCAAGATGAAATAGTTTGTCCTTAAAATCCTTCAAATTATTTTGGACATGGGAGGACCTTTCATCTTGTCATTCTTTTCCTCTCTGGAATGCATGTGTTCTATGAAAGCCTCCAGAATGCCAGCTACCTCTTGCTCATCTGGCATGATCAATATAATGTCATTGATATAATGGTTAATGTGAAGTACTGTGGGTTGTCCAGATGGTTCAGATCTCTTCAGACTATATTATGACAGAGGGCAGAAGAGTTAACATAGCCCTGGGGCAAAACTGTAAATTAATATTGTTGTTCAATCCGTGTGAATGTGAACTGTTTCTAATTGTCTTTTCTGATTGAGATAGAAAAGAATACATGTTCCAGAAAAATGGCTTCATACCAAGTTCCTGAGGCCATATTAATCTGCTCTAGCAAATATACCACATCTGGCATGGCAGCTGCAAAGGGACTTTACTGGGCTATGCTTACAGTTATCTTCCAGGATTTATCTTGTTTCTCTAGGTTTCAGACTAGTGAATTAAATGATGATGTTATGGGAACAAATACTCCTGCATCCCTTGGATCCATAAAGGTAGCCTTTATCTCCCACCCCTTCTCCAACTCTTAGGGTTCAACAATTTGTTTTTATTCAGAATTGACTACTTGTGCAGGGAACAGGCTTAGGGGCTTTCACTTGCTCTTACCTGCTATCTTAGCTATTACCCAATAACAAAGGATTCGATAGTAGTTTTTCACCAACTTCTAAGTATCATTCTTGATTATACATTTGAGTACAAGAGAAATGACCACTAGTGGATATACCATAAGGTAGACATTGATTACAACTCCATTTATCCATTTATCATTATGTCCCCTATGTCTTCACACTAATGGGAAGAGCATGATGATGGTTCTGAATATCAAGGTCAACTCAGACTCTGTATACAAGTCATCAAAATATTGATTTAATTTTTTTCCTTTCCCAAGTAAATGATCATAGTACCTTTGAGGAAAAAGTGGAAGAATCATGACCATGTACACTTACCATACACTTGTGAGGTCCTTCCATGTGAAGACCCTACCGCATCTTTAGTGAATGGGTCCTGCCTCTGAAAACTGGCTCAGGTCTGGCAACTAGACAAGAATCAGGAATTTTTATCAATATGGCTACCCTCAGTCTCCTGGGAATATAAACTTGAGTTCTTTTGCTAGTATAACTTGAATAATATTCCTGTTGTTGGCAGCTTATCTATTTTGTACTTCAGGATGCCATGTTTTATTGCCATATTTATATCTTTATATTCATCTTTGGGTCATGTTTCTTGGGTACCACCGTGCTGTGCATTCAATACAAAAAAAAAAAAAAAGCAACCCCCTTGGATCCTTGGATGGATTCTGATAGGTAAGCACTGACTGGACACTTGTTTTCAGTTTTTTGGGGGTTCCTATCATCCATCCTAATATCAGTGGGAAAAGATCTGTAACAGCTTCTCATCCTTCCAGCCCTATCCAGAGAGCCACTACTGAATTTTTACTGAAACTGGCATCATCCCTTTAGTACATTTCTGAAGACCTTAATAAATAGTATGTCCTCTAGCCTTCATGAGGTGCATAACCATCTACTGGACCTTCCAGCTATACATTGAATATCCATTCCAGCATTTCCTCAAGTCTTTTTAAACTCTTCCTCCAGAGATTGCCATGGAAATTCTGGCATTTCCACTTTTCTGTGTGTGCCATCACTTTTTCCATGGTTCTAGGACAGAATTCACAACATTCAAGATCTTTGCTACTTACATCCAGTACCTTGGTAACACATACTCAAGTTAATAAATCCTTCCCTATCCAATTTTACTTTCTAGTCCCCTTGAACAAACACCCTGAAATCTAGTCCTAAATGCATTCACTCAAACCCATTGAGTACCTGTTGGCTACATCTGGCAGCTCCTTTGGGGTACAGACTACTTTATTGTACCTGGGTTATGCTGTGACTTTATCATAATTTCAGGCCTGGTGCCAGGAAAGGTGGGAGGGCAAGTCTTGAGGTGGGTGCATATTGCTTTGGATGGGAGAGGAATTCACACTGTCTTCCAGCAGGGCTGGCATCAGGTACAAGCTCCAAATAGGGTAAATAGGCCGTATCACAGTTTCACAAAACTGGGGAGTAATAATTTTTAGGGACATGTACCCAGATGTTTCCATCATGACCTTGGCCTTGGTTGGTATTTAAACTTCTTCATGTTTGTACAATCTGAGTATTAAATCCAGAACTGGGCCCTCAGCTTTCTCCAAGATTTTACTAGAGTGGATGCTAATAACTTTATATAAAACCAGAGAGGCCCACTGGCTTCTACATCTACCTTTCAACTTCCTGTTACTCAACTATCTGTTACTTAATCTCAACTGTTTTTTGGGGTTTTTTTTTAGTTTCTATTTATTTTTGAGAGAGAGATGGAGAGAGAGCAGGGAAGGGATTAGAGAAAGGTGGGGGACAGAGGTTCTGAAGCAGGCTCTGTGCTGACAGCAGGGAGACCAATGTGGGGCTTGAACTCATGAATGGGACTCAAACTCACAAACCAGGAAATCATGACCTGAGCCCAAGTTGGACACTTAACTGACTGAGCCACTCAGGGGCCCTTCAACTGTTTTGTTTGTTTCATATGGATTAGTATTTTCCAATAGAAATACAATGTTAGTCACATTATACTTTCAAATGTCTATAGTAGTCACATATTTAAAAAGTAAAACAAAACAGCATGAAATGAATTTATATATTTTATTTAATACAACATATCCAAAATATCATTTCAACATGTAATCAGCATTAAAAAGTAATGACATTTTTATAGTAAATCTTTAAAAGCTCATGTAGCTATATCTATAATTCACATCTCAGTCTGGACTAGCCACATTTCAGACACACAATAGCCACACATGCAAGTGTCTACTGCGCTGGGAAGCATGGTTGTAGAATACCACTGGTATTTAGTAGCCACCTAATCCTGTTATTCCCCCATCTCTTATTTCTCCATACGTTCCATTAGCAGCAGTGACATCAGCTGCTAATGATGCTTGGGTTATCAATATATCCTTGTGCTGTTCCCAGTTACCAAAGGTGAAAACTTCAGTGAGATGCGCACTTTCTGTGCTTCCCCTCACTAGTGATGGGCTGTCATTGTCTGCCAAGTAGCATATGATCCACTTCCCCAGATCAGACCCCATCTTACCACCTGCCTTCTCAAATAGCTCCTGGTACTGACTGTCACAAGTTGGATTCTCTGGAAGCAGATACTGAGTTTGGGGTGTATGATATTTATTAGGGAATAACACCCATAAAAGGAGGAGGAAGGAAGCAGGACTTCACAGAGGTAGGTGTCACACTGCAAAGAACACCTAACAACATTTTGGCCATCCTGATGGGCAAGTTCTAGAGCAAAAATGACCACCAGCATTATTGCATATCAGCAAAAGAGCTGGGACTTTATATTCGTACCTTGCTCAGTCATTGAATGTCAATTATTTGGAAAAAGCATGTTTCTGCAGCTATGCCAACTATGAAGAGGCTGACAGCTGGAGACAGTCTGCCCACTATAACCCCGGCAACTGCACAGCAAGGCCTTTCTTGTAGAGAAATGGGAGTAGCACTCTCCATGTCTACCCAGAGGCTATTGGTACCTTCAGATATGGAGTCTTAGCTAGAGTGGTAGAAGCAAAACCCTAATTCGAGTGGGTGAAGGAAAGAATGAAGCTATAGAAAACTTGCCAAACTGGTTTTCTATGAAGTCAGATAAAGGGATAGGGTACAGATGGAGGGGATCAAGACAAATTTTGCCCCTTTTTAAAAAAATGGAAATAACAAAAGATGGCCCTCTAGAAAATAAGAAATGATACTGTTGGTGTACAAAGGATAATTTGATGAGGAAAACTTCTGAGAAGCTATAATGGAAGTAATATAGGCACCATTCAAAGAGCTGGGCTTTGATAGAATCGGGAATATTTTTTCAGGAATGTTTTATTCTTTTGATAGAGCCAGGAATTATAGTCAAGAAGGCAGAGAGTATGGATACAGATATATCTACAGACGTAGATTAATTGACAGATTTGGGGGTGAGAAGACTAGAGATTCCCCACTTAAATATATGAAATAAATGTTTCACTAAGAAGATGAAATGGAGGAGGGGGATTAGAAAGGGAGCGGAATCATATACAAGATTTGAGGAAAGAAATTATAAAATTGTTGAGCATAGGAAAATGAGCATGTTACAAGTGATTTGATTTGCACATATTAAGTTCTCGTTTGAGTTTCATGGTCATGAATTTGAATTCAGACATACAGCAAGTATCTAGGCAAATATTTTGTTTGTACTGGGTTTTCTGAGTTTCCTTGATGCGTGAGACAAAGAAGAAGAAGAATAAAAAAGAAATGAGGTGAGTTAGTTAAAGGCATTTGATAGGAATTGATCTTATTGATGCATTTTGCAATCCAGTCTGAGTAAAAAGCAAATAAAGGACATAAGAGTGGCACTGGCTAATAATGGAAAAATAGCCAAATTCCATGAAAGTGCAATAGGTTAAGTCTATTATAACCAGTAAATATGATCCAATTTACCAAAGATCACTGACTGACTTAAGTGGAAAGTGAAACTGATAAATAGAAAAACGGAGGAGGAGAATGTTCATGATAGATTTTATCAATAGCACATTGGGCTAGAGAATTATTTCCTTCACATCTATAAGGAACAGAGACACTTATTGGAATCCCCAGATTTAGAGTATCTGTAGGCAATGTGATATAGTATAAAAATAACATTGGATATTGAATGAAAAGGCCTGGATTTGAATCCCTACTCTATTATTTTTATTCATTCGTTTGTGCATGAATGTATACACCTACTCAACAAATATTAATTAGGTAACAACTTAGCGTTATCAACAATGGCCAAACTATGGAGAGACCCCCAAATGTTCATCAACTGCTGAATGTGTAAGAATATAATATGTATATATATACACACACATACATACACACACACATATACACTGTGTATGTATGTATATATATGTAAGTAAATAAACATATATATATATATATATGCATACTGTGGAATTACTCAACCATCAAAAAATGAAATCTTTCCAATTGCAACAACATGTATGGAGCTGGAAAGTATTATGCTAAGTGAATAAGTCAATCAGAAAGAAAAATATCATATGATTTCACTCATATGTGGAATTTAAGAAACAAAACAGAGGAACATTTGGGAAGAAGGGGAAAGAGAAGGCAAGGAAACAAACCACAAGAGACTCTTAATGATAGAGAACGAACTGAGGGCCGATGGAGGAATGGGAGCGGGAGATGGGCTAGACAGGCATTAAGGAGGGTACTTGTGATGAGCACTGGGTATTGTATGTAAGTGATGAGTCACTAAATTCTACTTCTGAAACCAATATTGCACTGCATGGTAGTTAACAACAATTTAAACTTAAAAAATAGCAATTTAATAAGTGCCAGACACTTCTCAAAAAGCTGAATAATAACAATAAACAAATTGAGAAGTTCTTTATTCACAGGATTACATTCTAGTGGCAGGGTACAGAAGGGAAAAATACCATACACAAGTGAGTGAGGGAATGAATGAGATAATTTCAAATTGTAAGTATGAAAAAAATAGAAATGAGATAGTCACTGACTCAGGGCTGACAGTATGCATCTAATATTTAATTAGGTGATCAAGAGAGTCCTCCTTAAGGAGGTAAAAATTGGCCTTCTGATTTGAATGGCAAGAAGGAAACTTCTACGAAAGAAATTCTCTGGTCAGAGGAGAAAGTAGCTAGATTTTTCATCTGAGGTGAGGAAACTTGAATTTTTGAGCTTTAATTCCTTCATTAATAAATAGTAATAATATTCCCTTAGAGCTTGGTATAGAATAAATAACATATGGTATAAAACCTAGGGATTAGTAATCATTAAAATGGGATTTGCCTTTAGTATTTCTTCACAGAGATGGTAAATCTCTGAAAGATTTAAGGACTAATATAATCTACCTTTTGTGCAGACTCTCTCCTTTCATTCCTGGAGTTCCTATAAAGGTGTTTCATGGAGCCTATGGCAGAATTTTTTGCTATTGTCTGTGTTGTTTAAAAAAACACCAGAGGGGCACCTGGGTGGCTCAGGCAGTTGAGCAACTGACTTCAGCTCAGGTCATAGTCTCATGGTTTGGTTCATGAGTTCAAGCCCCACATGGGGCTGGCCACTGTCAGTGTGGAGTCTACTTCAGGTCCTCTGTCCCCACCTCTCTTTGCCTCTCTCCCAGTGGCACTCTCTATCTCAAAAGTAAATAAACATTTAAAAAACAAAACAAAACACCAGAATATCAGTAAAAGTTTCTCTTGATATCTAGGCCTAGGAATATCCCTTTTATAGGAAAGCAAATTTGAGAACTCCATACTTTGATAAACAAGGGTTAACAAATTTGACAAGTCTGATACAATATTCGTATTTCAGTAAACTCATTAAAAAGCTTTTAATGCTTTTAATGTGTTTCAATACTGTATTTTTGATACGGTTTTAAACTGTTTCAGTTCTAGCCATGGTGTTGATTAGATTACCTAACTGGAAAATTGCAAAATTAAGGTGAGTGGCTCACACGTATACTAGAGATCGTGGAGGGAAAGCTCATGGTGGTAATTCCAGTCCCATGTAGAACAAAAGGTATAATTAAAAAAGTATATATCACTACAATATTATTGGACACGATTTTTTAAAGTTTAAAATGAACAGCAGAGCTACCATGAGGTCCTAGAACACAGAGCAAAGCTCAACCTCAGCAGAGGAACCCTCTCTTTTCCCCCAGGGCTGCTCCTCTGTTGCCAGTCTAGACAGAGTTTTGATGACCATTAGTAGTGCAGATTGCAAGCCTGAGTAAATGAAAATGTATTATTTCTCTAACATAAAACAGCTTCTGGCTCATAATCAACTTTATTTGGATCAATAATATCAGCTTACTGACAGTAAATCCTTCAGAAAATCTTTTTTATAGAGAGGTGCCTGGTGGCCTCAGCGGCTTGAGCATCCGGCTCTTGATTTGTGCCTAAGTCATGATCCCAGGGTCGAGGGACTGAGCCCAGTGTTAGGCTCTGTGCTGAGCGTGGAGCCTGCCTGAGACTCACTGTCTCCCTCTGGCCCTCAGACCCTCTCCCTTGCTCTTTCTCTCTTTCTCAAAATAAAAACAAATACATAAAATTAAAACGTTTTAAAAAGAAAATCTTCTTATAGACATTACCATTTGCCTGAGATGATTTTAGTTTCTCTCTGTACACAGCTATACTTTTCATCTTCATTTTATATATTATTTTTTCCTTGACTTGCTCAAAGCAATTTTCCCTAAACTACAAATGTTTTAGAATCAAAAGAAAGTAAAAGACTCTGAGAATTACCTGTCACATTTCTGTATCTGTCCCCCAGGCCACACTGTAATCCCTTTAAGGTGTTGAGCATACTCACGTGCATGTGCACACACACACAACATACGCACACACACAATTTCTCAGTACCAATTTGGGCATATGAGAGTTCTGTCTGCAGAAAATTATGTCATAGATAACAAGGATGTTACTGTATAAACTGGGAGAGTAGTTCATAAGTTTCTATTTACTTTTACTTACTATCACTGTGAATACCTTTGATGTAGAGAATAATTTTTAGAGGTGGGCTGTTTAATTAGCATTTTTGGATCATCCTGATTCATTACCCTACTAAGACTTGGAGGTCATTCTTCATTTAACGTCATCACCCCGATGCCTAGGCCAGAGCCTATGAAATAAGCGATGCCCGGGAAGTGGCTTGTGAATGAATGAAGGAACACTGATGGCAGCCTGGCTCACTGTTGTTGCACCATGTGGGTGGCACATAAATCACTCTTTGGGAAGTGAGATAAATGAGATAGCTAGCTGGATTGTCGCAGCGGTAAATTTCTAGAGATGAGACAAAGGGGTCTATTATATCTGTTTCCCTTAACTATTTTATCTGTTTACTTACCTACCTGTGTAATGATGATGGGAGAAGTGTGATGATACAGGTTAATCAAAACCTCCAAAAAGCACAACTTTCCACCAGGGCCCACATGCTCCTGAACACCAGCAAACTGGAAACAAACAATGAATGGAGGCATGGCCATTTTTCTTTCCTTTTCAGCCATCACTTATCTTGTCACTCCCCCTGCTGCTGCCGCTTTCTCACACATGGAGATGTATGTTTAATAAGCAATAGGTGGAGATCTTTAAAGGGATGCTCTTCAATCACAATGCTGTTAAGGATCTAATCATGTAAATGGCAAAAACCACATACACACTCTTATTAGGTTTTGCTAGCCAGTGATGAATGGCCATATATAGAAAACAAGCTACAGATAGCCGAGCATTGTGGTTGTCATTTTTATTTGCTTTGAGCTAATTTGGTGTGCATTGATTTAAAAGCTGTAGATGATTTACTTTTAGGGGAAGAAATCACACAGCCTTTTAGGGGGACTACCACTCTGAAAGAGCTCTCATTTCTCCCTATTGTTCTCCTTTGCTGAAGTAACGATATGTAACAAGGAGTTGGGGGAAGTAATTATGCAAAAGATCCTATTCATTTTCACTTTAAGGCTTTTAGAAATTAAGAACAAGGACTACCTTGGATTCGGGTGAGATGAAGTACATTGTTTTGTTGGTACAAAAATTGTGCAGCTATAGCAGAGAGCATGAGGAAGGACCCGTGTGGAGGAGCCCTGCAGGCCCGAACAGCTGTGTGACTGACAGCCTCCCTGACCTCTCTTCTCCAGCTGCTTCCTCACCTGTAAAGAGGGAAATACTTACCTGGCACAGGGATGATGGGAAGTAATGTAACATATTTAAATCACCTAATTGGCACCATATTGTGGGCACTAGAAAATATCCGTTCCCATCTCCACTCTACGAAGCTGTTGAAAGGAGGGCAGAGCAGCCTTCAGCACAGAACCTGAAAAATCAATAGCAGATAATAAAGAATTTAAAGTGAATACTGAATTTCATAAAGTTTGACAAATCTCGACACATATATTTCTCCTTTTACTGGATTCAAGTCCTCATTTTTTTAAATGCTTACGTATTTATTGAGAGAGACAGAATGAGCAGGGGAGGGGCAGAGAGAGAGGGAGAGAGAGAATGCAAGCAGGCTCTGTGCTATCACCCCAGAGCCCGACGCAGGGCTATATCTCACAAACTGTGAAATCATGACCTGACCTGAAATCAGGAGTTGGATTAACAGAACGAGCCACCCAGGTACCCCTCAAGTCCTCATTTTAGAGTATTTCATGCGGTTTTCCCTTTTCTGAATTCTAACTTTTTGCTGTTTGGTGGCGGTGTTCTAGGGAGGGTGGTGGTTTTACTTTTCATGGTAAAAAGCTGAATCATGCCATTTACAATTTTGCAAACTGAGGGCTTTTCTTAAGTCTTCTTCCTCAGAGAAGTTATAATTGGTATAAATAAATGAAGTTTTTAAAATGCCTTAGAGGAAAATATATAATGTCTAAGAATTGAGGATAAAATGTTTTTGAGCGGAGCATAACAAATTATGATATGTGAGCATCTCTTTATATTTTCCTATTTGGAAAATAGAAAAAAAAGAGCCTCCCCCAAAATTTCAAGGTCTTCTGATAGTACTCACTGTTTTTCTCTAAGTTGCAGGTGAGCTCCTGTAATGTGAAAGTTTTCATGTGGAAAGTTGGAATATTGGAATAATTCTAATATTTAAATAAGCCTATTAAGAGAAACCACTTACCTGATTTATTACCTTTAAATTTCAGAAGTATATTTCCAATACTCATTTGGGTATCCTCGGTTGAAATTTTGATTTAAAAAATTCTGAAATGGTTTGCAACAACATGGATGGGGCTAGAGAGTGTTATGCTAAGCAAAATAAATCAGCAAAAGACAAATACCTTATCATTTCACGCATGTGGAGTTTAAGACACAGAACAAATGAGCAAGGGGAAAAAGAGAGAGAGTGACAACCCAAGAGATAGACTCTAAACTATGGATAGAGAAAGTACAAATGGTTACCAGAGGGGAGGGGAGGATGGGTAAAATAGGTGATGGAGATTAAGGAGTGCACTTGTGATGAGCACCGGGTCTTGTGTGGAAGTGTTGAATCACTATATCGTATACCTCAAACTAATATCACACTATATGTTAACTAAAATTTGCATAAAAACTTAAAAAATTATTTTGAAATTGTGAGTTACCTTAGACTTAAGCATAAAGAAACATTAACTGTGACTAAATCTATACCATAGAATAAGAGTCACACAAGGTATTGGTTGTAAGTTAAAAATGAAAAATTTCCATTCAGCTCCTCTTTACAAGGAATTATTAAAATCATTAGATTTAATGTAGTATCATTGTCCTTATTTCTATTTTTATCCATTGTTACTTCACTATATATCCAATACTAGTCCTTTTTCAGGATGTTTTGTTGCTGTTACTTACTTGTTTCATTGCTTTATGTTTTCTTAGCTATGTAGAAAATGTTCAAACTCTCTGTCCATAAATGTTCAATTTTGCATTTTATTTTTATTTTATTTATTT